>NC_090933.1:1380316769-1380619800 GCF_040938575.1 Ambystoma mexicanum
GCGGGGGTTAATGCCCACGCGGTCAGGGGGGGCAAGGCTATGGTGGGCGCCTTTCAGAGACACGCTTCCTCCGAAGTGATTAGCAAGACAGCTACTTGAGCCACTTTGTCTGCTTTCTGTAAGCACTATTCCCTGGATACCAGTTCCAGGTGGGGTGCAGCGTTCGGTCAGGCAGTTCTGGAGAACATTCTTGCTTCTTCTTAATCTTGAGGCAGGTTGTCGCAGCACCACCCGGTTGTCTTGATCGGTGGAATCACCCACAAGGATGGAGGAAAGGGGACGAGACGCGTGAGTAATTCAAGTTACTCTACTTAGTGACTGGGTGTCAGGTTTCTTGGTCTTGCGCGAAGGTAGCACGTACACCTGCCTCCCCGTTGGATCTTGGTGCCTGGAATGTACACAATCTCAGGCCTCCATGACCCGCCGCGGAAGGAGGGTTAGGATCTGCTGGATTGGATAGGTAGGGGTGATTATGGAAACCGGATAGAGGATCAGGAAGAGGTAATGGATGGGGAAGGGGATTCAGGGAAAAGGAATGGCTTGTTGCCCCCTACTGGGGTTCCTGAGATCGCTGATGCTCTGCCCACCCACTCCTGCACACTGGCACACTATCCCCCCCCAAAGCCCTGCCTAGTCTGGCCTTCTCCGGCCTTAGTAATTCTGCTTTGATACCTGACACATTGTATTTTAGGCTTCTCTGGTACGTTACTGGCATGCACTCACATTGTGCTGATTGTTTGAACTCACAAACGGCACACCTTAAACAGGTTCACTAGTACATTGCAATCATATACCCACTGGTTACATGCAATGCGTTGGTTGTTGGAACTCACAACCATCACACATTAACTAAAGAAACAAGATGGCACTTGGCTTTGTGTCGTGCAGCGGGGTACGTCTGCCATGAGCTGTGGTCCCAATGTTCAAGCCGTTTTGATCCAGCGGAGTGCCGCTACAAAGAAATCAAAAGCACGTGTGAGCTTGTGTTGCGGAACAGTATAACAGAACACTTGACAAGCTACCAAAACTGCCCACTGGCAGTCTACAGCATGCAAATGCAGTCGATTTGTGGTGCCGGTTCTCCGCCACTCATTCTACTGTGCATCGGAAGTTGCTATCAGCTGTGAGCACCTCTGTACTCCATACACTTCCCAATGCCTTTAAGAGTTACATTGCCCAAACACTGCTTGCGTTCTATTCAGTTACTCCCCGAACACAATGCTCCTCCCGAGAGCGCTGCCTTGCCCAAACGCTGCTTGCGTTCTATCCAAATAAACACTCCGGAATTAACCAATAGTCAGACTTGTTAGATAAAAGTATTTATCTGTTGCTGAATGCAGGGCCTGTTGTATTCGCAGGCGGGGAATGGATCTGCGGTTCGCAGCCTGCAGGAGCCCTCCGAACACATGTCCTCTCTCTCTCTCTCTCTCTCTCGTGTTCTCCAGCACAAGCTGGTATCTTCGGTTGGTTGGGCGTTGTCCTAGAGGATCCCGGAGGCTAGTGGTCATGCGAGCCTTCTGGGAAATGTACTGGTCCTTTTCATGCCCCAGAGCGTTCTTGGTCCACACACCAAGTCCTTTTCCTGTACATAAAACAAAGCAGTGTCTTGAAATAAAGGTGTTTGGGTCTTTTAGACCTTTTTTTATGGCCACACTGCTGCATAACCCTGACATTGTCTGCTTGGCGCTTCCCACTCATGCTTGCCACCTGTGAGTCCCTGACACTGGGGTACTCATAGTCCTTGTCATTGCCGATCCATGCTTCAATGAACAAGAGAATAAATGAGAAATGCAACCAAGGAATATCGCCCATACCACAGGAGGAGCTTAGTTTGTCTTTTCTTTCCTTGGTGGAGGGCACTTGTCAAGTTATTTTACTGGGTCTTCTTAAACCATGGCATTTTACATTTGCATGACCTCTTTGCCCTATGGGTACTGCAATTAAAAAGGTTGGGTTCTGGGTGAATTATCGAGCGTATAAGAGGTTGCTGTTGGGTCCGATGCTCGAAGCAGGCCAGGTTTTGTCATTGCCTTTGTGCTAGTGTGTGCAGTATTTGCGTGTAGTATGTGTCAGGTTTTTGCTGGGTGTTGATGTTGAGCAAGCTGTAATACGTTGTCTGCAGGCATTCTGAGGTGGCAAGGGTTGTGGGTTGTAATGAGTGCTTCATTTGTGTGAGACAAGTGGGAGGGTGCTATTGTAGAGTTGTTAGCGCGTTTGTTAGGTTGGAGAGTTTATACTTTGCAAATTGGCATTAACATAAGATTGCATTCAGATGCACCTGTCAGCACGGTAATGCTTTAGTTGCCATGTGCACGGTAGCAATGTTGTGTATGGTTGGCTAATTCAGTTGCTGGCATATGGTGCATCTCCATCGGGCCACATTTTTTGATCACCCCATAAAAAGCTAAGTGGTCCTGAGGTTGAAATATCTGTGCTCAGGAGGGAAGCTCCATGAAAAATTGGAAGTTGGGGTCTTGAATTAGCACCCTGTCATAAGGTGACATTGCCTAACATTGCATGATCATTCATAACAAGGTAGACTAAGGCCAAACAAGACACAAAATGACATCCCCTTCACACTCACTTGCTCCGCAGACCAGATAGCTCCAATGTTTACACTCGGTTTTCTACTCTCGCTAATCTTTTTCTTTCTCGCTCGCTCTCATATATAGATCCATTGTACATAGACAGGCAGTGTGCTGGAGCAATGTCGCCGCTGTAATGTACATGGACACAACAGGCAGTGTTCTGTAGAGACTCCAAGCAATGTGCAAAAGACTTAGCACTGCTTATCAAACACACAGAGACCCTGGAAAATGTACAGAAGAAACATCACTGCTGTAGGACGCTGCAAAGACATATGTAAGGTGTATCAGACCTTATTTGCAATGGAAAGTAACTGCATGTACCCACATCCATCTATAATAAGCACCTGTGAGGAAAAGGAGAACTGGTCATACACCTTACCGCGCAAAAAGCACCTATTGGGAAATCCGGGAAGAGAATGGAGAAACACCCAACAATACTGGGGCTTCTTGCTTTGAAAGAAGGGACTCCACTGGGAGCGAGATAATGGGGACAGCTCCCAGAATCCCTAGTGCCTGTAAAGAAAACCCAATGTCCTTTGTACATGGACAAGTTAAACAGTCATGTTCTCTAGTGCTGAAATAATGTCAATGCACACACATGGATTTATCACCCTTGGGACAAGGTGCCTTGCCTTTTTAATGATATATTTAAATATTAAATACATAAATAGCATAAACATATAATTAACCTTCTGAAAAATGGTTGGATCAAAGTACTTATCACATATCAAGACCAGGAGTAAACACGCCCTCTGTTGAAATCCAACAAATATAACTCTGGATCACTGTAAAACGTTCTCTGTATATAAATATTAAATATTTAAATATAACAGCACCTATTGACAATGCGGCTGAAACAATGGATGCAAAAATAGAATAAATCACCTTTTTATGTAATGCATAGTTGGACATCACTATAAGGCATGGTACCAGATCATGGCATAAGACATCACATTTCATCAAATAATAGTACAGTATTGGCTCTGAGGCACACCTATGCTGGTATATATAATACAATGTCCCCATTTTATATAAGCCTATACTTAATCATGAGAGGGAGTAGGGGGGGAACAATGTGAAAACACTTCAGCAGCAGCAGTCCCGTGGAAATGATCAATGACTCACTGGTACCTGCAGTCTACCACAAACAAACCATTGTCACAAGCTAACAACACCAGGGAAAGAAACTAAAATACATGCAGACATGAAACAGGAGGAAAGGAAAACAAACACGAGCAGTAGACACATGCAATAGGCTCCCCCAGGCCCCACTTGACTCCATAAGGAAAGCCTGAGTCAACATTTGCATAGAAAGTATGAAATCCCCACAGATTGTGTTGCAGATGGTGATTCTGTGCACATGTTGAAGCAGTGCTTTCTTTCATCCCTTAGTGCGGTAGCTGCACTAACATTCTCCAGAATCCCTAAATGTGAACATAGAGCAGCCCAATGTTTACTGAGGGCTGATGCCCCTTTTCACTTAGCTGCACTGTGTTGCTCCAAACTGTTTGCCATACTGGAGAGAGAAAGGGCTAATGTGGGTCCAATCGCAGGCTGAGAGGCAGCCGTTTACAGCCTTCCCATTGATATACAGGATTTTTTCATGAACATCTATTCCTAATTCTGGATGTGAGTTGCTGATCAGGTAGGTGCCCCCTTACCGCGCCATCTTGTGGCCTCAAATCGTTTTTGCACCTGTGCTTAAAAGCACGGTGAGCGCATTCGGCGCGTGGTCCCTCTCCCCTTCCCAACCCGCTTCCTGAACCTCCCTCTACCCGCCTCCCTCAACGCCCCCCCGCCCTGATTGGCGCACAACGCCCTCATCCAGGACACCGCAGAGCAGCCCCCTGCCCGTGCAGCCCCTTCGGCTAAGGGCCCCAGGGACAAGGGCGGCTCCTACAATGGCGGCTCCGAGACATGTCTGCAGGTGTCAGCAGGGGAAGCCAATGAAGCCAGCAGTCAACAGACACCAACAAACAACTGTAATTGTGGCTTGGGTGGGGTGTAGAGCAATTACTCAACTCCAGAAAGCCCCCGCCACTCTACCTTACCTCTCCCTAAAGTACACCGCCATAGGCTTACACCATGCACATTTAGAGAGATGCATGACCTCCGACCTAAATCTACGCATGACTGGACTGTAAATGTTGTTTTGCATTACTTACGACCATAATTCCCAATGTTAGCATATACCACACTTAGATGAAATTCTTAACCTCAGCCTGCATCACATAGAGATAGAAAAAGTGAATGTTAGCATGTGCCACACTTAGAATGGAGAACATCATCCTGCCCTACATCGAGATAACTATTGGGAAGATTAGCAAGTGCCACACTTGGACGTAATATGTAGATTAGCAAGTACTACACTTAGATAGAACTGTGAATGTTAGCATGTTAAATTTCATATAACCCACTAACCAATATAAGCTGAAATTCTCTGCATACGTATCTTTCTAAAAAAACTCACAACCATCTCTCGCACAAGCGGCACACACTTCACCACACTGCAACAACACATAAGCCGCACCTACAGCACACGCGGACTGACTCTGATACTCGCACCAAAGCTCAGCACCCGGTGTGTACCGAGTTGAAGCTGCCAACAGTACACCACTCCTCTCTCTATCCTACTCCCTCTTCACCTTACTAACCCATCCCACCTTCTTGTTTGCAGATCTGCCAGAGCGCCTGGGGACCAATTCTATTGGTGACGGTGCGCTATATAAGTACCTTTAACATAAAGTTCGTATCACATAGTAGTGCCCTTTTGAGGTCACTGGTGGTCTTAAATGGCTATGATGTCAGTATAAGTGTAAATTACATAGTTTCACTTCTAAAAGCCATCGGCGATGGCCAGTTTATTATTTCATGCGAGTCTGCCAGCCCCCCTCTGAGGAAACAGTTATGTAGCATTGCTCATGAAGAGAGCCTATGATTATGTGCACAGGGAGAGGAAAGTTAAACATCACCTTGCTTACCCTCACCTGGGAAGTAGAACCCTCAACGTGACAGCATATTGATTGATTGTTTATTTGTATAGCGCCTATAGACAATGTGTTTCAAAGCGCTTCAAGGAGGGTGGGAACATGGGAGAATACAATTACATTCAAACAGGTCCTTGAAACAGGTCAGAATGTGCAAAAATAACTATCAAATCATAACAGATAGTACAAGTGCATGGAACAATAAGGGAGAGGTGAGGGGGGGGGAGGAGACAAAACTAGCAGTAACATTACTATGCCCGATGACATTTGTTGCAGTGCAAGAGTGACAAGAGGAGGGGGGAGGGGAGGTAAGGGGGGAAATGGAAAGCGGTAAGGAGAGGAAAAAAACAAGTGACTATCTACAAGATAGTGCAGGGGAAGGAGTGGGAGGAGAAGACAAGAAGGGAAAAAGGGGGGACGAACAAGCTGTTATCAGTGATCCAGGGACCGATGCTAAGAGTAAGTGCTAAGATAAATAGGATTGGAGACACTGGCGGGGGCAGGGGGGACAGGGAGACACTGGCAGGGGTCAGGGGGGACAAGGAAGACACTGGCAGGGGGCAGGTGGACAGGAAGACTCTGGCGGGGGAAGGGGGGACAAGGAAGACACTGGCGGGGGCAGTAGGTCAAGGCGACACTGGCAGGGGGCAGGTGGGACAAGGAGACACTGGCGGTGGCAGGGGGGACATTGGCAGGGGGCAGGAAGACACTGGTGGGGGCAGGGGGACAAAGACACTGGAAGGGGGGACAAGGCAACACTGGCGTGGGGGCAGGGGGACAGGAAGACACTGGCGGGGGGCAGGGGGACAGGAAGACACTGGCGGGGGCAGGGGGCAAGGTGACACTGGCAGGGGGCAGGGGGGCAAGGTGACACTGGCGGGGGCAGGGGGACAGCAAGACACTGGTGGGGCAGGGGGGACAGGAAGACACTGGCAGGGGGCAGGGGGGACAAGGAGACACTGGCGGGGGCAGGGGGAACAAGGCGACACTGGCGGGGGCAGGGGGGACAAGGCAACACTGACGGGGGCAGGGGGACAAGGGGGCACTGATGGGGGCAGGGGGACAAGGGGACACTGGCGGGGGCAGGAGGGACAAGGCGACACTGGCGGGGGCACAGGGGACAAGGCGACACTGGTGGGGGCACAGCGGACAAGGAGACACTGGCGGGGGCAGGAAGACACTGGCGGAGGGCAGGGTGGACAAGGAGACACTGGCAGGGGGCAGGGGGACAAGGAGACACTGGCAGAGGACAGGGGGGACAATGCAGACACTGGCGTTGGGACAAGGAGACACTGGCGGGGGGCAGGGAGACACTGGCAGGGGAAAGGCAGGACAGGGAGACACTGGCAGGGGGCAGGGGGACAAGGCGACACTGGCAGGGGGCAGGGGAGACAAGGCGACACTGGCGGGGGCAGGAAGACACTGGCGGGGGGACAAGGAGATAGGGGCAGGGACAGCATAGCAAGTAACAGCTAACCAACACTATACGAAATGGACTAAGCGGTCTTTCACTACACCATTTTGTCCATGAGCAAAATTGTAAAGCCAGTAACGGGGGGAGGAAAGTTAAACACCACCTTGCTTACCCTCACCTGGGAAGTAGAACCCTCAACCTGACAGCATAGCAAGGAACAGCTAACCAACACTATACGAAATGGACTAAGCAGTCTTTCACTACACCATTTTGTCAATGAGCAAAATTGTAAAGCCAGTAACAACAACAGCTAAGTACCATATGAATGTGTGGCCTGCCCGTTTTCACCGATTTTCCTGGTGAGACTCCACAGCAAAGAAAACCCCTCAACAAACCAATCCTGGTTGAGTTGCATTATATTGTTTTCTGCTGAGTAACCTGAAACGCACAACATGCGCTTAACAGCTCCCCCTCCCCAGTTCATTTTAGCCAAACAGCCTTGAACCTGTTTCACAACATGGAATACGCTTTATTTCATAAGTTATGCGGTCCTCAGCCACTTTACTTTTCTTTTGCAAGAACAGGTGTCGATGCCAAACCAGAACGGGACCGGAATGCTCTGCATAAGCACTCCCCCACCCTCAGCTGCTCCTTTTCCTACCTGTCAGCCGAAGGGGAAAAAGGAGGGGAGGAAACGGCGTCGCCTCTGCAGAGTGGATTTGCCTCCCTCTCACTCTGCATCTCCCTGGGAGGGACGGAGATCTCTTCACAGGCTGTTTAACGTCGGAAAATGCGCTATCCTGGGCGAAATTGCCCGTCGAAAAATGCTTTCCTGACAGTCGTTACTGCGCATGCGCACCAACACAGCGCATGCGCAGTAGCACCCTAAGCATTTTTCGACGGCTGAGCAGATTTCGACGTTACACCGGCCGTCCATTCAACCCAGCTCAGGCCCCCAACTGACACTCGCAGAACATTCACACACAGATCCACCCAACATTCTCCTGAGCTGCATTCATGCACTAACATTCTACAGCAAACATCCAGGCCAGTGGCAGGACAAGACTACATTACAACATCTCCCTTTCATAACAGACTCACCGCAGACTCACCACAACATCTCCCTATCACCAAACCCATCTAACCAAAACAAACACCTTCCATTTGGACCTGCCACATCCAAACACGCAGTCTGCCACACTCTGGCACCAACCATACACAGCCAAAGAAGCCAATCATACATCCGGGTGGGAAAACAGGGGGGGGATCACGCATTTGCCCCGCCACGGACCCGGTGTCACCACAACCATGACACCCAAGGGATAGTAGTCCAAGTCCAACCATCTAACACACAAAAAGAGGTGTTGGCATGACAGGTCAACAATTGCAGAGGGGCTACTGAGGGCACTCCTCTTCCTCTTTACACCCTCACAACACATCCAAATACAAATCGCTCCCACTTAACTCCCACATACATCCCACACAATTACTACCACAAGCAACAATCAAACTACAACCATTCAGGGAGAACATGCGCACATAACACTGATCACCAAAATCATGCAAACCAGACACTACCAGACCCATGCCAAGACACCAAAAAACAAATGAAATGCTCCTGGTAGCATTCATTTATTTTTTAACATTGCTATAATAACTAAAACCATAACAGCTTAACATATTTGGGTACCCTAACATCCGATACATTGTTTACTTTCCTTAGTGCACTGTATTTACATTTGAAATTCTCATTAAGCATAGATCCTGAGGCCTTTTCTTCTTTTACTCAAAATTCTTTACTAAAGTCACTACACTTTAACAGCATTTGCATTAACCTTTATAAACTTCACACCTCTTGTATTTTGACTCCATAAGTGCGCATCTACTAAAGATTGCTGCGCCATCCAACCAAAAAAGATTGGTGAATGTCCCCAACAACATGACTTCAGCCACACCTGCAAAAACCAGCGGCGTGGCCGCCAGAAAGTGTCGTGCATCAAACACATACAAATTCCACTTTACATTTTCTGTATTTACTTTTGCAATATTCACCATTGTGACAAACTTTTCCCCGTCACTAAAATATATAGTCTAACAACCATGAAGTCCGGGGCCACAACATAAACACATTCCACAGGACAACGGCCCATAACAACTTAGGGTGTCACGTTCCTTACTAGTTTCACCATACATCAAACACAATAAGCCCCTTCACATTATGATTTGAATACACATTGAACATTGATTTCACTAATCACTTGAGCACACAGTGCCTCATCTAAACATACTGCATTCTGTAACTTTACTCGCCATATATAAAACTTATTTCCTTAATGTTCCAAAGCTACTCCATAATTCAGAGCAAATCACCACAGCATTTCATTTGTTAGTATAACCTAACTACCTATAAATACCATTACTTCACAAATGAAAATGTCCACCTAAAGAAAACAAACATTAGCAGTGCATAATCTCTTTTGCAAAAAAATGAGCTTCATTGTTACTCGATACTATACAATCACCCCAAATTGCTGCCAACCATCTGGTACAATATGCACCTCACTCTGCATTATCTACTGTTAGATCAGCACGTAGATCCTTGTCTGCAACAGCCATGAGCATTCCTTCAATACACAACGCTGCACTCTAAAACATTGCTGAAACGTACTCCATCAGACAGCAAAATGCTGAACGTCTTTATATTATATATCACCTGGTCGTGTAATTGGCCTAAGAATCCTCTGCACACAGACCTCCAGTGAAAGCAACACTGGTCACCGTGAGAAACCATATTTGCAGGGATACACATTTCCAGAGCAACGTCAATGTTCTTTTTTTTTTCTTCAAATACTTCCATTTCCTGGAACGTCATCACGTTGTTGCCACGTACAACAACCTTTCTCCTAACGTTCTGGTCTCCACATACAGTGAGCACATAAAGCACTACGCTCTGTGCTTGGCTACACTGGATGAGCATTCCTCAACGTCTAGGTTTGCTTCCAGGTAGGCTTTATTCACATAAGTACAATCTGTCCAATACTCCAGTTACTCTTCATGTACTTGCAGCACGCGCAGACATGGACAGGAACATAGGAAGGTATGAACGTCACTAACAAAGGAGCAGACCCACCGGCCATCCATTCAACCAAGCTCAGGCCCCCAACTGACACTCACAGAACATTCACACACAGATCCACCCAACATTCTCCTGAGCTGCATTCATGCACCAACATTCTACAGCAAACATCCAGGCCAGTGGCAGGACAAGACTACATTACAACAGAGATGGGGGTGCCTTCCTCTTTGCACATTTAACCTTATGTATTGCCCCTGGATGTCCTGAAAATGCTTGAAGTATTTAATTGAGATCGTTTCCCCTGTAGATTCATTAATCATCTGGTAATGTTTGCTTCCTCCAGACCTGAACCCACTATTGCAGCGTCGCCGTGTCCCCCAGAAAGTCGGGAGCGCAGACCCCACAAGGTAAATAACTGCTGTTATATATGTCAGGAGTGCAGGCCACACAAGGTAAATAACTGCAGTGATATATGTCAGCAGCGCAGGCCACACAAGGTAAATAACTGCTGTGATATATGTCAGCAGCGCAGGCCACACAAGGTAAATAACTGCTGTGATATATGTCAGGAGCGCAGGCCACACAAGGTAAATAACTACTGTGATATGTGTCAGCAGCGCAGGCCACACAAGGGAAATAACTGCCGTGATATATGTCAGCAGCGCAGGCCACACAAGGTAAATACATGCTGTGATATATGTCAGGAGCGCAGGCCACACAAGGTAAATAACTACTGTGATATGTGTCAGCAGCGCAGGCCACACAAGGGAAATAACTGCCGTGATATATGTCAGCAGCGCAGGCCACACAAGGTAAATACATGCTGTGATATATGTCAGGAGCGCAGGCCACACAAGGTAAATAACTGCCGTGATATATGTCAGGAGCACAGGATACACAAGGTAAATAACTGCTGTGATACATGTCAGCAGCGCAGGCCACACAAGGTAAATAACTGCTGTGATATATGTCAGCAGCACAGGCCACACAAGGTAAATAACTGCTGTTATATATGTCAGCAGCACAGGCCACACAAGGTAAATAACTGCTGTGATATATGTCAGGAGTGCAGGCCACACAAGGTAAATAACTGCAGTGATATATGTCAGCAGCGCAGGCCACACAAGGTAAATAACTGCTGTGATATATGTCAGCAGCGCAGGCCACACAAGGTAAATAACTGCTGTGATATATGTCAGGAGCGCAGGCCACACAAGGTAAATAACTGCTGTGATATATGTCACCAGCACAGGCCACACAAGGTAAATAACTGCTGTGATATATGTCAGCAGCGCAGGCCACACAAGGTAAATAACTGCTGTGATATATGTCAGCAGCGCAGGCCACACAAGGTAAATAACTGCTGTGATATATGTCAGGAGCACATGCTACTCAAGATAAATAACTGCTGTGATATATGTCAGGAGAGCAGACCACACAAGGTAAATAACTGCTGTGAATATATGTCAGCAGCGCAGGCCACACAAGGTAAATAACTGCTGTGGTATATGTCAGCAGCACAGGCCACACAAGGTAAATAACTGCCTGCGATATATGTCAGGAGTGCAGGCCACACAAGGTAAATAACTGCTGTGATATATGTCGGGTGCTCAGACCACACAAGATAAATAACACCTGTGATATATGTCAGCAGCGCAGGCCACACAAGGTAAATAACTGCTGTGATATATGTCAGGAGCACAGGCCACAACAAGGTAAATAACTGCTGTGATATATGTCAGCAGCGCAGGCCACACAAGGTGAATAACTGCTGTGATATATGTCAGGAGCACAGGATACACAAGGTAAATAACTGCTGTGATATATGTCAGCAGCACAGGCCACACAAGGTAAATACCTGCTGTGATATATGTCAGGAGCACATACCACACAAGGTAAATACCTGCTGTGATATATGTCAGCAGCGCAGGCCACACAAGGTAAATAACTGCTGTGATATATGTCAGCAGCGCAGGCCACACAAGGTAAATAACTGCTGTGATATATGTCAGCAGCGCAGGCCACACAAGGTAAATAACTGCTGTGATATATGTCAGCAGCGCAGGCCACACAAGGTAAATAACTGCTGTGATATATGTCAGCAGCACAGGTCACACAAGGTAAATAACTGCTGTGATATATGTCAGCAGCGCAGGCCACAGAAGGTAAATAACTGCTGTGATATATGTCAGGAGCGCAAGCCACACAAGGTAAATAACTGCTGTGATATATGTCAGAAGCGCAGGCCACACAAGGTAAATAACTGCAGTGATATATGTCAGCAGCGCAGGCCACACAAGGTAAATAACTGCTGTGATATATGTCAAGAGCACAGGCCACACAAGGTAAATAACTGCTGTGATATAATGTCAGCAGCGCAGGCCACACAAGGTAAATAACTGCTGTGATATATGTCAGGAGCGCAAGCCACACAAGGTAAATAACTGCTGTGATATATGTCAGGAGCACAGGCCACACAAGGTAAATAACTGCAGTGATATATGTCAGCAGCGCAGGCCACACAAGGTAAATAACTACTGTGATATATGTCAGGAGCGCAAGCCACACAAGGTAAATAACTGCTGTGATATATGTCAGAAGCGCAGGCCACATAAGGTAAATACCTGCTGTGATATATGTCGGGAGCGCAGGCTACATTAGGTAAATAACTGCTGTGATATATGTCAGCAGCGCAGGCCACACAAGGTAAATACCTGCTGTGATATATGTCAGGAGCACAGGCCACACAAGGTAAATAACTGCTGTGATATATGTCAGCATCACAGGCCACACAAGGTAAATAACTGCTGTGATATGTCAGGAGCTCATGCCACTCAAGGCAAATAACTGCTGTGATATATGTCACCCACCTTGTCTGTTCCCTCCCTGCCCCCCATTCCATTCCTCTCTCCTTCCTTCCCTGCCCTCTCCCACCTTGCCTGTACCCTCCCTTCTCTGCTTCTATTCCTCTCCCCTCCCCACCCCCACCTTGCCTGTGCCCTCCCTGTCCCCTCTTCCATTCCTCTGTTCTTCCTCCCCGCCCATCTCCCACTTTGCCTGTGCCCGCCCTGCCCCTCTTCCATTCTCCTCTCCTTCCTCCCTGCCTCTCTCCCACCTTGCATGTGCCCTCTCTGTCCCCTCTTCCATTCCCCTCTGTCCTTCCTCCCTGCCTCTCTCCCACCTTGCCTGTGTCCTCCCTGCCCCCTCTTCCATTCCTCTCTCCCGCACCTCTCCCACCCTGCCAGTGCCCTCCCTGTCCCCTCTTCCATTCCTCTGTTCTTCCTCCCCACCCATCTCCCACTTTGCCTGTGCCCTCCCTGCCCCTCGTCCATTCTGCTCTCCTTCCTCCCCCCTCTCCCACCTTGCATGTGCCCTCTCTGTCCCCTCTTCCTTTACTCTGTCCTTCCTCCCTGCCTCTCTCCCACCTTGCCTGTGTCCTCCCTGCCCCCTCTTCCATTCCTCTCTCCCGCACCTCTCCCACCCTGCCTGTGCCCTCCCTGTCTCCTCTTCCCTTGCTCTCTTGTTCCTCCCCGCCCCTAACTTCTCTGTTCCCTCCGTGCTCCCTATTCTATTCCTCTTTCCTCCCCGCCTTGCCCTGGAACCCGGGGAAACACGGAAAACTGCAGAGGTGGGAAACCTCAGGGAAACTATTACTTAACTACACTACGTTGCCTTTCCTCATCTAAGGAGTTTCCCCACACTACTATTAATATGCGTGCAAGGAAAGAAGAAAGTGTGAAAGAGGGAGACTGTATTTTAGCTCCCATGTGCGCTTATGCCTCCTGATGCCACGCCCCCTTCAACTGCCTGCCCAGCCTCAAGGAACCAGGCATCTGCTCGCCTCTCTCTCTTCCGGTTCCTGCTGGCTGAGCGAAGCGGCAAGGGGCGTGCAACGGGAGTCCTCTGCCCTCCTGGGCGGCACTGGAGATCATGTCACGGTTTATACCTTTTAGTGATTTTCAGAACAAATTGAAGAAACGCATGGGTTGCAAGAAAAATCAGCTTTAACCCAAAATGTCAGAAAAAATAAAGACGGCCGCGCGGTCAGTCCTATAGGACAGGAAGGCTGAAGAACTCTCAACAATTAGATTACAGTATTTAAAGACAAAAACCACAAGATTTCCATGTGATACAAAATATCGGGACTATTCTGATCCCTTCAATCTCATTGGCTTTCACCTATAGTAGTACCTAAACACAACCTATATGTCATCACACCATAGGTTAGTTAGTATGACCCCGATCACATAGTGATAACGAGTGACTCGGAGGCGGCCTCATTCGTGCGTTTACGTTCCTGACGAGGTGCGGCTTGAGTCAGACGTTTTCTCAGGGTCCTTTCCTCGAAGGCGAGTAGCCTGAGGCTGAGCTCCCGCTTTCGCTTTCGTTTCTGCTCCCGTTTGTCGGCGTGTGTCGGTGGCTGGGATCGACTTCGCCCGCAGTGCCCGCAGTGCCTGCCTGCCTGCCGTGTACCTTCAGCTGCGGCAGTGCAGCTCCATCTGCAGGATATCTACCAGAGCACACGGGTTCTCACGGAGGGCGGAAGGCGGAGAGCGACTTCTGCCGTAGGTGGAACTCCGGGAGCAGTTTGAGGACCAGTGCAATCATTGCCGGTATTTTTGGTGGGCAATTAGTACACGGGGAAGAAAGCTGAACAGCGCAGGGGGGAGTCATACGGACTCGCAGCGATTACATCGTCCAGCAAGTAGCGCTGCTCTCTTAAACTGAGCCCCCTTCTTCTTTCACCCCTTTACCCCTGCCATTAGTCCCCCCCCCCTCCTTCCTACCCAGCCACCCTCCCATGGTCTGATATAATTATATAGTTACCCTAGGGAGAGGAGTCCATTTGGGTCTGTGTGCTGAATTGGCGTTAGCTGGCTTTGTGCAGGGTAGTGTAGGCTACGTGTTGAAATTTGGTTCTGACTGGGGCTTAGCAGTATCTGGCAACCGGCTAGAGAGAAGGCACCTAGATTTCTGCTATAAACACTGCTACTTGATAAAATGGCGCCAGGGAAGAAAATGATACAAAACAAGTACAACCTGCGCAAAACGAAGAAACAATTGGAAGTGGAAATCCCGATGAATGAGGAGATGAGAATACCCAAAGCAAATAATAAGAAAAAATCCAGCATATCCATTCCCTTGGGATTGGGGGCTATAACTGGTTTCTTTGCCCCACTCCCCTTAACGGAAACTAATTCAACGATTATTGAGGACCCCGTTCCATCGGGCGATGGGGGTGGTGACCCAATGAGCTCTGCTAACTTTGATGACATAGATAACAATTCATTGTTAGACCTGTGTTTGAGCATTCAGCGGGGGATGACTCCCCAGATCTTCAGGCCGCCTGTAGATATATGTCTGCCTCAGGATAATAATTCCATGACTTCTCCAGCTAACATCATGGGACATGAGGCACCTTTGAGCCGACTATCAGCTTCTCCCAATTTGGTAATGGTGTCAATGGAGGATGGGCTGGATTCAGAGGAAGGTAATCTCTCCACCCTGTCTCCTGGGGCAAAGGAACTGGCAGAGATCCAATCCTCATTGGCCTCCTTGCAATTCGCCCTTAAAACTTTACTCCAAATGACGGGGCGGATCCTTACGAATACTAATCCATTGCCTAATATTCCAATAGAAGGAAAATATAAGGAGGTAGAGGCGGAAATCAATCTATCGGAGGCCATATGTATGGCTGAGGAGATAAATAAGACGGCTGAGAAAGATCCCTCGGCAAATGAGGATTTGAGTGAGACAGTTTTTTGTTCCCGTAAGCAACGCAAACTGGCTAAGAAAGCGCTAAAAAGCAAGGAAAACAAGACGCATGGTACTAAAGAAGATAAGACGGCGCACATTAGTGGGCGCTCAAAAAAAGCAAAAAAAAAGGGCAGCCAGAGCTAAGAAAAAGATTGGCTCTGGAGAAGGCAGCCTCTCCAGTTGGCTCATCACTGATCAAGATACGAACCAAGATTCGCTGCCCGAATATGAACAGACAGTGATGGTGGGTCTGATTGCTGATGAAGGAAAAATGCCACCCGTGGATGAAATAGAGGACGAGGCAGACGAATGGGATCGATTTGAGTCTGATCTCCAAGAGATGGAGGAATCACGGATTAGGGGCTCTGACTCATTACTCCAGCCCCGGCTAATACCATCAATTCTCCTATCAGACCAGTTAAGGATGGAGACGATCCTATAGGGAATAGAATCTGCTTGATTAAAAACCTATATAAAACCAGCGAACGCAGATGGTTGCCACGATCGGAGTTCCTAATACGTCTGCATTCGGTCCCTGAACTACGCGTCTTAAAATCAGATGACTTCCAGTTTGTGGAACCATTAAAAGGCCTCAATCCCTGTGTGCCTGCATTACATTGTAAATTTCTATCTACCGCACAGATGCTTAGGAAACATCGTGAAGAGCTCAGGGCTGTGGATGTTGAGGTTGATGCAGACTTGGATGAAGTCGATATCAGTGCTGAACTTGTGGAAACAAGTGGGCCGGTTATGCCAGTGGAATGCCCCTTGATACCTAAAGGAAAGAAAGTTGAAATTTCAGACGTTCAGTTGGTCCTAAAATGGCTTGTGGAATCGCTCCCAGGGGTATTGCCTAAACATTGATATTTGACATTGTTATCGTGGAATACAAGAGGATTTGCTCATCTGTTGGCGTCAGAGGGTTCAGTTAATTTTATTGTGAAACATAGCCTGATATGTCTACAGGAGACATGGGCAATGGACAATCTATTACTTGATGGCTACACAAATTATCAATCCTTTGCTAAGAGAGGCAACAAAGGGAGACCATTTGGAGGGCTTTTGATAGGTGTGATTAGCTCTCTGCCCTCGAGACAGATACCTTGTAAAGCTTGCGATAATATGTTGGCAGTAGAGGTTGAATATGGAACAAAGGTTGATAAGGAGAAGTTCCTGTTGATAAATATATATAACCCCCCGTATGTCGGGATTAGTGAACCTATTCAAGAAGCCCTCCATGATTTATTGGCCTCTTGGTCGGTTCTACCTGGTAATCGAGCAGTTATTGTTGTGGGCGATCTTAATTGTCGCATTCCTGCTGAGACAGGGAACTATCCTCAAAATCCTAAGCTAAGAGTGAAACATCTCCTAACTCACACTAAAACTGATGTCGAGGGGCCATGTTGGCGTCGGCTGCTTGATGAATGGGACCTGGAAATGCTGAACGGCTATACCTATAGTGACTACCCGGGGAAACATACTTGGTCCAATGGGCTGTATAGTAGTACTCTAGATTATATCTTTATGTGCCCTAAAATGCTCCTGTTAGTGGAAGACATGTTTGTATCATTAAATAAATGGAGCGATCATTCTGCTCTCCGATGTGTATTAAACATCCAACAGAGAGCTCTTGATAAGAGCAATATGGGCACAGTACATGTGAATAAATCAGGCTCTAACATTAGGTGGTCGGCGAAGAACATTAACCAGGCAGCATTGGCACTCGAGATCGATAAATGGCCAAACTTACCTGATTTTCACTCCATGTCTATTGAATCAATAGAAAATTGGATAAAAGCATTTTCTCATACACATGCAACGGTTCCGACCTGGTGCATGTTTAGACCGGTGGCTGGGCCTAGTTCCTATAATAATAAGATTAGAGATGCCAAGAGGGACTTGAGACGGGAACTGCGTATGAGTAAGAAAAAGTTAGGACCTTCTGATGAATTACGAATAGCTGCAAGGAAAATCAAAAATAAATATAGATCTATTATTAAAAATATAAAAACTGCCATAAATACCAGGGCCTACCACAAATTAGTTCAGACGATTTGTTCTAAAAACACTCGTAGCATTTGGTCACACCTGGGGGAAGCCAGGGAGTCATCGAAGGGCCAAATGGTTAAACCAATCAAAGCTGAGGAATGGGTTAAGTTTTTACTAGCCCGTAATACAATTATACAGAGAGACGAATTGTGCCCTCAGATGACCTTGGCCCCCTATATGGCCTTTGACATTTCATACGCGGCCATAATTACCAAGATAAAGACTCTTAAACCGTCCAGAGCTCCAGGACCTAACGGTCTAGCAAATATAGTCATGAGAAATCAGCCCGAGTTCTGGGCGAGCGTATTGGCTATACTATTTAAAAAGATAATGATACAGGGGATCATTCCGAGCTCATGGCAAACTGCAGTACTGGTACCAGTCTTTAAAAAGGGTAATCGTTTAGATCCCTCTAATTATCGGCTCCTCTCCATGCTGGATACAACGGGTAAATTGTTTGCCTCATTACTGCTTGAGGACCTACAATCTTGGGTAGAAAGGGCCAACATTTTGTCCATCTTCCAGTGTGGATTTAGGAAGGGTTCTTCAACGAGTTAAAACCTAATGGTCATGAACCTATTGAGATCTAAGGCACGCAATAAAGGTGCACCGCCCCTATATGCGTTATATATAGATTTTAAAGCAGCTTTCGATACCATTCCGAGAGAATGTTTATGGTCTAAACTTAACGATCTTGGTTGTCCAGCAGGCATCCTGTATTACCTAAGATTGCTGCACTATAATACTTCAGTTAGACTGAAATTAGATCAAGAGGGACACCTGACTGATAAAGTGCAGCAGAATCGGGGGGTGAAACAGGGATGTGTGACGGCCCCTTTGGTATATAACTTGTATGTCCATGACATACCTGTGGCCATAACGGCCGTCTCAAATTGCCCACCGAAGATTGGGGAGTTGGTATGCACTGTCCTGGCTTACGCAGACGACTTGGTCATTTTTGATCATACAGTCAGTGGCCTGCGTAGATCGGCTACAGCTTTGTGGGAGTATGCGAATCGTAATGGCCTGACTATCAATCTTGATAAGACTAAGGTATTACGATTTACCAACAAAAGAGTGTCACGCGTAAATCTTATGGTGGGTAAGACCATAATCCCTTACGCCCCACAATACCGGTATATGGGTATTGATTTTGAGCCTAGCGGGGACTATGGTTTATGCAAACATTCTCGGAAGATGCGTGCAGCACAGGTCACATCGCTGGTTGCGAACTTCACTAATAAGCAAGGAGGTTTTACGCTATGGGGCACACGCCAACTCTATGTGCAGGTTTTTATACCCATGGTAATCTACGGATTAGAGGCCCTGTTTGATTTAGATCTTAGCTGGCTACAAGTAATAGAAGGGAAATTCTGGCGGCGGGTCGTGGGGCTCGCCCCAGGAATTCCAATGGCCATTATACGCTTAGAGCTGGGAATACCTTCATTGAAAGCTATAGTGATGAAAAAGAGATTGGGGCTTTTCATTAAAATGCGTAGTGGTACAACAAATCCAGTACTGACTGCTGTGGGTAAGGAAATATGTAAAAAAACAAAGTTCCCTCTCACTTGCTGCTATAATGTTAAGACACCTTGCTGATATAGGATGGATGTATCGCGAAGGGGACTATACTAAGCAAGTTCAGAGGGCCCTTGACAAGCGAATGGATACGTGGGATTGGTTGGAGAATTTTGCCCACCTCAGTGCACTGAAAATTTATGAATTTGTGAAATTCAGGTTGTACACTTATATGAAACCGCAAGAATACCTTAACTTATGCCCTTGTAAAAGATTGCAACGTTTTATACTCCTATTAAGACTGGATCAACTTCCGACATTATGGGTCATGGGCCGGAGAGACCAAATACCTTTGGAACTAAGGAATTGCAGATTGTGTAAAATCAATAATGTTTCGGAGACAGCACATCATGTCCTGACACAATGTAGTAGCATGACAAATATAATACAGCAACATATGGGAAAGTATACTCACGATCCTGCAGCAATCTCTAAGGCATTATTCTGGCATCATTGCCTAAATTCTGAAAATATCCATATTTTAACCTCTTTATATAACATCTGGTTGGCTTTAGAGGGAAAACTGGGCATTAAGATCTGAATAGGTGGTCTTTTTTACACTTGGGATTAGTGATGAGACACATTTATATGAGAACCCCACTGTGCGATGCGTTACTATATAATTGTGAATTATAATTCCTAATTGTTTCTTCTTAGTTATGGGTCAGTAACTTGTACCTTGTTGAGTTCCGATCTGATGTATATAGGGCGTGACTTGGGTTGTTTTAGGTTTTAGTATCTATGACTGTATCTAGGTCAGATTCATTGTTATCACTATTAGTATTGTTATTTTATCTAACTGTGTAATTTAATGTCAAATGGATATTAATTGTGATGTATGGTATTTTTTAATTTTTTTATTTAATGTAATGATATAATAGCTGATTCTGGAAATTAACTAATTCGATTTCATGTTTCTAGATATGTGTAAAGTTTATTAATTTAAACTGTAACACATTAAATAAATAAATAAATAGTGAGTGCACCCCCCTGCAAAAGCCCCTATTGCAGAATGAGCTTCTTTCCCACAAGACCTGTCTGAGTGACCGCTTCCCTTGTTCCCATACATTGCAGTCCCTCGTATTGTAACATGTTTTTTGTAAGTTACCTTGTTTAACATGTTGCTGACTTTGGCACACTAACTTCTAGCCAAGGCCTCGTATCTTTTAGGAAGTAAATGACATCATGAGATGTGCTGTTGTGGACCCATTCTTGTGTTTTATGTGTGGCAGTAAGCTATTCTATCACGTACGCTGCAGTTCACGGATCTGGCAGGGGCCAGTAGTGCTGCAGCGTGATTTTAGTGTTTGGACCTTGTCTCCGCATACAGTCTTTATTCCTACTGTAGGAATTCCCTTTAGTAACTTCTATGTTTTCCTGCTCAGTGCCAAGGACAAAAACTATTACTTTGTAGGAAGCATGGTTGTATTGGGAACAGTCAGGAACTAATTCTTGAAACCGTAGCTAATTTGCTTCCACCACGGACCCAGGCAGCAAGATTTCTCTGAAGGGAAGCAGGACTACAGTTTGATGTTTGTAAATGGCTTCTGGAAATGGGCTTTGCCATCTTAATGTTATTTTTTCTGAGCTTGTTAATCTGCTTAGAATCACATGCTGTGCATATAGTCCGACATCCAGTGGTCACTGCAGAGTATTGCATCTTGTCTTTTGAGAATCGAAAGGGGACATCACCATGGGCGTGCCTGTAACACTATCTCTACGTGACGTATAGTGTACTCAAATTCCTCACTTGTCGAGGTCCCTCAGATTGTTTTTTCCCTCCCAGCATACTGGTCGCCTTAAGCGGAGCTCGTCAGAGACATTGCCAATTGTGCCTTCGACCTTTGGTCGAATAGTTTATATAAATACTCAAGCTCACCCTATCTGTCCCTCATTTTGACAGCTGTTCCAGATATCCGCCGAAAACCTCCAACAGACCTTTGACGAACGGTGATCCAGTCGGCGCTGCCGACCACGTGGCCAGGCCTTCCAGCCGACCTACACAGTATGGTGAGTAGGGTCGGGTGTACATATCTGTACAACCTGAGAATGCCATTCCCTTTCCTCCCTCTTTCCTCTTTGGTCTTCGTCACTCTACCTATACTCAGCTATGGAGAGGACTCCATTTAGGTTTTGCCGTATTTGCAAAGGCACATTTCCTTGGAGAGATAAGCATAAACGGTGTAACCGTTGCTTGCCCCTCGATCACAACGAAGATGGTTGCGCGGCTTGCAAGCTCCTCTGTCCAAAAACATTGAAGGAGCGCTGAGTCAAGCGGTGGGCTGCCTACGGGATGTTGAAGGCTGAGTCATCTCCTGCTGCCGCAGCCACTGAATGTGGCGATGGCAATAGTGACGAGCATACCTCCGAACCGGAGGTCGTTGACCTTTCGACAGAGCACTCCTGCTCCGCATCGTCTCTCCCCGGCCCCGCCAGGCACGGCTCAGGCACTGCTATGGGGAATATACACCCCAGCGACAAAGACAAACATTTACAAGGAACTAAGCACACACTCCCCAGTCATTTTTCGACCAAGTCGAAGAAGGCCTTGGCACCAATGGGTACACCGAAGTTCCGGCTGTACCCGGCGAACGTCAGGATCTGCAGCCCACCCCGCAGCCGCAGATGCGCCTAGCGACCGGGCCCTCAAAAACAAAGGGTGCTATTTCTAATATTACAAGAAGGCGTCTGGCGACGACAAGCTTCCGGCTCCACCGAAGAAGGAATTCGCCAAAGACAAGGGCCCGCCGAAAAGGGCGTTCGCCGAATAAAAGGCGTCTGCCGAAGACAAGAACCTGGCTCCGCCCAAAACGTCGCAATCGCAGGCCGAAGCTACGTGCCTCCCGTCTGCGGAGGACGTTGCCGACAGCATAGCGAGAATTATTTCTGCCAAAACTCAGAGGCGGCAGTCAAGGGATTCACAGAGGCCTACAGAAAAGGCCAAGGATCCATCAAAACCCAAGGATAGCCCTAGGGGAGTAGCAGAACCCTCCTCCAGGCAGAGGGAGAAGCACAAGGACACATCACCTCTGCCGGACCCCCTGGGAGGAGTTTTCAGAGGGCGAGGAAGGTATTTCTTTGACGTTGAGACAAGACAAAAATCTTGACGTTTGACGGCAGAGTATCGTTTACAGGATCCCTTTGCACCCCTAGACCATTCTGGGGCCTCTGTTTGGACTAGGGAAAAGTTTGAAAATTATATGGGAAGGCTTGACAGGTTTGTTACCCGTTCAGAGCAACCCACACCAAGAAGACCATGGGATGAGTGCCCTTTGGACCCTGTAGCAAAATACCCAAGGCTCTTTGACCCCTCTCAGGAAGAGGATATGTACACCTATGACCTCACTGAGGAAGAGATTCCTGCAGACACTCAGGATGAGGACCAGTTAATCAATCCTGAGGACATGCATGATCCCATAGAGGGGTTGGGAGGAAACTCCGATATGGGTGACCCTCAGCCTTGGCAGTCTCCAGATCCTTCACTAGATCCCTATGCCCTGTGTTTGCATTCCCTCCAGACCACTCCCACTAGACAGCCCTCGCCAGTGGACGATCAAATGACGTTTAACGCCATGTTGCACAAAGCAGCAGAACACTTCAAGATCACCACTGATGAAGCTGTCCCTGAAGCTGACTTTGTGGAGGGCATTCTTAAAGCAAAGCCACCGGCCAGCTAGGCTATTCTTCTCCTCAACTCGATTAAAAAGCGTCTGGCTCCCTCATTATCAACACCTGCTCTCACAAGAGGTGTCAATCCGAGGATAGAAAAGCTTTTTGGGCCTTCCCCCTCGGACCTCCTTTATATCAGAGGTCACTCCACCCCAGACTCCCTGGTGGTGACCACTACAAGATGGCAGGGGTTCCTCTGTCAACCGGCGAGGCACCCCCTGACAAAGAAGGTAAAAGGCTTTATGCCCTTGGGAAGAGGGTCACGGCCGCAGCAGCTTTTTCAACACGCATCGCCAACAATACCACCTTGTTAGCCAGCTACACGGACGCTCAGTGGGCCTTGTTACAAGAAGGCCTACAGGAGGTTCCCGAACCTCTACGGACTCGTCTCCTGGCCACGGTGACCGAGGGCAGACAAGTGAACCAAAGCATACTTAAGAACACTTTGGATTCCGCTGAAACAGCGGGTCGATTTTTGGCTCAGGGCACACTCCTAAAGAGAGACGCGTGGCTAAGAAACTCTGGGTTCAAGCCAGAGATGCAAGCTTCACTTATAAATAAACCTTCGGAAGAATCCAAACTGTTTGGAAGAGCGGTCGACGAGGCGCTCGGGACAGCAAAGAAGGAACACGATACCCTGAAGGCGCTAGACCAAATTACACAAAGACCCTCCTCAAGACGAGGATCTGGGTCCAGACGGCTTTTTTGTGGCCAACGCTTCCCTCAATAACAATACACCTCGGGAAGCAATTGGTTCTCCCCACAGGTGAACCAGTGGATATACCACCCCATACCCCCAGAGGGGTCAGTGTTGTGGGAAAGGAAGGGGCTGGAACTCTACCCCCAGAGGCTCCCCGGCCTCAGGTTCAAAATGACCCAAAGATTCGGGTCCCCTCCCATGCCTCCCCGGTCGGGGGCCAGTTAACATTGTTCCTTCAGGCATGGGAGGGGATAACTACAGACCAGTGTGTGCTAAAGACCGTGGCCCACGGGTACTGTATAGAGGTCAACCGGTCCCCAACGTTCAGACCTCCACGAGCAAGACGACTGACACCAGGCCATCTGCGTATCCTTCTTCTTTTTTTTTTTATTTTTTTTATTTTTTATTGTTTTAACCCATTGGTTTTAACAAAAGAAGCTTCACTTATGCTTTATGTTTTATACTTGGGACACCACTTCTGGTGGATCACGCAAGTCCATACCGGGCTTTGCCCCGGCTATAGTTCTCTTGTGCTACATTCCATGGTCGCTGCCGTCTGGAGAGTTGATTTTCTTGAACACTACCTCCAAAAATGTGGCTGTTGACCTAGCCCATCTTGGAGAGTCTCCTGCGATCAGCCGGAACCACATGGTTTCTTCATCGAGTGTTGTTAAGTCTGATGTGAGTGGTGCCAAGTATACTTGTCTTTCTCCTGCTAAGGCTGAACATGACATGAGAAGATGTCGAATTGTTTCTATTCGGACAGGATCAGCGCAAAGCCGGCAGTGCGCGTTGGTTCCTTGACTTCTAGTAGCCATAATTTCATTTGTACTCAATAAATTCAGCCTGGCTCTCATGAAAATTTTTCTCAGGTTCTTCTCTGGAAATTGCTCACAATATTTCAGAGGAACTTTTAGGCGGTTTGTAGTGCGTGGCAGATGTTTTAGTGATTTGTACCGGAGGATTGTCTCGGTGGTGCGTATCCAATCTTGAGTTTCAAGTTTTTTCTTTACTTTTCCAGGGTTGCTTAAAAGCGTTTCTGTTGAACAAGCCACTTCTTCTAGTCTTTCGTGAATCTTTCTTACCCAATCAGATAAGGGTTTGCAAGACTTTTTGGCGATTTCAGCTTCCATAATGCGAAATATCGGCAGCGAGCTGGGTAACAAGATTTTTCTATACAGTTGCACGGCACCTTGAAGTATCGCTGAGGCTAGGGAAGGCAAACCCAAGTCTCTCCGTATGGCAGATATGGGGGCAGAATTTGGTAAGGACAGCACTGATCTCCATATCTGTCCTTCTAACTTCGGCCAAATTTCGGATGGAAGGTTTATTAAGTTTGACGCCATTCCATAAGTTAGAGCTGGAACTACTTTTGATTTGTAGTACTGCACTGCCGGTAGCCAGGAGAATTTTCCGAATTTGTCTACAGCACGGGTTTGGGCTGTGAGTCTTCGAGTTTTTTCCCATAATGTGTGCTGCAAGGCAATGTCTTTGGTTGAGTTGTCGATCTGCACGCCCAGATATTTGAATTCTTTTACTGCCTCAATTTTTGACTTCTCCAGAAACCAGGAGTGAGATTGTTGTACTCCCCTTGTAGGTTTGCAAAATGAAATAATTTTGTTTTTTGTTGTGTTTATCTTTAAATTATTGCTCTTCATGTACGCTGACAGATTGACTAACTGCCTTTGAAGGCCTATGGCAGTTTGGTCCAACAGGATCAAATCGTCCGCGTACCATAATCTTGAGATTTTAACTTCTCCTAGCTTAGGCGGGAAGGCTCGCACATGATCCTCGGTGGTTTGGAAATCGCCAATAAAGGCTACGAATAGGGCTGGAGCCAACGGGCAGCCTTGTTTCACTCCTCTCTTGGTTTCTATCTTGTCTGAGAGTGTTTCTTGTTGGCATAATCGAATTCTTAGAGATGTCTTCGTGTGGAGGGACATGATAGGATCCAAGATCTCTTTTGGGCATTCCCAGTTTGTTAATTTCGACCAAAGTTTTTGACGATCCACCATGTCAAAAGCCTGAGATAAATCAATCATGGCCATATGAACGTTGGGGGCACCTTCCTTCACCTTTGCTTTGATTGTATTAAGGACCAGAAGATTGATTCCTGTTCCCGCTCCTTTTTGGAAGCCTGTCTGGAAAATGTCAGTGGCAGGCGAATTCTTAGCCCAATTTTTAAAAAGGGTGAGCATCAATGACGCGAAGATTTTTCCAATAATGTCTAATAGAACTATGGGCCTGTAGTTAGATGGTATGTTTCTTGGCCCCTTTTTATAAATAGGAACAAGTACAGCCTCTGTCCAATTTGTCGGTATGTGTTTTTGATGTACACACTGTTCGAACAATTCTTTAATCACCCTCGCCCATGCTTCAGGATGTTGTTTCAGATCTATATTGGATAGACCATCCGGTCCGGGGGCCCTGGATTGTTTCAAGCTTCTGATTGCCTTTAGAATCTCTTCTAGACTGGTGATGTCCACCCAGCCCACGTTTTCCTCCTTTAAAGGTTGGTGTTGCATAGTGAGGAGGGTGCCAGAAGTCGGGAGTGCGTATAATTTCGAAAAATGTGTGATCCACTGTTGTTCTGTAACGTCACACAGAATCTGATTTGGCTTCTGCCCATTAGCTGTTTTTAGTAGAGACCAGAAGTCACGATTGTTCTTAGACACCCAGACTTTCAGCATTGCTTCTGCGTCGTTCTGATAGAGATTTTGCCGTTCTTGCTTAAGCCATGCTTTATACTTTGCTTTGCCCTCTTGATGTTTAGCCCAGGCTTCTTTGATGTTACTTTTTTTTGCTACTCTTTTCAGTTTTATGAGATCTTTGCGTTTAGCGACTAGTATTGCATTAAACGTGCGTTTGTGTATAGGTTGAGTTATATTCTTTCCCCCAAAACTTACTTTGTGGGGCATCAGTAATAAGACATATTCAGGTTGAGACGCTTCCATAGCGTTGTTTGTCTCAATGTGTTTTTTGCGAAGCTTATCCTCCAATGTGTTTATGTTACCAGAGGTCAACCGAATTCGGTTTTGTTGCATATTAACACCAATTTCAAAGGGATAAAATGATCGCTCTTTGGTTTCCCCCCTCCACGACAGGAATAAGAGGTTGTGGTCACTTTCTCTAGTTCTTTCCACTTTAAACTCCGCAAAGTATGGAATCAGACCTTCAGTAACAAAGATGTAGTCGAGATTTGCAACAGCAGGCGCTCTCTCCCAAGTTGGGGTCTGCACTTCAAATTCTTGGAGAGAAGCGACATTGTGAAATTGTCTCGACTTCATCAAGTTCATCCATGCTTGACCTCTTTCGTCACTTTTCCTCAAGGCTACTGCAATCGTGTTATCTGTCGATTGTATTCCACATTTTGCATTGAGATCCCCACAAATGATTATATTGGGGATGCCGTAGTTTACTCTTTCATCTATTGTTGTTGCAACTTGGTCGCAGAATGTTTTCGTAGATGTTTTTTCGGGATTCCAATAAAGGTTTATTATGATGAGATCAGAGCTCTTCTGGACGTTTTTCCCTTGAACCTGGGGATTCCAATTCGTTAGGGTTGCTAACATACCATATTCTTCGCAGATTTTATTCTTAGGTGAAATTCCTGAGCCTAGTCGAATTGCAGTTAACAAACCCCCAGAGGGTCTTCCTGACACGGGTCTCTGAGCTGGCGAAACTTCGATACTGAATCCCTCAAGAGTAGGTTTTTCTGTTAGCCATGTTTCTTGCAGGCAAATTAGGTCAAAGCGGTTCAACTTTACATCGCTAGGCTTAGTTAGATGGATGTATCCTCTAGTGTTCCATGACGCCATCTGTAATATGGTCTTTTCCTTAAATTGGTCTGGAATCGTTGCCTGGATCTTGTTATTGACGGCGTCATGGATTGACTGCTAGACCTTCTTCTTGCGACCAAACGTATCTGAAATCCATTTCCATGGTTTGGTTGACGTGGTGGGGGATTGAGCTGGTTTAAGGTCTGTCGACTGATCCCTCTTTATGTAGGCGTTTCGAGAACTTTCCACTCGTCGTCTTGGCATGGTAAGTGATACGTAATGTTTCCTGTCCCATTTCAGGGGGTAGTCTTCCCCTTTACCTCTTTCTTCTCTATCTCGACTGGAGTCCATCTCCTCCTTTCTATTTTTTTTTTGTCACATTTTCTGATCTTGTGTCGTTAATACATTTCGAGGGGGCATTTCTTTGAGATCCAGCCGTATCTTCATTTTCCTTTCCTATTTTCTTTAGTTTTTCTAATTTTAAGCCCAGACAATGTAGCTCTTTTGCCATTTCAAGGGGCCATTCTTGCAGGGCTTTCGACCTTATATGCAGGTATGCTTTGGCTTTATGGTCTCTGTGGTAAGGTTCAACCAAAACCAGGTCCCTTGTTGATAGATGCCGAAGTTTGTCAATTTTTGCTGTAATTTTTAGGACTGTCCTTCTGTTAAGGACCATGTATCTATCTTTAGAGGAAATTTGCTCTAGTTTGAATAAAGATGTTCCTTCAAGTTTTAGGAGTTTTTTTTCTGCCGGTTTTGATCGTCCATAATCTTTTTTATAGGAATTGATCCTATACTTTCTTTGCTCGTGGTCGGGGATCCGGTCTACACGTCGATCTGCCTCTTTTTTGAGGACTAGCTTCTCTTCCACTTTCTTTAGGGTTTGTATGGCCTCTAAACCAATAGTGGGGGTACTCGAACGGGATCTTCTATGGCCACTTGACCACCCCTGGTCCTCTCTTGAAACCTCCACAAGCGTGGTCCGACTCGCTCCTGACCGAGCCCCAGCCCGAGCCTGTGGAGTGGCTATCCTTGGTTGCTGCGGGCTTAGAGTTACCCCTTCAACGCAGACAGAGTCGTCAGAAGGGTTAGATGAATCAAGGGCGTGGATCAGCGTGGGAGACCTTTGTGCGGTTTCGGGGCAATCTTGTCGTGAGTAATTACCCACCATGTTCGCCTGGCGCTGTTCTTTGCTGACAGTGGCTCTGACGGATCTGTCGACAAGGGGGTCCACAGAGGAGATAGGAGTTGTTTTCACTCGGGCGTCTAGTAGACCCTTAGAAGGAACACACAGGAGGGGGCTCTCCATTGCGTGTTTCGCCACGATTTTGGTCTTCGGTGCTCGTCTATGGTCTGTCACTCCTCCTGGTGATTTGGCACGGGCTTTCGTGAAAATCGAAGCCACTTCTGTGACTTTAGCCATCTCTTCCGTTTGAGTACTTTGAGAGATCGTTAGACGTATCTGCCTGGTTTGTCGATCCATCTTGAGCAAGTTGTTTTCGAGATTCGTTAATTTGGTTTCGAGACTCGTTTGTATGGTGTTTGAGTTCCTTTCTACTGCTGTTAAATACCCTTCTATGAAGGTCAATTTATCCTTAAGTGAGGTAATCATGGACGTGTTGTCCTTTAGGGCCTCGTGAATCGACTCATACAGTTTACTGAAGGGGTTTAGCGCTATTGAAAAGGCTGACATGATTGATAGTAAGTCAGCCTTTTTTTTCTTTTCTGAGGATGTTTCTTTGTCAAAGCCTCCCGGGAAATCACTTTGTCTTCTATTTCTGATTGGCGTGTGAATTTCTTTTTCGTTATGGAGCTGGTTGAATTTCTCAGATAGTCTTTTTTCCCCTCCTGCAATCACGCCTTGTAAACTGGCTGAAGTTTCAGCCCATGATATATTGCTGTTTGCCTGGATATGAGATCTAGTCCAAGCCACTTGCTCTTCGACGTAGGACTGTCTTTCGCTTGGATTGGGTCTTGTCCGGGTCTCTGGATTAGCCACGGCTACTAATGCCTGAACTTCAGGTTGGGCTAATGTGTCTTTTTCGCTCGTTATACTGTGTGGGCCTTCACTAGCCACGTTTAGTATATCCAACGTTTGATGGTCTATTGACGTTGTTTTATTTTTGTTGTTTTTTTGTTTTGAATCTCCTAAGTGTGGTGTCTCCACACTTGGCTCACTAGTGAATTTATCACTTGTCCTCGAGATGTTTACTTGTTCTGCGTTTTCATCTGGTGTCATAGAGTCCTTAGCGATAATTTCTATCGGGGACTTTCCGCTCCCAACTTCAATGTCTTGAATTCTATTTGGTGAAATACGGGCGTGCCATTTGACTCTTGGTAATGGTTTTTCCTGTATCTGGTCAATTTTCTGGGATTTACACGGTGAAAAAGGATCTCTGATGGCCGCCAGAATTTCGGCGTCTGACATTTCTTGGTCTGTACCCTGTTTTCGCTTTGTTTGTTTTGTAAAGTAATCCCTCAAGGAAGCTGAAAGTAACGCTGTTTCTTGTCTTTTAGGAACTTCTCCCGTTTTAGGGCCTACTTTCCGGCTTTTCTTTTTAAGTAGGATATCAGTCCTTGTCCTAGCTTTGGCTCCGGCCTTCATGGTTTTTTTAAAGATTTTTTGCCTTGTAATGGTGTCTCTGGATTGTTTATATTCTTCATCCTGTGATGTGGACTGATCAGGTGACAAAATCATCTCGCAATTAACAATTTGTTCACTGGGCCCTTTGTTCTCTGGATTTCTTGCCCTTGACTCTTGTAGGAGATCTTCTCTTTCTTGTTGGACTTTTTCTGATAGATTTCTTTGGGATTTTGTTTCTTCTGCTAATGGGTCTTGGAGGGATATGTTCCCTCCCTCCGAGACTGTCTCTATGAAAACGGAGTCATCTGCGTAATCCCCAGGCACTGGCTCCTCTCGTTCTTCGTTTTCGTGTGTCTTAAAGATGGAAAGCCTTTCCGACGGCGATGTGGCCTGCTTTTTTCGGTCTTTGGCCAGCACATTTGGAGCCCTATTTCTGGCGCTGTTATGTACAATGGCCATTGCCAGGCCTCTCCCCTCGCGGCTCGGGACTAGGCCGCCCTTTTCACCCGTGCCTTCCACGCCCATCCTGATATCTTCACGCGGCATTGGTGTAAGGTGCCGCTGATGCATAGGTTGACCCATGTCTCCTTCCACCTGAAGAGACCCTCGCCAAGCAGAACCCTGCCGAGGCCGTCCTCCGACAGCTTCTGGCACGTTGTCACTCGCCGAGGCGGTACGCTGGCGGGGCGTTTGAGTGGAATCAGTGGAAGGGGATGGGCCTTTTGATCTTCCCATGCTTAATTTGACTTTCTGTTTGTTTAAGTTCGCTTCTTGATGGAAGGTCTCGGGTGGCACGTTTAAATCTATTTGGTCTCCAGTTTTCCGCCCCGTTTCAGTAAATACTGGATTCACTGGGGCCGCGTTGCTCATGTTTTTCACTCCTGAGGTCAGTGGAAAGGGATCTGGAGACTGCCCCTCTTGTGAGGCATTTGTCATGCTGCTGTTATGTTCTGGCATTGCGCTGTTAGACTGCATGCTGGCCACCCTGGAGCCATGCTCTAACTGTGTTTTGTCACTGCGCATCCACCGCCCAGCCTCCACTTCTGTCGGTGAAGGCGGCGCCATTTTTTTTTATATAACCGTTCGCTAAGATTGTAGAAAAACGCACGGGGACTATGGACGATCAGGTAGGGCAAAAAAAAGTCTACGTGCAAGGCTGGCGTAGGATCGAGGTATGTTTCAGGGGCCGCTGATATTAGATCTGAATTGGTTACAGTGTCTTTAGATGTCTTATTCACGAATGCTTTTTTTTTTTTTTTTTTTTTCCAGCAGGAGCGGGAGAAACAGCGGGAGAAACAGCAAAGGAAGGGTACAAAAGGAACTGGAGGTGAAAAAGGGAAGAGAGGGACGGAAGAGGGATAGAGGGATAAGAGAGAGGAGAAAAGGAAAAGGAAGAGGAAGAGGAAGAGGGGGGAGGAGAGAGGAGGGAGGAAGGGAGGGAGGGGGGGAGGGGGAAAGAATCACTGCTCACCGCTCCTAACTTCTAGATCCGTCTTTTCTCTCCGTTCTCCGGTCTTCGGCAACTGGACACTAGACACACTGTGCCACACACCGCGCCGCGCTCCGCGCGTGCGCAGTAGTTTTGAAGAGAAAGTCTTGTAGCAATAGTAGAAGGACTATTGCAAGAAGCCCACGGAATCACGGAGCAAACTGCACAGAGGTCTGTCCTCAGTCCTCACTAGACACACTGTGCCACACACCGCGCCGCGCTCCGCGCGTGCGCAGTAGTTTTGAAGAGAAAGTCTTGTAGCAATAGTAGAAGGACTATCGCAAGAAGCCCACGGAATCACGGAGAAAACTGCACAGAGGTCTGTCCTCAGTCCTCACTAGACACACTGTGCCACACACCGCGCCGCGCTCCGCGCGTGCGCAGTAGTTTTGAAGAGAAAGTCTTGTAGCAATAGTAGAAGGACTATCGCAAGAAGCCCACGGAATCACGGAGCAAACTGCACAGAGGTCTGTCCTCAGTCCTCACTAGACCTTCTTCAGGAAGTCGGGACACTGCAAGAAAAAGGAGCCATAGAGGTCGTACCTCTGTCACGTTAAAGGAAGGTATTTATTCAGTGTTCTGCATTGTACCCAAAAAGGATCTAACCGTGCGCCCTGTATTAGATCTGCGCCCAGTGAACACATTTGTAAATCCACAAACGTTCCGCATGGCCACTCTGCAGGAAGTCATTCCCCTGCTCTCACAGGGGAATTACATGGCAACACTGGACATGAAAGATGCATACTTTCATATTTCAATGTTGCCGGCGCACAGAAAATACCTTGACACAAGACAAGCACTATCATTTGAAGGTACTACCCTTCAGCATAGCATCCACACCAAGGGTATTTACAAAGGTACTAGCAGTGGCAGCAGCACACCTGCGCAGGCAATCCATCCCAGTCTATCCTTACCTCGACGACTGGCTCATAACAGGGGACTCTTATGAAACCTATCTGTCAAATACCCAAAAAACAATAGATCTTTTTTTCAGTCTGGGATTCTCGATCAACGAGAAAAAATCCAGCTTAGACCCCAGTCAGGTCAAGCAGTTCCTAGGGTCTCTAATTCGAACAAAGGACGGCCTTGTCTTTCCCTCCAACGACAGGGTCCAAAACATGTTGTTTCAAATTCCTCAATATGTAGCCAGTCGAGAGGTGACGATACGCAAGGCTATGCGACTGTTAGGAATGATGGCGTTATGTATTTACTTAGTTCCTCACGCACGCTTGCACATTGCGTTCAATGTAGGAGTGGCTCAACAGCCAGTGGTGTCAGGCCAGCGTACAATTTGACGATCTAGTGGTCGTCTCGCCAGCCCTCGTTCTCTCGCTGCAGTGGTGGTCGAGGGACAACCTCTTGAAGGGGAAATCCTTCACCACTCCCGCAGTGGAGGCCACTCTAACTACAGACGCATCTCTCACAGAGTGGGGAGCTCACCTGCTTCAACAAACGGCGCACTGAGTTTGGTCGTCAGACATAGCATCCAACCACATAAACCTGTTGGAACTGTTAGCAGTATTCAAAGCACTGAAAGCCTTTCAGACACAACTGCAGGGAAAGACGGTCCTGATCCTCACAGACAGCACCACAGCCATGTACTATTGGAACAAACAAGGGGGCACTCACTCTCCAGGGCTGTCCAAACGGTCCCAGAACATTTGGAAGTGGGCTCTCAAACACATGTTCCAGGGGAACTCAATCTTCTAGCAGACGTACTCAGCAGAGATTTCCCGTTGCCCATAGAGTGCGAATGGCGATTACACGGAGACATCGTCTCCAACATTTTCGCAGAATGGGGCTTCCCAGAAATCGATCTGTTTGCAACTCTGGAGAACGCTCAATGCTCAGATTACAGCTCCAGGTAGCCCCAAAACCGTTCCAAGGGGAACGGACTCTGGATAACATGGTCAGGGACATTTGTTTACGCTTGTCCCCTGACTTCCCTACTTACAAGATAGTGCACAAGATGCACCAGGAACCAGTCACAATGATACTGGTGGCCCCCATGAGGGCCCGCCAACCCTGGTTCGCGCATCTGATGGAGATGTCTCTATCTTCTCCAGTGCAACTGTCTTGCCCAAACAACATGTCGCAAGACAAAAGGGAGACTCTTCACTCATGCCCGCAGACATTGAACTTAGCGGCTTGGCTCCTGAAGTCTAGAGTTTGGGCAACTGCGGCTCCCTCGGAGATGCATGGACATACTCAGGGAGGCAAGAAAACCTAACACTAGATATTGCTATTCCAGTAACTGGAAACGGTTTGTCATCTGGTGCAACTCAAAGAGCATCAACCCTATTAACTGCTCTCCCACACATATTGTTTTGTACCTAACTCATTTACTTGACTCAGGCCTGGTCTTTAACTCTCTAAAGATTCACTTAGCTGCGCTTTCAGCCTACAGTACATCACAACAGAAAGTGTTGTGGTGGAAAATACCAATTATTAAGGCTTTCATGGAGGGCGTGAATAGGATTCACCCTCCCATTTCTAACTCAGCTCCCAGATGGTACCTAAACATTGTGTTCACTAGATTTATGGGGCCTCCCTTTGAGCCCATGCACAGAGTGAGTCTTAAAGATCTCACCTATAAGACTGCTGTTTCAATAGCTATTACCTCCATTAGGAGAGTAAGTGAACTACAAGCGCTCTCAGTCCTAGGCCCCTTTGTAACAGTTCACAGAGATAAGGTGGTTCTACGCACTCACCCTAGGTTTGCACCTAAATTCATTTCTAAGTTCCATGTGAACCAATCCATAGAACTACCAACGTTTTTTCAAAACCCTCCAAGCATGGGAGAAAGAACCATGCACACACTGGATGTACGCAGAGCTGTCATGTTTTACATGGAAAGAACTCGACCACTAAGAAAAACAAATCTGTTTTTCGTTTCAGTGGCAGCAGGAAGAGAAGGAGATGCAGTCTCCAAATCCACTATCTCTAGGTGGATTGTCAAATGCATCACACTCTGCTATCGTCTTGCTAAGAGAGAACTGTCCTTCAAGCCTAGAGCACATTCTACTCGAGGCACTGGGGCTTCCATAGCATTCATTGCAAATGTTTCCCTTGAGTCCATTTGCAAAGCGGCAACCTGGAGTTCTGTACACAACTTTACACAACACTATTGCCTAGACACTCAATCTAGCTCTGATTCTCAGGTGGGACAGGCAGTACTAAGACATCTTTTCACTACTGTTCCTTCTCACAACCCACCTCCAACTCCGGGTACTGCTCGATAGTCTATGCACAGCATGTGATTCTAAGCAGATAAACAAGCATCAGAAGTCATGCATTACTCACCGTGATAGCATTTCTGATGATTGTATCTGCTTAGATTCACATGCGCCCACCCTTCCTCCCCGCTCGGGTGGAAGAAACATAGACGTCTACTACTTTCTCTCTCTTTTCTGTACTCACTCACGATAGTCATAAGGCTCCCTCACGGCAGAAAAAATACAATCAGAGGGACCTTGACGCGTGAGGGATTTTGGGTACACTACACGTCACGTAGGCATAGTGTTACAGGCACGCCCATGTCGTTGTCCCCTTTTGATTCTCAAAAGACAGATGCAATACTCTCCGGTGACCACTGGATCTCGAACTATATGCACAGCATGTGAATCGAAGCATATACAATCATCAGAAATGCTTTTACGGTAAGTAATGCATGTCTTACTTCTGGTGCAGCGGCCTGCGGACCTTATCATGAAAATGGCAGTGCTTATGGTCCTAATGTCAGGAACTCCTTCTGAAGCAGCAGGTTACAGACCCTGTTATATTAGTGTTGAGATTTAGGCCTAGTGCAACGTTGTGGCATTCTTGATGGTAATATGGTTTAGTGTGATGGCCTAGCCATGGTCAGCTTATTCATAGCTCCTCATGTGGAGGAAATCCTCTGAGCCTATATGTTCTACTTCGTTTGGTGAGGTGAGAGCACTATGTGGAAGTTGGGCATTGCAGATGTGACCTTGCAGTGTTTGCACACCACTTACCTCTGCTGTGTTTTCTCTAGGTGTGCCATGTAGCGCCAGCATGTCACTTTACAGCCACTTCTGAGAACTGAAAACCGGGAAGCATGCAGAAAGGAAGGTATGTACCTGCACTCCTCACTGAAAGCTGCACTATTTGAGAGTCCTGAAGGGGAGAGGAGGGAGCAATGTTCTATTACAGCTTTTACCTAGAACACAGGCTCTATTCAGCATGTACTGTACAAACCTGGCGAGGATATGCAGAGGGGAGACAATTATTATTTTGCAGCTGGTCCATTTCAGAATGAGGAACATATTTCTATTCTTGCCATCTATTTTTGTTTGTTTTTGTTAGGCACCCGTGTCGCTACCTATCATTGATTGAATTCTGTCATGCTTGTAAACCAATCAACGTTTTACTGCTGCTGATAAGCAAGGGCTGGACTGGTAAAGGAACCCTGTTCTATGTTGGGAAAGTAAAGGACACAGCATTTCTGGGAATGCTGCTGATGAGCAAGGGCTGGACTGGTAAAGGAACCCTGTTCTGTGTTAGGGAAGTAAAGGACACAGCATTTCTGGGAATGCTGCTGATGAGCAAGGGTTGGACGGGTAAAGGAACCCTGTTCTGTGTTATGGAAGTAAAGGACACAGCATTTCTGGGAATGCTGCTGATGAGCAAGGGTTGGACTGGTAAAGGAACCGTGTTCTGTGTTAGGGAAGTAAAGGACACAGCATTTCTGGGAATGCTGCTGATGAGCAAGGGTTGGACTGGTAAAGGAACCGTGTTCTGTGTTAGGGAAGTAAAGGAAACAGCATTTCTGGGAATGCTGCTGATGAGCCAGGGTTGGACTGGTAAAGGAACCCTGTTCTGTGTTATGGAAGTAAAGGACACAGCATTTCTGGGAATGCTGCTGATGAGCAAGGGTTGGACTGGTAAAGGAACCGTGTTCTGTGTTAGGGAAGTAAAGGAAACAGCATTTCTGGGAATGCTGCTGATGAGCCAGGGTTGGACTGGTAAAGGAACCGTGTTCTGTGTTAGGGAAGTAAAGGAAACAGCATTTCTGGGAATGCTGCTGCTGATGAGCAAGGGTTGGACGGGTAAAGGAACCGTGTTCTGTGTTAGGGAAGTAAAGGAAACAGCATTTCTGGGAATGCTGCTGCTGATGAGCAAGGGTTGGACGGGTAAAGGAACGCTGTTCTTTGTTATTGATATTTTATTTCTATCGCGCTCATACACAAGTGTTTCAGAGCACGACAAGGCAAGGGAAGGGGAACAAAGGAGAAACGAAAACAACGATCTTACTAGGCCCAGTGGCATTGAGAACGCGCAAGTGCATGGTAGAGGGGGAGAGGGAGAGGTGCATGGAAGGGGGAACAAAAGGAGAGTGCGGAGCAAGGAGGAAAAAAACCCATAAATAATAATAAATACATTAATAAATAGAAAGGCAACAAACTGAGGGAGTGCAGCCAGCAAGTGACAGTGCTGGGTTTAAGGCAGCAGGCTGGGTAGGTCTGATAAGTGCAGGAGGAACAAAACAAAGGGGTGGGGGCTGTATGGGTATAGATACAGACCCCAGTGCAAGGGGTGGCCCGGAGGCAGTGCGTGCGGGTGGCAAGAGGAGCAGGTACCTGGGCCCGGAGGAAAGAGGTGGCCAGGTGCATGGTGCCGAGGGAGAGTAGAGTCAGCAGGGGAGAGGGGGGGCAAAGGCAGAAGCAAAGAGGAAGGTCTTAAGGTGCTTCCGGAACCGGAGATGGCTCTCCAAGTTTTAGAGTGGCAGGGAGGCTGTTCCAGAGGGAGGCCCCAGCCGAAGACAGAGATCTACCCCCAGCTCGTTTCTTTGAGAAATGACTGACACTGAGGGAGTTGGAGGTAGAGGAGCGGAGTGCTCGAGATGGGAGGTATTTGCGGAGGGATAGCTGAAGGTATGTTGGACCCAGGCCCCAGAAAGCCTTGTGGACAATGCAGAGGGTTTTGAATTTAATCCTTGCCTCCACTGGGAGCCAATGGAGAGATTTCAAAGCTGGAGAGATACAATCCCAGGGCTTGAGGCCAAGGACAAGTCTTGCAGTCCTGTTCTGGATAAATTGCAAAGGGCGGAGGGTAGAGGTAGGTAGATTAAGAAAGAGGCTGTTGCAATAGTCCAACTTAGAGAGAACCAGAGCTTGGGAGACAGTGAGCTTCTGTGGGAATGAGAGGAAAGGAAGAATACCTCTGAAGAGGTGCAGTAGGAAGTTTGACTTTTTTGATACATCAGCGATGTGGGCGGAGAAGGAGAGCGTGGAATCAAAGGTGACGCCAAGGTTCTTGGCCTCACAGGTAGGGATAGGAGGAGGGCCAAGGGAAGCCGGCCAGAGAGTGAGGGGAAAGGAAGGTGGTGGTGTGCCGATGAGGAGGATCTCCGTCTTGCTGGCATTCAGTTCTGTGTTAGGGAAGTAAAGGACATAGCATTTCTGGGAATGCTGCTGATGAGCAAGGGTTGGAATGGTAAAGGAGCCCTGTTCTGTGTTAGGGAAGTAAAGGACATAGCATTGCTGGGAATGCTGCTGATAAGCAAGGGCTGGACTGGTAAAGGAACCCTGTTCTGTGTTAGGGAAGTAAAGGACCCAGCATGGGAATGCTGCTGCTGAGCAAGGGTTGGACTGGTAAAGGAGCCCTGCTCTGTGTTAGGGAAGTAAAGGAAAAAGCATTTCTGGGAATGCTGCTGATTAGCCTGGGTTGGACTGGTAAAGGAACCCTGTTCTGTGTTAGGGAAGTAAAGTACACAGCATTTCTGGGAATGCTGCTGATGATCAAGGGTTGGACTGGTAAAGGAACCCTGTTCTGTGTTAGGGAAGTAAAGGACACAGCATTTCTGGGAATGCTGCTGATGAGCAAGGGTTGGACTGCTAAAGGAGCCCTGTTCTGTGTTAGGGAAGTACAGGACACAGCATTTCTGGGAATGCTGCTGATGAGCAAGGGTTGGAATGGTAAAGGAACCCTGTTCTGTGTTAGAGAAGTAAAGGACACAGCATTTCTGGGAATGCTGCTGATAAGCAAGGGTTGGACTGGTAAAGGAACCCTGTTCTGTGTTAGGAAAGTAAAGGACACAGCATTTCTGGGAATGCTGCTGATGAGCAAGGGTTGGACTGGTAAAGGAGCCCTTTTCTGTGTTAGGGAAGTAAAGGACACAGCATTTCTGGGAATGCTGCTGATAAGCAAGGGTTGGACTGGTAAAGGAACCCTGTTCTGTGTTAGGAAAGTAAAGGACACAGCATTTCTGGGAATGCTGCTGATGAGCAAGGGTTGGACTGGTAAAGGAGCCCTTTTCTGTGTTAGGGAAGTAAAGGACACAGCATTTCTGGGAATGCTACTGTTAAGCAAGGGCTGGACTGGTAAAGGAGCCCTGTTCTGTGTTAGGGAAGTAAAGGACACAGCATTTCTGGGAATGCTGCTGATGAGCAAGGGCTGGACTGGTAAAGGAACCCTGTTCTGTGTTAGGGAAGTAAAGGACACAGCATTTCTGGGAATGCTGCTGATGAGCCAGGGTTGGACTGGTAAAGGAACCCTGTTCTGTGTTAGGGAAGTAAAGGACACAGCATTTCTGGGAATGCTACTGTTAAGCAAGGGCTGGACTGGTAAAGGAGCCCTGTTCTGTGTTAGGGAAGTAAAGGACACAGCATTTCTGGGAATGCTGCTGATGAGCAAGGGCTGGACTGGTAAAGGAACCCTGTTCTGTGTTAGGGAAGTAAAGGACACAGCATTTCTGGGAATGCTGCTGATGAGCCAGGGTTGGACTGGTAAAGGAACCCTGTTCTGTGTTAGGGAAGTAAAGGAGACAGCATTTCTGGGAATGCTGCTGATGAGCAAGGGCTGGACTGGTAAAGGAACCCTGTTCTGTGTTAGGGAAGTAAAGGACACAGCATTTCTGGGAATGCTGCTGATGAGCCAGGGTTGGACTGGTAAAGGAACCCTGTTCTGTGTTAGGGAAGTAAAGGACACAGCATTTCTGGGAATGCTGCTGATGAGCAAGGGTTGGACTGGTAAAGGAGCCCTTTTCTGTGTTAGGGAAGTAAAGGACATAGCATTTCTGGGAATGCGACTGTTAAGCAAGGGCTGGACTGGTAAAGGAACCCTGTTCTGTGTTAGGGAAGTAAAGGACACAGCATTTCTGGGAATGCTGCTGATGAGCCAGGGTTGGACTGGTAAAGGAACCCTGTTCTGTGTTAGGGAAGTAAAGGACCCAGCATTTCTGGGAATGCTGCTGCTGATGAGCAAGGGTTGGACGGGTAAAGGAACCCTGTTCTGTGGTAGGGAAGTAAAGGAAACAGCATTTCTGGGAATGCTGCTGCTGATGAGCAAGGGTTGGACGGGTAAAGGAACCCTGTTCTGTGGTAGGGAAGTAAAGGAAACAGCATTTCTGGGAATGCTGCTGCTGATGAGCAAGGGTTGGACGGGTAAAGGAGCCCTGTTCTGCGTTAGGGAAGTGAAGGACACAGCATTTCTTGGAATGCTGCTGATGAGCAAGGGCTGGGCTGCTAAAGGAACCCTGTTCTGTGTTAGGGAAGTAAAGGACCCCGCATTTCTGGGAATGCTGCTGATGAGCAAGGGTTGGACTGGTAAAGGAACCGTGTTCTGTGTTAGGGAAGTAAAGGACACAGCATTTCTGGGAATGCTGCTGATGAGCAAGGGTTGGACTGGTAAAGGAACCGTGTTCTGTGTTAGGGAAGTAAAGGAAACAGCATTTCTGGGAATGCTGCTGATGAGCCAGGGTTGGACTGGTAAAGGAACCCTGTTCTGTGTTATGGAAGTAAAGGACACAGCATTTCTGGGAATGCTGCTGATGAGCAAGGGTTGGACTGGTAAAGGAACCGTGTTCTGTGTTAGGGAAGTAAAGGAAACAGCATTTCTGGGAATGCTGCTGATGAGCCAGGGTTGGACTGGTAAAGGAACCGTGTTCTGTGTTAGGGAAGTAAAGGAAACAGCATTTCTGGGAATGCTGCTGCTGATGAGCAAGGGTTGGACGGGTAAAGGAACCGTGTTCTGTGTTAGGGAAGTAAAGGAAACAGCATTTCTGGGAATGCTGCTGCTGATGAGCAAGGGTTGGACGGGTAAAGGAACGCTGTTCTTTGTTATTGATATTTTATTTCTATCGCGCTCATACACAAGTGTTTCAGAGCACGACAAGGCAAGGGAAGGGGAACAAAGGAGAAACGAAAACAACGATCTTACTAGGCCCAGTGGCATTGAGAACGCGCAAGTGCATGGTAGAGGGGGAGAGGGAGAGGTGCATGGAAGGGGGAACAAAAGGAGAGTGCGGAGCAAGGAGGAAAAAAACCCATAAATAATAATAAATACATTAATAAATAGAAAGGCAACAAACTGAGGGAGTGCAGCCAGCAAGTGACAGTGCTGGGTTTAAGGCAGCAGGCTGGGTAGGTCTGATAAGTGCAGGAGGAACAAAACAAAGGGGTGGGGGCTGTATGGGTATAGATACAGACCCCAGTGCAAGGGGTGGCCCGGAGGCAGTGCGTGCGGGTGGCAAGAGGAGCAGGTACCTGGGCCCGGAGGAAAGAGGTGGCCAGGTGCATGGTGCCGAGGGAGAGTAGAGTCAGCAGGGGAGAGGGGGGGCAAAGGCAGAAGCAAAGAGGAAGGTCTTAAGGTGCTTCCGGAACCGGAGATGGCTCTCCAAGTTTTAGAGTGGCAGGGAGGCTGTTCCAGAGGGAGGCCCCAGCCGAAGACAGAGATCTACCCCCAGCTCGTTTCTTTGAGAAATGACTGACACTGAGGGAGTTGGAGGTAGAGGAGCGGAGTGCTCGAGATGGGAGGTATTTGCGGAGGGATAGCTGAAGGTATGTTGGACCCAGGCCCCAGAAAGCCTTGTGGACAATGCAGAGGGTTTTGAATTTAATCCTTGCCTCCACTGGGAGCCAATGGAGAGATTTCAGAGCTGGAGAGATACAATCCCAGGGCTTGAGGCCAAGGACAAGTCTTGCAGTCCTGTTCTGGATAAATTGCAAAGGGCGGAGGGTAGAGGTAGGTAGATTAAGAAAGAGGCTGTTGCAATAGTCCAACTTAGAGAGAACCAGAGCTTGGGAGACAGTGAGCTTCTGTGGGAATGAGAGGAAAGGAAGAATACCTCTGAAGAGGTGCAGTAGGAAGTTTGACTTTTTTGATACATCAGCGATGTGGGCGGAGAAGGAGAGCGTGGAATCAAAGGTGACGCCAAGGTTCTTGGCCTCACAGGTAGGGATAGGAGGAGGGCCAAGGGAAGCTGGCCAGAGAGTGAGGGGAAAGGAAGGTGGTGGTGTGCCGATGAGGAGGATCTCCGTCTTGCTGGCATTCAGTTCTGTGTTAGGGAAGTAAAGGACATAGCATTTCTGGGAATGCTGCTGATGAGCAAGGGTTGGAATGGTAAAGGAGCCCTGTTCTGTGTTAGGGAAGTAAAGGACACAGCATTTCTGGGAATGCTGCTGATAAGCAAGGGCTGGACTGGTAAAGGAACCCTGTTCTGTGTTAGGGAAGTAAAGGACCCAGCATTTCTGGGAATGCTGCTGCTGAGCAAGGGTTGGACTGGTAAAGGAGCCCTGCTCTGTGTTAGGGAAGTAAAGGACACAGCATTTCTGGGAATGCTGCTGCTCAGCAAGGGTTGGACTCATAAAGGAACCCTGTTCTCATTTAGGGACGTAAAGGACACAGCATTTCTGGGAATGCTGCTGATTAGCCTGGGTTGGACTGGTAAAGGAACCCTGTTCTGTGTTAGGGAAGTAAAGGACACAGCATTTCTGGGAATGCTGCTGATGATCAAGGGTTGGACTGGTAAAGGAACCCTGTTCTGTGTTAGGGAAGTAAAGGACACAGCATTTCTGGGAATGCTGCTGATGAGCAAGGGTTGGACTGCTAAAGGAGCCCTGTTCTGTGTTAGGGAAGTACAGGACACAGCATTTCTGGGAATGCTGCTGATGAGCAAGGGTTGGAATGGTAAAGGAACCCTGTTCTGTGTTAGAGAAGTAAAGGACACAGCATTTCTGGGAATGCTGCTGATAAGCAAGGGTTGGACTGGTAAAGGAACCCTGTTCTGTGTTAGGGAAGTAAAGGACACAGCATTTCCGGGAATGCTGCTGACGAACAAGGGCTGGACTGGTAAAGGAACCCTGTTCTGTGTTAGGGAAGTAAAGGACACAGCATTTCCGGGAATGCTGCTGACGAACAAGGGTTGGACTGGTAAAGGAGCCCTGTTCTTTTAGGGAAGTAAAAGACACAGTATTTCTGGGAATGCTGCTGATGAGCCAGGGTTGGACTGGTAAAGGAACCCTGTCCTGTGTTATAGAAGTAAAGGACACATCATTTTTGGGAATGCTGCTGATGAGCAAGGGTTGGACTGGTAAAGGAACCCTGTTCTGTGTTAGGGAAGTAAAGGACACAGCATTTCTGGGAATGCTGCTGAAGAGCAAGGGTTGGGCTGGTAAAGGAACCCTCTTCTGTGTTAGGGAAGTAAAGGACATAGGGCCTCATCACGAGTTGGGCGGTAGCCCTTAAATCCGGCGTAACAGAGTTAGTGCCGCCAATACCGCTCCGCCAGATCAGGACTCGGCGCAGCTACTGCTGGACACAAAACGTGCTGGCACTATCACAGCCAGCGCTAATAGCGCCGACAACACAAAGCGCTATTACAGCCGCATCACAAGTGGAACAGTGCTTGCTGTAATTACACTCTGGGTCCTGGAATTGTCCACCGCCATGCATCGTGTTGCACCCTGGATTGCATCCCGGATTGCATCCCGGATTGCCTGCATATGTTCAGAGTGGCTGTGGCCGATGGCCTCCATCTCCCTTTGCCTCTGTTCCATTTGACCAAGCCTCTGCATTACCATGCCCAATGTGGCCGTCTGCTGCGGTGGTGAGGGGGCACATTGCTGGGATGGGCTGGCAACAGAATGCCAAAGAAGGGGGCGTCTGTGTCCAGCTCAGGGCTGTGCATGCCCTGACGGCGTGCTGGGCTCTGGCTGTGCTGGCGGCCCTGTGGTAGAGGGTTGCTTGGCCAGACTGCGCCCTTGGGTTGTGGGCACTGTTGCATGGTCACTGGTGCTGTCACCATTGGCTGGTGACGTATCCTCTGTGGCAGTGTCCACAACAGCAATGCTGTTGTCTGGAGCAACTGATGTGCACCTGGTGGGCTGGGCTTGGATGGTAGGTGTAGGCCTGCTCCTGCTGAAATGGAGTGTGGTGGGCTGTTCCTTACGTCTATGTGTGGCGTGTCTGCGCCTTTGCCTTGTGGTGGTGGTGGAGTCTGTGTCGCAGGAAGGCGCACTCCGAGACTGGCTAGCTGCCTCTTCCTCCTCCTCCACCTCTAGCGTTGCTTGTGTGCCTGTAGTGGCCATGGGTGATGGCATTAGGCCACATTCACCCATGTTTTTTGGCATCCATGTCGATGAATACATGGTGATGTGTGGGGCACCGGGCTGTTGAACTGATGCACAGGCCTGGTCAGCGACGTTTGCAAGTGGATTAACAATGATGGGAAAGAGCGCAGAAAGGTGGGGTGGGGGGCACGTAGGGGTTTGCATTTGGTCAGTGAGGGGATGGCAGGGGATGTTACTTGGCTTGCATGTATCTGATCCCCATGCCCCAATATTTCTGACACGTTTGATGTTGGGGGGCTGGGGCAGCGGGGTACATGTCACTGTCGGGTCCCTATGGGGCACTGCTGTGCTCCCACCATGGATGTGTGGTGCATGGTGATTGGATGTGTCCCTTGGCTTCCCTCCACACTGCTCTGACTCAGAGGGGTGACTTTGGAGCACTGGCACATGGATGCTGCGGTAGGTGGCTGAAGTGGCACCCACTCACTTCCCCCAGTCACAATGCCCGGCTCATGGGTATGTCCACTGGGGCATACTGTGCTAGGCACTTGTTGCATGCACAGGATTTGAGGGGGGTGGGACTAACCTCTGTCTCCAAGGGCCGGCACCCGCCTGTGCACCACTGACGCCCTTGATGCCCTCCATATCCAGCACTGAGCTGCACTTCTCCTATGATGTCAGTGCAAGTGGCGGCACCGTCCCTCCACCAGTAGCCAGGGCCTCCTGCCTATGCTGGGACAGCAGTCCCCGGACCCGCAGGTCATTTCACTGCTTTCTGCAGTCTTCCCCCATCCCGGGGATGCGGGCAGCTGCACTGACCTTTCTGCTCACCATCTACCAGATGTCTGTGCGCCGCTGGGCAGAGGTTGTGCACTGCTTCACACCATACAGCTCCTCATGGTGTGCCATGACCTCATCTACCAGCTCCCCCTCTGTGAATTTCGGCTTTCTGAGCCGATCTTGTGCAGCTTTACACTTGACCCTCTCCTGAGACATCTTGGCTATTTTTGAAGGTTTGGATGGCTGCCAGGGGCTCTGATATTTAATGGATTGTGATTTCCAAAATGGCCGCTGCTGTGCTTCCCATTCCGGTAGTGACGCATTTCCTGCCGGTGCTGATGGTGCCGCCAAAGGGCAGTAGCATTAATAGCGATCAATTTTTTGGCGGTGACCCGTCTTTCGGCACAGTTACCACCAGGCGCAATTAGTCTTACCATCAGTGCCAAATGCACATGCTTGCATACTTGAGATGCAGCCCTATCTGTGCCACGGGTCCTGGCGTTAACACTATAGCGCCTGCTTACCACTCAACTTGTGATGCGGCCCATAGCATTTGGGAATGCTGCTGATGAGCAAGGGCTGGGCTGCTAAAGGAACCCTGTTCTGTGTTAGGGAAGTAAAGGACCCCGCATTTCTGGGAATAATGCTGAGGGGCAAGGGTTCGACGGGTAAAGGAACCCTGTTCTTTGTTATTGATATTTTATTTCTATCGCGCTCATACACAAGTGTTTCAGAGCACGACAAGGCAAGGGAAGGGAAACAAAGGAGAAAAAAAAACAACGCTCTTTCTAGGCCCAGCGACATTGAGAACGGGCAAGTGCATGGTAGAGGGGGAGAGGGAGAGGTGCATGGAAGGGGGAACAAAAGGAGAGTGCGGAGCAAGGAGGAAAAAAAAACATAAATAATAATAAATACATTAATAAATAGAAAGGCAACAAACAATGGGAGTGCAGCCAGCAAGTGACAGTGCTGGGTTTGAGGCAGCAGGCTGGGTAGGTCTGATAAGTGCAGGAGGAACAAAACAAAGGGGTGGGGGCTGTATGGGTACAGATACAGACCCCAGTGCAAGGGGTGGCCTGGAGGCAGTGCGTGCGGGTGGCAAGAGGAGCAGGTACCTGGGCCCGTAGGAAAGAGGGTGGCAAGGTGCATGGTGCTGAATCCTCTGCTGCACTACAGCACCCATGGGTGACCATTTCATCAAAATGGCCCTGGTCTTCTTTTTTCCCCATTTTCTGTTTGTGAGTTCTTTCTTGGGTTTTACTCTGTGCGTTGAGCCTGGTTGGATTCCTTTGTTTGTTTTGCCTTTTGTGGGCATCAGCCCTAAAGCCCGCCTCTGGCTCCAGTGTGTCTGGAGAGGCAAGATGTGAGGGAGGTTCCCGAAACTCCCCTGTCCTTTGTCTCTTGGAGTGCATGAATGCAACTAGTCCTGATTGGCTGGCTGGCTGTCCTTTCAGGACAGCCACCCTGCTGTGTGTTTGACAGCCTAGGCTGTTCATGAATGGGAGAAACCTCTTAAAAGGCAAGTGTTTTGGGACTAGAGGCAGAGTCAGACCACTGGGAAAAATACCCGACGAAGAAACCGCGAGCAAAGCTTACTGCAACGTCCTGGACCTTTTAATTGCCCAGTGAAGCCTTGTTGCTGTGCTGAAACTCTTTTTTCAATTCGACAGAGATGCTCCGGAAGAGACGACTTCTGCCCTTGGGTTAGTGGGACCAACTAACCCTGAGACGAACTCCACTGGAACATCACCCCCGACTGGCTGTGCTTCTTCACTGCTACAGTAACCGAGTGCCAGGCGGTTCTTGGGCAGAATCCAGTGCAGTTCCCCTAGGGAGCACTACACCAGATTAGGACTACAGGTGAGAGCGATAAATCCCCTTTGGTCTCAGTCTGTACCACAAAGATTTAGTTGGTAGCTGTGGCTAAGCAGTCAGACTTATCTCAAGAGGGAGATGAGCAGTATTCAGGGTTTACACAATAGGTAGTACAGTACTATGGGACAAGGAAACACTGACCAAAGTTTGGTGTCAAAAAAAAAATATATATTTATTTTATACACTTCTAAGTCCACACATAGGGCCTCATCACGAGTCTGGCGGTAACCCTTAAATGCGGTGGTAGCGCTATTACCGCTGCATTTAAGGGTCTGCCAGATCATGGGTTTGGCGGATTTGCCGATTTTTGCCGCGTTTACCGCCGGCGGGAAATCCGCCGGTGGTAATAGCGCAAATTTTCCCCATTGGGCCCAATGGGGAATGAGGAATTCCCGAATGGGCCCAATGGGGAATGGGCAATAACCTTTCTGCCAAACCCATGATCCGGCGCTAATAGCGCCGGGGTGTTTGGCAATAGGGCTATTAACGCCGGCGCTAATAGCGCCGGCGTTACCACCCAACTCGTGATAAGGCTCATAATCACAATTGGTAAGATAAGTAATAAGGAAAAGTAAATACAACTCCCTATTCAAGGTTAGACAAGTTTGCGGTAGAGTGAAAACTGAGCAAAACGGCGGCACAGTGAAAACCAACTACAAATGGCACTCTAACAGTGCAACGAAAAGGGAGGGAAAGCACAAGTTAAACCGAAATATCTTCAGACACCCCCTAGCAACACTTCCCTGAAGTTTTGTGAACAAGTAATGCACAGTAACACTTTAGCAGAAAGATAAGTGAATGAAAACTGAGCAAAATGGCACTCCACAAGTTAAAACAGTAGGAAGGAAGAGGAGTTTAAAAGATTTAGGTGCATCAACACATTTCTTATTGAAAACCAATCTAGTGAGAGCAGATCTAACAAATCAGCCAGAGTCAATAGGCCTGAGCCAGAGTCAGTGGTACAGGACCAAGAGCTTAGGAGCAAAAATGTTCTTGTAACTGCAGTCAAGTCTTTAGTAGAAAATATTGAAGAGGTAGATGCGAGGCGAAAGACAATGTTAAGAGAGAGGGCGGCCATCCCAACAAGTAGATAAAGGATTTAAAACACCTTTGGGGCTACCACGGATAAAGGGCGGCCTGGTGGAACAATGTACCTTAAACGTGGAGCAGTGGCTCCTGCGGTGGCGGTTGTTCCTGGTAGTTCTTGCAGGTCGAGGGGTCCAGCAGAGGAAGAGAGGCTCTCGTCATGGAGGAAGGTTCGAGTCGCTGCACTACCCAGGGATGAAACTTGCTGCGGTGCTGCCAAACAAAGTTTAAAAGGTACGCTCCTTTTAATCGTGGTCCGGGTCGATGGCTGCCTGGCTATCCGGTCTCCAAGTGCTGCGCACTGTCGATTCGACCAAGGCAGGTCCGAGGATGCGATAGGTGAACTGGTTGACCCCACCAGCTCAAGGGAAGGCGGCTCTTTCCTGAAGATCTCCTCTCGTTGTGTGGAAGAAAAGTGGTGAGATGATCTGGCAGGGCTTCACTGGTGGTGTAGATGCTGAAGATGTCTGTGGCTTCTCTCCCCTTCGGTTCCGTAGTTCCAGTGGCAACGTCTTGCTCTTCCAGTCCTCAGGACCCTGCTTTTATGCAGAAAGCGACCCATTCATACAGCCTAGCTGTCACTCACACAGTGGAGTGGTCTTCTTGGCGGGAGACCCTCAAGCCTATCAGGTTAGAGTGCGACCTGAGTTGCTGTGGCAAATCTGTCCAAGGGTTCTACTCCCCCTCCCAAACAGACCCACCCCAGACTTAGAGGTGCCGAAAGGAGGGCTTCTTGGCAGAAGCCCACCAAAAGAGCGAACAAAGGATCCCCGACCTGGGTTAGGAGTTTAGAGTAAGACACGAGAAAGTATTTATATCAAAGTTCTTGCAAAAAAAACTACCGGAGTAAAGTTAATAATAAAATAAACCTTCGGTATGTTAGAGGCTGTCAGTAAAAGTGGTAGCCTCGAACAATGGGAAAATCCCATAGGAAAATATTCGCGGTCGAATATAAAAGGTAGTAACCACTGCCACCAGCCAGAAACTTTGCAGAGGGGGACTTTAAGGTACCCCCTCGAAAATGAACATAGGGAAAAACTATTAACCCCTCCCAGTACCTCCATTTTAAGATGGGATGTACTGGTTAAGTTCATAAAACTTGACTAGTAAAGTCAATGGGGACTTTACATGCCCTGGGAGACAGTAGTCAGTCCCAGGGTATGGAGTCTGTGTTTGGGGGTCGCTACAACACCTCTGTGTCACTGCACGGAAGGTGCTGTGTAACACATGTGCATAAAGATGGTTCCTATGGGTGAGAGAAAGAGATCCCATAGACATTAAACACAAAAATAGCCTAGAACACACATAGCAAAGATGCCTGAGAGTGGGAAAAAAGAGTCTCTCTCTTAGCAGGTACAAAAATCAAACCCTTCAAATCCAGCAAAGCTGCTGGGGGACTCTATAGGTAAGGGAAATTAGCCATAAGTGAGAATTCTCCCTAACGGGTCGAGAAATCCGTAGTCTAGTGCAACATCTGTGATCTGGCTAGAAGCTCCAGGAGTCTCCCAAGGGCCCTCCAGAAGCAGGACGACCAGAGCTCGAGTCCCCTCACCGGAGTGCAGGACTCGAGGAGAGAAGGAAGCCCAAGCAGTATCCGAGATCTGCAATGGCGCTGTTTACCGAGCACTGAAACCGTGAAGTGCTGCTAATCCGAAAAAAGCCCGTAGCTGCTGACAATCTCCAAACTGCTGCCACACGAGCCCTCCAGACGTCCTCCCTCTTGTCCCCACGACTGAGGCTCAGGAACCAGGGTCTGCATCGCTGTAACAGGACAGCATCCAGCTGGACCACTCTTCTTCAAACCAGAGGTACTGCTTAGACTTGGGGTACTTACCTCTGTATTTTAGCCGCACTCTTCTCAGTTGGGAATTGCAGTGGCTTTTAGAGTTGATTCCAACTCTCTTTTCACAGGTTTAACAGCTTGTGACCATACACGTGATTTTCTAACAAACTCTCTAACTGTGTGCAAGACTTTGATTCTAAGAGGTGCCTCAGCTCCATAGACTGTTTCAAATTGACTTTGGCTGTCCTGGCACCCTGCAGACTCTTCCCTTTGACTTTGATATTTTTGTCCCTCGTAAGTGGTAACTTGTTTTAGACTGTCATTGCTGGCAAAGGCTTGTCTAGATCTCATTGGAAGATTTGAGTGTCCTCACATACACCGAGAACCTGTTTAACCTTTTTTCTTCCTTAAACCTTTCCTTTCTGCAACCTATATACATTCCATTACTGTCCTTGTGACTGAGGTCACCTCAGGGTGTAGGAATTGTGTAAGAAGCATATCCTAAAATTATCCACAAACTTGTTTTGATTCTGCAAAAAGTATTATTTTACATTGTACATTAATGTCCTTCTTAACCCCTTAACTGCCAAGGGTTCCCACCTCCCCATGCCCCACCCCTCCCACTGCCAAGGCCTTTTTTGGTGATGCGGTATGTTGCCATTCAATCCCTTGTGACTTTTTGTTACATGGGATATCTCAGCCACATTTGGCCCCTTTTCTTCCCACATGTAGGCGGTTATAACGCCACCAAGGAATCCTAGTTTGCTCTATGGGGTGAGAGAAGATAACCAAAAAGGGAAAACGTTTTGTGTTTTCTGAGAAAATGCCAGTAAAATGATCTGCAAAGAAGAGCAAGGAACAAATGTTTTGCTGTGCTGAATTCACCATTTTCCAGGCTTTCAAGAACGGGTTGAGTGGAAACCAAAAAAAACATATTTTGACGTGGTTATCATCCGTTTTGTGAGAGGTAGGTGATTTTGCCCTTTTTTCCAATAGGACATGCGTGGACGGAATGGAAGAGGAGGGTAGGAAAGCTGAATGGGAAGACAGAGTCATACATTTTCTGAAAAGTAGACAAAATTCCAAGTTTAGCAAGGGGTGATTTACGCAGGTCAGGCAACAACTATCTAGGGAAAATTCCCATAGTTTGGGGAAAAATTGGAAAAATTACAGATAAAAAAGGTATGTGGTGGACATGGTTGGCCCTATAAGGCAATGGAATTTTTATGCTGACGGCCTAAACAGAAGTACTTGGCATGTGTAAATAAGGAAAACAAATGTGGCGAGGAAGGGCAAGCATACATTTTTTGAAAGAGCACAGGCAGACCTTTGTAGGGTAGGTGGCTTGTGCAGGTTACAAAAGTGTATAGTGCCTAAAGCAGCAACTAAATGTAGGTCACATTTGGTAAATGAAAGGGTTGCATAACTAAGTGCAGCAGTAAATGTATGAAAACGTTATGAAAACCAAGCAAACGCAACAAATGTCCTACCTTCCCGCGTTCCACCAGGTGTCGCGACGTAAACGGTACCCCAAGTGTTTTGGCAGAGCAGATTTTGCAGGAATTTGCTCTTGTGGACAACCTACAGATTTGGGCCTGGGGTGTTGCAGCCACCAAGGAAAAGAGGGAAGCCCATGCATTTCTGAAAAGAAGACACCTGTGGGAATCCGCAGAGGTCTGACTTAGGAGAATCGCCTTAGAATGTATTACCCACAAGCCCCAGCAAAGTCCCAAATTTAGGAGAGTAAAACACAATTTTCAAACATTTCCCACCTGGAGAACACTGAAACACGCCACCAACAACATATGTCCTACCTACCGTCCCATGTTCCCACAGGTGTCTGGATGAACACAGTACCTCACATGTGTTGGTGCACGTACCTGGGCTGAAAAGAAAAAGTGTTGACTGTCCACAAGTCCAACGGGAGTCCCAGGAGCCCCGGCAGGGTCCCCGTCCGTTCCCCGATGGAAATTCTGTAATGCTGCCTAGCCAGAGCTTCAGGATAGTTGGTGGTGATGTCCCTGTCCTTCGGTCCGTCCACAAGTCCAGCGGCGGTTTCAGGGAGCCTCGGCAGGCTCCCCGTCCTTTCCCAGAGGCAGAAGGTGTAACGCAACCCAGTCAGAGCTCTAGGATGGACGGGGGTGATGTCCCTGGCCTTGGGCACCCGTCACCCATGTGGGTCGACTATCCCCAAGCCCAGCCTGGAGCTCTGGATGGGCTGCGTTACAGCTTCTCCCTCTGGGAAGGGAGGGAGACCCTGCCGGGACTCCCTGGGCCTGCTGCAGCACTTGGGGATGGTCAACCCACATGGGAGACTGGTGCCAAGGATATGACCCCCTAATCCCCTGGAGCTCTGGCTGCGTTACGTTACAGCTTCTCCCTCTGGGAAAAGACGGGGACCCTGCCGAGGCTCCCTGGAGCCGCTGCTTGGCTTGTGGATGGTCAACCCACATGAGGGAGAGCCGCCCAAGGCCAGGCACATTACCCCCGACTACACTGGAGCTGTGGCTGGCCTGCATTACAGCATCTCCCTCCGGGAAAGGTCAGGGATCCTGCCGGGGCTCTCTGGGGACTGCCGCTGCACTTTGGGATGGTCAACCCACATGGGAGATAGCCGCCCAAGGCCAGGGACATTACCCCCGACTATCCTGGAGGTCTGGCTGGCCTGTGTTGCAGTTTCTTCCTCTGGGAAAGGTGGGGGACCCTGCAAGGGCTCCCTGGGGACTGCCGTTGCACTTTGGGATGGTCAACCCACATGGGAGACAGCCGCCCAAGGCCAGGGACATTACACCCGACTATCCTGGAGCTGTGACTGGCCTGCATTACAGCCTCTGCCTCCGGGAAAGGTTGGGGACCCTGCTGGAGCTCCCTAGAAACACTGCTGGGCATGGGAATGGTCAAACCACATGGGAGACAACCACCCAAGGCCAGTACATGACCCCCAACCAACCTGGAGCGCGTTACAAAATTTCCCCCTGGGGAGGGAAGGGGACCCTGCCAAGGGCTCCCTCGCGCTGCCGCTGTGCTTCGGGACGGTACACCCACATGAGAAACTGTTGCCCACGGCCGGGGGCATCACCTCCAACCGCCCTGGAGTTCTTGCTGGCCTGTGTTACAGCTTTTCCCCACCAGGGAACCCTGGCAGTGTGCCAATACCTCCCCAAAGGCTGTAAACTAAACAAAAAACATGTGTTACCAATGGTCAGCCCAGCAAAAACAAATCATAACTACTACTCTCCGAACACGGGCCCCCTTTCAAGCCATCCCTGGTGGTCTACTGACCCTCACTCCCCAGTAAAAACACATTTGCCTCTTCCTAGGGGCAGATTGCCAGATTGCACTAGCAATCTGCTTCCCCGGGAGGGCTACATGAGGTGTCCTCTATCCATTTGAGGTGGGAAGGGGAGAGGGCCACCCCACTTTCCCCTAAAAACATCTGTGGTGGTTTATTGGGCCACCACCACCCCCACCAAACACGTTTATTATTATTATTATTATTTTCGTTGCATTACGCACACTGACGTGAAACTGAAGGAAATCCAACCCCTTGGCCATGAGGAGGAACCTCCTCCTCACATAGCCCAGGAGTTGGATTACATTTTTGTGTGATTGCTGCTTTTGCAGCGATCGCACAAAGTGAAGTGCAAACAAGTACAAGGTATCGCCAGCAAAGGTAATGTCAAGGACGGGATACCTCGTCCTTGGCACTTGAGGGGTTAAAGAACGCTTATTTAAAACTTGATGTTAATTAAATAACTATTTATAACTGAAACCTTGAGTGTAAGTGTTACTTGGCTACTTGTATTTACGGATTTCAATTGGACATCTCTACAGCTCACATTTGCCTCTCTTGAGATAGGTCTGGCTGCTCACTCACACTACCAACTTGTGTAGTACAGGCCTATACCAAAATGTGGGTTACCTAATACCAAGCAGATACGTGTGGTGCAGTCTTGCACAGTGTGACTACATAAATTCTTACCTAACAAGTGAGATGGCTGCAAACTACAATATCCGTTAGGACTTGGTAGTTGGGTAAAGTAAATAGTCCAAATATCGTAACTGCGGGGCCTCCGCCATGAGCTGGGGGCAGGAAATCAAGTTGCAAGCTACTAACCAGCCATAAGTCACTCGCCACCTCATTTCAATACATACAGCACACCATTTCTCACTTGCCAAGAGTCAAATAACACTAACCAGTAGCTAATGGCAAGTACAGGCATATACAGGCCTCCTGGCCCTACCTCCTCCTTCATAGAGGACATATCATCTATCTTAGCCACTAGCACCAAGCCTAATTCTCAAATTATTATACTGGGAGACCTCAATATAGGCTACCAGGATGCAAATGATACTAAAGCCACTGACCTAGAAAGTGTCCTAGATGACTTTGGCCCAATCTAATACTAGGGAACTCTTCAAGATCCTCAAGGAACTCGAGTCCCCAGTTGCCCCACTCGTTACATGCACACCTGACGCTGAATGGTGCTCTAACGTACAAAAGGCTCTGCTTGACAAAATTGCCTTGCTCCAAGCCAAAATTAACATTAAAACAAACCATCTCTCGGATTCAACTGGCAATCCCCCCTCCTACAAGATTGCCTCACCCAAACATTCATTCAAACCTTTCTGCTTCTCACCACTCACCACCATGGAAGTTGAGAACATCATTACGAAGCTCAAACCTTCCAACTGCCATGGTGATGCATGCCCTGCCCGATCATTAAAGATGCCGCACATGATCTCGCCCCTTTCATTACCTCATTCATTAATGCCTCCTTCGAATCGGGCATTGTACCCGACAACCTCAAGGATGCCTGGGTCATCGCTCTAATCAAAAAACCTAATCTTGATCCCAGTAATCCGTCCAACTACAGACCTATTGCCACGATGCCTTACCGCCTCAAAATTCTTGATCGAGCAGCCTATATCCAAATCAAGGATTACCTTGAAACCAACAACCTACTAGGGCTCAGACAATCTGGATTCCGTCCTAGACACGGCACTGAGACAGCCTTAATTCATTTGAAATCCCAAATCGAGGTTCTTAAAGACAAGGGCAAGCAGGCACTCCTGCTCCTCCTCGATCTTTCAGCAGCTTTTGATTTGGTCGATCATCAAATCCTCTGCCACCACCTCAAGACTGCTGCCCACTTTTCAGATGCAGCCACATCTTGGATCAGCTCATTCCTATCAAACAGAACTATGAGAGTTTTCTCCTCTCTAGCCACAGCTGACCCAGCCCATTTCCCGTGCGGTGTCTCACAAGGTTCTTGTGTATCTCCCACTCTCTATAACGTGTTTACCAAACCGCTTTTTGATATACTTGACTATCTGGGTGTCTGTTACACAAACTATGCGGCTGACACCCAGATACTCATCCCTATCACTGGCGACTATGTAACCAATGCTAAAGCTCTCAATGCAGTCTACACTGTCATCCAGGCCTGGATGGCACATCATGGGCTCTGCCTCAATGATTAAAAAACGGAGCTAGTCATTCTAGGCTCTCAACCTAAAATCACAGAACTTGACCCTAAATACACATCCTTCACTATTGACGGGAACGATATCAAAGTCTCCAACGTTAAAAAAACTCTTGGAATATATCTAGACTCCACCTTATCTCTTAATCGACAAACCAACGCAGTTGTCTCTCCATCATCCTATACTTGCAAATTGATTACAGCTTGCCGTCCCTTTTTGACACAGGAGAACTGTCTGATTCTCGCCAGAACCCTCATCATGTCTAAGATCGATTATTGCAACGCCATCTACCTAGGAACTAGTCACAGAAACCTTGATAAACCCCAGGTCACGCAGAATAACGCCATAAGGGCAGCTCTTAACATACCCAGGCGCTCCCACATCTCCAACACCAGATGTAACCTACATTGGCTACCCATCACGCACCGTATATCCCTCAACGTACTCAGTCTCACCCACAAGGCACAGAACAACGCAGCCCCTGCCTATCTATCCTCACGTTTCATACAACATACAGCAACCAGACCCCTGAGATCAGCACAGGCCCACACACTGACTATTCCTAGCTTCAAGCTACAAACAGCAGGGGGGTCAAGTTTCCCAGTCCTCGCCGCCAAGCTTTGGAACTCCCTGTCCAATGCTCTCAGAAACATTCCTTTCTCTCCTTCCTTCAAAACTAAAACTAAACGGTGGTTACATGAACAGGATGCCTCATCCACCTCTCTTTAATCCTACTATTGCTTTCTCACCCATATCAATTGTTCACTGTTTTGACTGTATACACTGTATATTTTGACTTGCTGCCTTCCTCTTTATGTGAATATTTGTAAATGTACATTTTATCTATTTCCTTTAAACTGTAACTGTTTCTTAAACATGCGCCCAGATGCCCCGGGGCAAGGTGCACACTACGAATAAATAAGATACAAAGTGCCAATGTTCTCCAGCATGGGGTCTGGCATGGATTCACATGCTCATGAATATTCCTCGTCATCAGGCTAGGAATCCATGGTAAAAGATAAAACAGTTTCAGTTTCATTTCTAAACTGTATTTCCCCTATAAACCAACCACTGAGCACTGGGTCATACTGCCCTCATTCTAAGCCCCTCCTCTGGCAGCCATCTTCAGACTTTTACTGCACGTTCAAGTGTTGGGAATCCTTGCATTTCGATCTTCAAGCTTTCTGCATTTCTTGGCGTTTTTTGGTAGGAAAACTCTGTTTTCGGTTCAGTTGAGCCTGTGTGCTCCATCGCTTATCCTTCCGTTTAAAGGGGATCTGTTTTTCGGCATCTTTCATTGGCCCTCAAGGGCAGAAATCGTCAAGTGTTTCTTCTTAGAAGCTTCCAGACGTTCATCAGTCCTACACCGCTCCAGATCATGATGGAGGAGAAGGACAGAGCTTCCCTCTTCAAGCAGTGCACCAGCTGCGGTTTTCAGAATGTTTTTACGGATAACTAACATTCCCAGTGCCTGTATTGCCTTCACCTGACGAATAAGGAAGAAGAGTGTGAGATCTGCCGTGGCTTCACCAAGCGCACGATGAAGGATCGACGTATCCGGTTGGCGACATGGCTCAAGGCCAGGGCCTCTACCCCGGGTGGTTTACAAGGGCATGCTGTTAGGCAAAGTTTGTATGCAGTACCCTATGGGAACACTACAAACAACTCTGACTACAGGTATAGGATACCCAACCTTGGGTATAAGCTTGTATTACACAGTTTTGGTTGCGTGTTGAGCAGCCAGGCTTATCTCAAGAGATGTCAGTGTGAGCTGTAGTGGAGTTACACAGAGATTTACATTTACAAGTATTCAAATAAACTCTTACACTCAAGGTTTCTTGTATAAACAATTATTAATTTATTTATCAGTCAGTTAGAATAATCCTTCTTCGGAAGAGAGCAGGATAACAGTAACACTCAAATATACTTCATGAAATACACACTCTTAATATCTCTAAATCAGTAGATACCCGTTTGGGATGGCCCACAGACACTACCTACACCCTCAGGTGACTTCAATTGCTCGGGTGCTGGGGACATTGATGTATCACTCTTGCATTTAGAATAAAATAGTAAGAAGTCAAAAGAAAATATTACTTAGAACATACAAGAGACCACAAATACTTTTGGATCCTCCAAGAAGAGTCATTCAGTACAACAGGCTAAGCCAAAGTCAGTGGGCACAAGTCTTATATAGGATGAAGCACTTCTGGTAAGTAAATAGAAAAGTCTCTGCGCAAGGTCTTAGGAGTCTTTGATGAAAAGAAAAATCAAATGTAGGGCCACAAGCTGATTAGACTTGTGAGTAGTGGAAGATGCAAGCAACTCTACAGTGAGAGGTAAGTTCTCTCAGACGTTTTAGAGCACCTTAGAAATGAAGAAAGGATGCAGCAGATGACTCCTGTTCCTGTGCAGCTCTGCAGATCTCACTGTTCCTGGCCCTCAGTCATGGGGACAAGAGGGAGGACTTCTGGGGACTCCTGCACTGCTCTGGGACGGTCAAAACTTGCAACCGGCAAACTTCACTTTCAATGGCTGTTCAGTGTTTCAGCTCCTTACGTCTGCCGCAAATAGCAACACCATGGTTTTTGGCTGTCGAGATGGACTTTCCTTGCTTCTGGGGTCCCGCACTCTGTTGATGGGGCTCAGGCTCGGTCAGTCCTGCTTCCTGGGAGTCCGGAGGATCTTCCTGGAGCTCTTGTCCAAATTAAAAGCAACGCACACAAACTGGTGTTCCTCTCCCTCGCTATACGGTTTTCCAGCAGCAACTCTATTCAACCAACTCTAAGACGGATGTCCAGGTGGCTTACTTTGGAGTTGATTCGTCCCACCAACTCAAAGGGGGAAGTCGTCCTTGCAGGGGCTTCTCTGTCGATACGAATTTGGAGTTTCAACACAGCAGCAGGGCTTCACCCGGCAAACCAATGATCCAGGAGTTGCAGCAGGCGTCCTCTTCAAGTTCTTCTTCGGTTCATTCGTCCAGTGGTTGACTCTGCCTTCCATGCCAAAAGACTCACCTTTCATTCAGTTCTCTACCATTCATTCCAGCCTCAAGGCCAAGCACCGCAAGTCCGCTTCCGTCGGTGTCGACAGCGCAAGCGGCTCCCGCAGCGATCCAGGCGCCGTCTGGATCACCGTCTCTGTCTGCCTCGATCGCCAGCCACCGCTCCAGCTCTTCGTCCAAGAGAAAGTCGGCTACCCCAGGGAAGCTTCAGGAGAAACCGGAGAAGACCAAGCAGGACAAGGTGTCTGACCTGCCCGTGAAGGCCGAGATGATCCAGGCCAAAACGTATCGAGATGGTGGCTGCTGCCCTCTCGAAGGCAAAAGGGGCTGACCCAGACCAGGGTGCCCCAGTGGCGGCCAGAGCGATTTCCAGACAGGTGGGAGTCCTCGTTCAAGCCAGTTTAGAAGACTCTGAAGAAGATGCCGGCTCTTAGCCCGATGCCAAACCCCTCAGCACCTGTCCGACGAGGAGGAGATACTTTCCGTCCACTTCATCCAAGGTGGTGACGACGATGGGAACGTCGGGGAGATGCCCGCTGGAGGGGGATGACGACATGGGCGCTGGACCCAGCGACCCTGTTCCCCAGGTGCCTCCTGGAGACCTGTCACAGGATATCCTCTCGACCCTCCACACGCTGGTGTCAGAGATTCAGAAGAGAATGCCGACGGCACCACCAGCGGTGACTCCGTTGACACCAGGGCAACCACCAACATGAAGAAGAGGAGGCTGCTGCCCTCCACCCTAGGGGGACGGGAATGGACACTGTGATGACTGACACGGATGACGGCGGGATGGTAGAACTTGCATCACCGCTGCTGAGAGCTTCTGCACCGGACAAAGTGGGATCTTTCCATTCCATTAAGACCGTCAGAGCTTTTCCAACTCTCCCCGGAAGAGAAGGAGGGCTTACTGTATATTAATGTTAATGTTAAAGTATATTTGTACCGCGCACTATCACCACCGGAGTGGTCCCCTGGCGCTCTGGCAGCTCTGAAAGAGGGAGAGGAGAGGGGGAGTTAGTGGGAATAAGCTGGAAAAGTGCTAGAGAGAAGTGATGTGCTGTTGGCAGCCTCAGCCCGGTGGGTCCGTTTGCTGGGCTTGGGGTGTTTTACGGTCGCTAGTCGTTGTGTGCTGTTGTGCAAGCCTATGTGTGGTTTGTTTTGTTGTTGCTGTGTAGTGAAGTTTGTGCGGATTGCTGCGTTTTAGGCTTGTGGTTGTGTTTGGTTAGAGTTTGAGAGGTGTATGCAGAGGGATGAAATTGTTAGTGGATTGGTTAGATGGCCTTACTGTCCATGCAATTATGTCTAGGTGTGCTACTTGCCATCATTCACCATTCCATCGGAGTGTGGCGCTTGCCAGTTTCTATATTCCGTCTAGATGTGAGGAAGGCTAGTGATCATAATTCCATTCAGGTGCTGCACTAGTCGTCATTCACAGTTTCATCTAAGTGTGGTGCATGCTAACATTCACATTTCTATCTAGATGTAACGCAAGCTAGAGTCAAGGATTCCATCTGAGTGTGGCACATGCTAACATTCACATTTCTATCTAGATGTAACACAAGCTAGAGTCAAGGATTCCATCTGAGTGTGGTACATGCTAACATTAGTAATGCTGTCTAGATGTGACGCAGGCCAAAGTTGAGAATTCCATCTAAGAGTGGTACATGTTAACATTCACATTTCTATCTAGATGTAACGCAAGCTAGAGTCAAGGATTCCATCTAAGTCCGTACCAGTGCCGGGAGGCGAAAAGGAAGACCATCCTGTCGGTACCGCTCCTGGACGATGTCTGGGATGAGGGTTTGGTGCTGCTGAGGAACCCTACCCCAGCGAAGAGAGACTGACTTGAAAAGAAATACCGGGTGCCGGAGTCTGCACACAACTGTCTGCAGTCTCTGCCGTCGCCGGACTCTGTGGCCTCAGCGGTCGCCAGGAAGAAGTCGAGTTTGTCATCTTCTTCATCTGCACCTCCGGACAGCGAGGGGAAGAAACTGGATAGAAAGATCATCTACTCAGCGACAACGGTCAAGGCGGCCAGCGCTTTAGCGATTGTGGCCAGGTACGACCGGGAGCTTTGGTACAAAATGGTTCAGCTCCCGGATTTCCTCCCTGATGACAAACGGGTCGAGGCTTTGGAGATCTTGCGGGAAGGCGAGGTGGCGTTGGACCATGCCATCACGGTGGCCCTGGACATTGCGGATACAGGTTCTGCCAGATGGGCACCAGGGTTTGCCTTCATTGTCGTGGCTGGCTCAAGGCCACCAACTTTAGACAAGAGGTCCAGACGAGGGTCCTGGACATGCCGTTTGTTGGAGACCGCTTTTTCGGGAAGGCCGTCAAGTACCTTGGGCACTCTACAACAACAACACCGACCGTCCTTTCGTTCCTCAGGAGGGAAGTCTAGCAGGTCTTCAAAGGGTTTCAGTGGGGTCTCATCCTCTTACCACCAAACCTCCCGTTCCACGACCCAGGAAGCCAACAGGGGTCGCTCCAAGGCTTTCAGGGGTGGCCGCTGATTGGAAAGATTCCCCTTTATGTGAAGTTTTCTCTCCAGTTGTGTACCCCCAAACCTTTTGCTTCTGTTTAAACACCATAGTCTGACTTTGCCAGTGGAGCAAAGCGTTCTGCTGCACTCCCCTGGGCTTTTCTGAAACTGACATTCCCTTAAAGACAGTCAGTACTGGGAGACTTTGTTTCCATTAATCCTTTCCAATGTTTCAACTTTTCTGCAACATGTTGCAAGTGCACAATGTACCTTACAGCACAGTGCACTTGGGTCTTCCTTTCATTTCCAAAGGCCCTAGACACTCATAGGATTTTTTAGTAGAAGTGCGGATGTGCCTTGGACAAGACAGGTGGCAGCTTATCTTTTCATATTTGTTTTTACCCTTTCCTGTCTTCCAAACCGCATTTGGCACGGAAAGGTGGCCTGGCTCCAAAAAGGCCATGCCACGAGGTCCTTTGGCCATCTTGCCCCTTCACCTTCCCCAGGACAAGCTGACACGGGTCAGTCCTTATTTGGGCATGCATTCTCCTGCAAAATGCCAAGCTTTCACGGGCTTCTTCATGCCTTGTGTGTGTGTGTGCTTCCAGGATGTGGGTTGGACTGCCTGGTTCCAATGCACATCATGGGTGCCAGAGAGTCTGGTGTGCTGTGAATGACTTGGACTACCATGGTCCGTGATTGGTCCACGTATCGTGTGCCTGTATGTGAGCAGATCTCCCATTGGGTCCTCTTTGTTTTTAGTGAGGAGATTATGGATAGGTGAAGGCTCCAAAACACCCATACCATGTCGATCTCTTGAACCTAGGATAGGATCCAAGCATTCTGAAACTAAGAAGCCGAGTCGAGGAACCGCTGGTGACCCGCTGGAAGGTTTGGCACCCTGAGCCCGCTGTTGTCCCGCTGGACCCCTCTGCATCTGATCGAAGTAGAAGGTCTGCGAAGACGCTTCGACCCATTGGAATAGTGGGACTAACTATTCTTGGCACCTTCATCAATCTCTGCAAGTAAGCCTTCTTTGAAGTCTCCCAGGGCCACCCAGTGGGCTGACCAGTTTGCGCAGGACCTTTGCTCTGACACCGCCGCCGTTTTAAGGAGACCCTTGAACTGGGTACATCACAAGCTCTGTGTTCACGGCACTCTCACATCGAATTTCGTACACTTGGCGTTTCCAGGTCTGGTGTAAAGAGAGAACGCCCAAACCGGAGTACACATGGTTTCCATGTTGCCCAGCCGTGGTGACGAACTTTGCAGATTCCTTGCTGATGTGCCCCTCTGTGCCCTGAAGCCTTCTACAGTGAAACTGGCCTGATCCATCCACCCGGAGCAGAGAAATCGCCACTGTCCCGTTTGGGAATCAACGTTGTAACTTTGCCGCTGAAAGCTGCAGAGCCGCACAATTACTGCATTTAAACTTGCAACAAAGTGGACTGAACTGACGAAGTTTGGTCTGGAGTGCGCCAGGGGTCAGTGAGTACTTGCAACCCTTAGCGGTGGCCCCGAGCGCATCCACCTGTTTTTACGCACAAGTGGCCCCTGAGGGCCCCTCTCCTATCCACTGGTAGCCTGAACTATCAAGTTATTCCCAACTCCTGGAACCTGTTCTGCCCTCTTGGTCGACCCTCCACGAATAGTGGGAACCTAATCTGCATCACCTCACCCACCTTCCTGAGCTGCTACAGACCCTTCAAGAGACTCCGTTTCGCCCACTGCACTACCGCGTGTGGCAGCATTGCAAGTACATTTGAGCAATGGGCTCCCCTCTTCTTGGGGATTGGACTGGCTTTCAGTTAGGAGTGTGTTGGATGCAGAAGGGACTAAAGACTCTTTGCACTACCTGCTTCCTTCCCTTTTTAGGTTGTGGACCCATTTTGTGCATTAACCCTTTAGGCCACTTGGTCTTGTATATATGTATTTAGTAGGATTGTGTTGATTTAAAAGTGTTACTGTTAATAACTACTGTGTGTTGAACTTCAAAGGCCTTGAATAAATGTATTTGTATTTTTGATATATATACACCTGCCTGGGAGTGATTTGTAAGTGTCCTTTACTCTCTGTGCTCATTGAAGTCTTTCAGTCACCCTCACCCTTCCTGAGACCTAGTCTTCACCGCCGCCAATGCTACCTTGATTGGTCTGGCTTGTCCTGAAGGTTACCCTGTTCCAAGAAACTAGGCTGGCCTTCTGATTCTCTGCCCACCAGGTCAGAGTTCAGAAATCCATCTTAACAGCCGCTGTCATCGTCAAGGCTCCCACGGCGGCACACTAGCCTCCAAGCAGGACTGAACCGGCCAAGACATCAGGCCCCCACCCATGCACCCCGGTGAGAGGCCGCCTGGCGAACTTCGTCAGCGTGTGGGTGCTGAATGCTCTCGCCCATGGGCACACTTTGGAATTTCAACTGAAGTGTCCGCGAATACCACCATTGGTCCGACAGGAACAACACATCCCTCAGCTGCTGCTGGAAGTTCGGGCCATGTTAAGAAAAGGGGTGGTAGAGCTGGTTCTAAACAGACTCTTGGGCTCCGGAGTTTACTCAAGATACTTTCTTGTAAGAAAGAAGACCGGGGGCTGGAGGACCATTCTCCATCTACGACGACTCAACAAGTACATTAAGTCCCAGAATTTCAGGGTGGTCACGCTGTGCTCGGCCAGCTGGAGGAGGGAGACTTTCTGTCGTCGTTGGATCTAGAGGAAGCGTACTTCCGCGTCCCCATACACGAAAAGCATTGCAAGTTTCTGCGCTTCGTCATACAAGGGAAGTATTATTAGTTCAAGGCTCTCCCCTTCGGACTGAAGTCAGCGTCCAGAGTCTTCACCAAGTGCCTGGCTCTGGTGGCAGCCCATCTATGACTCCAGGGGATTCATGTGTGTCCTTACCTGGACGACTGGCTAATCCGGGCCAAGTCGAGAGACATCGCCGCCAATCACACGGCGAGGACCGTCCGGCTGCTGCCGGACCTGGGGTCCTCAGTGAATTATGCAAAGTCCTGCTTGACTCCATCGCAGGACGCTCTGTTCCTGGGATCCAGATTCGACACAGTGTCCTGCCTGGCATCACCGTCGGAGGAAAGGATATCGGCCATCTTGGGCAATGTGCAACTGCTGCTGGCACTGAAGATCACCACGGTGAGGACCATCAAGTCGCTGCTAGGCATGATGTCGTCATGCATATATCTGATTCAGCTCTGCAGATTGCGCGTGCGTCTGCTCCAGTTGTTCCTCGACGCCCGTTGGGTCCATGAGTCTGGAGGCTTCCAGGACAGGATTGCGCTGGACGAGGAGTTCCGTCAAGCAATAAGGTGGTTGGGCGTGAGCTCCAACATCGCCGGAGGGACAGACTTCCAGAGCCACCCGTACCAGGAGACGGTCACAACAGACGCTTCCCTGGAAGGATGGGGGGCCCACACCGTCGTCTTCATGCCAGGGGCCTGTGGCTGCCAGAGGAGAAGTTGCTGCACATCAATACCACCACAATGCTTTAAATCCGTAAATGGGGGGCACCAGATCCCAGCGCTCTCCATCGAGATGCAGGACTTGTGGCACTGGGCCTTCGCCCAGGGGATGTTCCTCATTCTGTTTCACCTGGCAGGGGTAAGGAACATTGGCGCCGACTCTCTCAGCAGGGAGCTGCGCTCTTGCTATGAGTGGGAGCTTTGGCAGGATGAAGTGTACAACCTCTTCCTCAAATGGGGCAGTCCCCAGATCGATTTGTTTGCGACGAACACCAAGTGCCGGAGGTTCGCCAGCAGGTTCTCCTATCTGAGGATCATGGGGGAAGCATTCTCCTTCTCTTGGGAAGGCCTGTTTCTATACGTGTTGCCCCTACTACTTCTTGTCATCAGTCAACTCATATGGTACTGGTGCAGGATGATCCTCATTGCAACAGCGTGGCCGAGGCAGATTTGGTACCCGGACCTTCTCAGCATGTCAACATCCCCTCCAGTCAAGCTGCCCGTGGTCGCGGATCTCCTCGCCAGGGAAGGAGGCGCGATTCTGCACCACGACACAGGATTGCTGAACCTGAAGGCCTGACCCCTGCAGCACTAGAGTTCAATGGTTACGAGCTTCCGGCGGACTGCAGGGAGGTATTCGCCAAGACCAGGGCGTAGTCGACCTTGAAGTGCTACGGACACAAATGGCAGCATATTTTTAACTTGGTGTTGGTCGCAGAAGATCAATCCTCTGAGGGTCACAGCCCCTCAAGTACTTCTGTATTTATTGTCATTGGCTAAATAGGGGTTGGCGCACGCCTCCATCAAGGTGCATCTGGCGGCTATCTCACGCTATACCAGGTCTCCGGGACGGTCTTCACTGTGGTCGCACCGTCTAGTGAAAGAGTTCATCAAAGGACTGTTTTTTGATTGATATTTTATTTCTATTGCGTTCGTACACAAGTGTTTCAGAGCGCGACAAGGCAAGGGAGGGGAACAGGGGAGAACAAAACAGCGATCTTACTAGGCCCAGTGACATTGAGAATGGGCAAGTGCTTAGGAGAGGGGAGGGGAAAAGTGCATGGAAGGAGGGAGAAGTCGAAAGTGCGAAGCAGAGGAGAAACAGATAAATAACAATAAATAAATAATAAAGGCAACAAACAGTGGTAATGCAGCCATCAATTTGCAAGTGCTAGGTTTAAGGCAGCAGACAGGGTAGGTCTGATAAGTGCATGAAGAAAAAGGGGGGCTGTATGGGTACAGATACAGACCCCAGTGCAAGGGGTGGCCCGGGGGCAGTGCGGGAGGGTGGCAGGGTGAGCAGGTACCTGGGCCCGAAGGACAGAGGGTGGCCAGGTGCACAGTGCCAAGAGAGAACAGATCAGCAGGGGAGAGGGGGAGCGAAGGCAGAAGCAAAGAGGAAGGTCTTGAGGTGCTTCTGGAACCGGAGATGGTTCTCCTCAAGTTTTAGAGTGGCAGGGAGGCTGTTCCAGAGGGAGGCCCCAGCTGAAGACATAGATCTACCCCCCGCTCGTTCCCGCCGGTGAAGGCTCCTGCCCCGGCGTGGGAACTCAACGTGGTGTTGTCTAGGCTCATGGGGCCCCCATTCGAGTCTACGCTTTCAGCTCCGCTCAAGTTTCTGTCGTGGAAGACCGCTTATCTCGTGGCCATGACCTCTACAAGAACAGTAGGTGAGATCCAGGCCCTGTCCTGTAAGCAGCCTTACTTGACTTTCCACAAGACAAGGGTGGTGCTACGGACGCACCCCTCCTTCATGTTATGTTAGTTGGCATTTATATAGCGCTCTATATATCATTGGTATGACCTCAATGTTATGGTGGGTTGATCGCTCTCGGGGACCATAGTCCAGGTCAGTTGAGAGTTTATGGTGTCGTAGGGTGCTTGGATGAACCAGTTATGTGTGCAGCTGATGTAATCACCTGGTGGAAGCTGCATCCTAGCAATGGGTGTGGTGTATTGATATCGGTTGAATGTGTGCTGTCTGGCGGATGAACACCAAGACTGGGTTCTGGCTGCGTTAGGCCTGTAGGACGCTTATGTGTGCAGCTAGGCTGGTTTGTCATGGGATATAGCTGCGTTTTATTAGAGTGATGAGGTGTTCATGTGGAGATTGTTTGTCAATTCTTGTACAGGAAGCATGCCTTTCCTCTCAGACACCCTGCACTTGCATTTCAGGGTGACAAGGTCTGAGTCGTACCATGAGTTGCACTTGGCTTTGGGCTTCAAGCGGATCCTCATGACAGGGGCAAGAACATCAAGAGTATCAGATATAGCAGAGAGGAGCATGGAAAGGGCTGTGTCAGGGTGTGAGTCAGCCAAAGGGGGAGCAGGGGGAGAGAAAGTGGCGGCAAACGCCTCAACTGTCACACGCTTCATGAGTTGGATAACTGGGAAGGTAGGTGGCAGTGATGGAGTTAGCTTGGCCTGAGGGTTGGAGAGACTGAGCTGAAGGAAAGGAAAAAGTGATAAGGAAGCTGCTCACGACCTAGCACCATTCATCACTACGCTCATCAACTCCTCCTTTAGCTCTGGGATTGTACCGGACAATCTTAAGGATGCATGGGTTATCCCGCTTCTGAAAAAACCTACCCTGGATCCCAGCATACCCACAAACTACAGACCAATTACCACTGTACCTTTTTTACTAAAAATCCTTGACCGCGCGGCCTACCTACAAATTCAGGAATACCTTGAATCAAATAAACTTCTGGGACTCAGGCAATCAGGCTTCCGGCCTCGCCATGGCACTGAGACCGCCCTTATCGATTTAAAAACGCAGATCGAAGATCTCAAAGACAAAGGCAAACTGGCGTTATTACTTCTCCTGGACCTCTCTGCTGCTTTTGATCTTGTCAATCACAAAATTCTCTGCCATCACCTCAAATCAGCCGCACATTTCTCAGAAAATGCCGCCACTTGGATCAGATCCTTCCTGGATAATAGATCAATGCGCGTGTTCTCCCCACTTGCGGCCGCACCACCCGCTCCGGTCTCTTGTGGTGTGCCTCAAGGGTCCTGTGTCTCGCCCACGTTATATAACGTCTTTACCAAACCCCTTTTTGATATTTTGGACCATTTGGGCGTCACGTATACCAATTACGCTGACGACACACAGATACTAATCCCCATCACAGGAGACTACACAACTGACTCCCATGCCATCAACGCCATCTACCAGGTCATCCAAGCGTGGATGGCCCAACACGGCCTCTGCCTAAATGATGAAAAGACAGAGCTCCTCATTCTTGGTTCACCACAAAAACTCACTAAACTTGACCCTGCCTTCAAGTCTTTCACCATTGATGGGAACACCATCCCGATTGCTAAGGACACGAAAACCCTAGGGATTTACATCGACTCAAACCCTATCCCTGACTAGACAATCCAACGCAGTCTCATCTGCAGCAGCGCATACTTGCAAGCTCATCACCGCCTGTCGCCCGTTCCGAACCACTGCCAACTGCGTAACCTTGGCCAGGACCCTTGTACTATCCAAGGTCGACTACTGTAATGCCCTCTATCTAGGTACTAATCTCCGCAACTTAAACAAGCTACAAATTGTCCAAAATAATGCAATCAGAGCGGCCCTTAACATTCCTAGGCGCCAGCATATATCTGACACCAGGCGCAACCTGCACTGGCTCTCTATCCCACATCGCATCTCCTTGAAAGTCCCTGGCTCTCACACACAAATGCCTCCACAACCAAGCCCCTCGCTACCTGGCAAACAGATTCTCTTTCCACAATTCTACCAGACCTCGCAGAGCGGCCCAAGCCAACTGCCTTGACATCCCGCGTTTTAATCTCCAAAGATCTGGTGGAACCAGCTTCCCCATCCTGGCAGCCAAACTTTGGAACTCACTCCCCAATGACCTTAGAGCAGAACCTTCCTTCCTGAAATTCAAATACCTTACCAAAGCTTGGCTATCCGCCCAAGACTGCTAACACCAGCTTACTGCCCTACTTTGCACCTTTGACCTACTCTGCATCCCTTATTAACTATCCTGTAAATCACTGCCTTATCGGTATTCGTTTGAATGTATATTTTGTAAATTTTGTAAATCTTCCTGTAATAATCCTGTAATACTCTGTCACATTGCCTTGTCATGCTTTCATCTTGTTGTAACTAAGTTAAGCGCCCGGTTGCCCCTGGGCTGGTGCGCTATAGAAATAAATAAAATACAAATAAAATACAAAATACACTCTAGGAGTGAGGAGTGCTGAGAGGGATAGAAAGGGGAAGGTCTGAAGAGATCAGAACATCCAGAGTGTGCCCTGCAGAATCGGGCCAAAGGGGAGAATAGAAGAGAAAGAGAGAGAGAGGAAAGAGAGAGAGAGAGAGAGAGAAGAGAGAGAGAGAGGGAGAGAGAGAGAGAGAGAGAGAGAGAGAGAGAGAGAGAGAGAGAGAGAGAGAGAGAGAGAGAGAGAGAGAGAGAGAGAGAGAGAGAGAGAGAGAGAGAGAGAGAGAGAGAGAGAGAGAGAGAGAGAGAGAGAGAGAGAGAGAGAGAGAGAGAGAGAGAGAGAGAGAGAGAGAGAGAGAGAGAGAGAGAGAGAGAGAGAGAGAGAGAGAGAGAGAGAGAGAGAGAGAGAGAGAGAGAGAGAGAGAGAGTCATAGAGGTCGCGAAAGAGTCCAGAGGAAGGACAGGAAGTATCCAGGTGGATGTTAAAGTCTCCAAGAAGGAGGAGTTGAGTGGTCGAGACCAGGAGGGAAGAGGAGAGGTCCGCCCACTCCGAGAGAAGGAGGTACTGTGACAATGTGGCCAAAAGATAGTAGCCACAGTAAGGGAGTGGCTAGGAGAGAGAGAGAGAGAGAGAGAGAGAGAGAGAGAGAGATCCTGCAGGCGAGGAAGTGGGGCCTGCGTGGGAATGAGAGAGGCAGGTATCCACTCAGGGAAGATCAGGGCTACAACCCCCTCCGGAACGATTGGACCTGGGCCTGGAGAGGATCTTGTAGCCATCAGGAAGGATAGTGTAAAAGATTGTGACAGAGCTGTCCGTGAACCATGTCTCGGTGAGACTGAGGTCAAGTTCCTCAAGGAGGCGGCAGATGTCGGAGAGTGTTTGACAGCAGAGCGAGAGTTGAGAGTGGCAAATATGGAGAAGGTTGCCGTCCTTGAAAGACTTCCGGGGATGGGTGCAGATCAGAGGAACGCCCTCCGGAGGTGTGGAAGAAGCCCGGGGGGGGGGGGGGCAGAAGAGAAAGAAAGACAGGGCAAGGTAGCCAAGTAGGAGACAGCAGGGGGAGGCAAGGGAGCCGTGGAGGGAAGATAGGGGACAGCAGAAGAGAGGAAATTGATGAGTCAAGGGAAGCGTCTGTCAAAGAGGAGAAGGTTGGCCTCAGGGCCTTGGACCAACACGTTACGATCAGGTAAACATTAATGATGACCTTTGAGGAGTGGAAGGAGGCCAGGAGGGCCACCCACCGGGTGCCACCATTAATGGGAGAAGTAGAAAAGAGTTTGTCAGTGAAGGTTTGCCTGGAGGAGGCACTGGCATAGGTATCAGCGATAGGGAGGCCTGGGTTGGAGACCAGGATGTCCTTTTTAAACTTCTTCCTACCAGATGTAGTGAGGAGAGCAGGATAGTCGATTGAGAAGCAGTTAAAAAAAAATAGGAGAGACATAGAGCACCATAGAGTAGGTGGGGGAGAAGAGAGCAGAGGGAAGTGAGTGGGAAGGGTGGGTGGGAATCACTAAGGAAGGGCACAGGGAGGAGCGCAGGCAGACCAGACAGAGAGAGACGAGACAACTGGACAGCTGGACAAGACGACAGGAGCATAGATAATGGTAGAAAGTTCACTAGATTCATCTCTTACTGGGAGGCAAAAACCACAGACGGGCACTCCTTTCGGAATGTCCAAGGTTCCATCGGAATTTCATCTCAACAAGCCCTTGGTGTTACCTGTGTTTTTTTCCAGCGCCTTCGTCGCCGGCTGAAAGGACTTTGCACTCGCTGGATGTGGCTCGGGCGCTGAAGTTTTATGTGTCCCGCACGAAGAGTTTATAGAAAACGTCTCAGATTTTTGTGAACTTTGGTCCTGTGTACCATGGTAAGGCCTTGTCCAAGGCTTCCATTTCCAGAAGACTCTCCAGCTGCATCACTCATTGACACCGGTTGGCAAACCGACCGCTGCCTGGCCGTCCGAGAGCCCATTCTACCAGAGAGCTCGCTGCTACGACAGCATTCCTGTATGGTTTGCCTCTACTGGACATTTGCAGGGCTGCGACGCGGAGGTCGACGCACACCTTCACAAAATTCTACTGCGTCGACAGGGATTCCAAGGAGGAGTCCAGAGTCGGCCAAGCAGTGCTGCGCAACCTGTTCGCTTGAAGGTGAGCCTGGTGAGGAGGTAAGAGACTGCTTCTGTTGAGCCTTGCCACCTCCTGTGGTTGTGCATGTGTGTACTGCTATGTCTTATTTATTCATGAGCATATGAATCCATGCCAGACTCCATGCTGGAGAAGGAACAAGTTAATTACCTGTAACTGTTGTTCTCCAGCATAGGTCTGGCATGGATTCACATGCGAACCCTGCCGCCTACCCCTCTGCGGCTCTTCTCTTGGTCCTACTGCCACATTCTGTGCTACAAAATCTGAAGATGGCTGCCAGAGGGGCTTAGGGAGAGGGCAGTCATTGGCTAGGGGCAGTATGACCCAGAGCTCAGTGATTGGTTTCAGCCAGGCACACCTACAACAAAGGGCAGTGAAGTTTAGGGACCCTCCCTCACTTCCTTCCCAGACACACTGGAGCCTGGGCCAGGGCGGGCTTCAGGACTCAAGTCTACATGAATTGATAGGAGAGCTCAGAAGGAACTGTTAGGGAGAATTCTCAGAAATGTGCTAATTTGGCGATAGGAACCCAACCTTTGGTATAAGTCTGTACTACACATGTTGGTAGAGTGACTGAGCAGCCAGGCTTATCTCAAGAGGGGTCAACGTGAGCTGTAGGGTTGCAACATAGAGTTTCACAGGGACAAGTATCAACATAACACTTATACTCAAGGTTTTCTGATTAAAAAGGTATCTATTAAATTAACAGTCAGATGACTAAGCCTTCTTTAGTAGGGAGCAAATATGTAACACTTAAATATACTTCAAAATACACACTCTCAGTTTCAATAAATCAGTAGATCCCCTTTGGGGATGGCACACAGACACTTCCTACACCCTCGGGTGACTTCAATAGTTAGGTCACTGTGGACATTGATATACCACTGGTACATTTAAAGCAATACTGAGTTTGTTGTCAAGAAGGAAAAGAGGTTAGGGAATGAAACAATGGTTAACAAGTTTCTCAAACAGGCAAGCACTTTTTAACCCCCCAATGCAATGTAGGTAAACCCTTTCCCAGCTATACAAGTAAGGGATGTAATACTTTTTGGAGGGATAGTTAAAACGCAAAGTCAGAGGTTAGAAGAGTCTTCAGGGAGCCAGGACAGCCAATGTCACTTGAGCAAAGTCTCTGGGAGCTGAGGCACTTCTTGAAGGTAAGTAAAAAGGCTTGCACAATGTTATAGAGAGTTTTGTAGAAAAAGAAATCACTGTTGGGCCACAAGCTGGGAGGCTTGTGGAGGGCAAAGCTGCAAGCAACTCTGCAAAAGGCAGCAAATGCAAGTCTCACCTGAGAGCAAGCAAGCTACACAACAAGAGGTAAGTACCCCTTAGTTCACAGTACCCTAGGTCTGAAGAAATTGGTTCCAGCTGGCATATGTTCCGGTTGTTGTATGGCAGATCCTGTTGTTCCTGGGCCTTGGTTGTGGGGACAAGATGGAGGACGTCTGGGGACTCCTGCACTACGATTCAAACGTCGGCGGCAGCAATGGGCAAAGTTCAGATCAGTGCCACTTCACGGTTTCAGCTTCTCGAGAATAGCACCACCCCGGTTCTCAGATACCTTGTGGTCTTTCTTTGCTTCTGGGGTCCAGCACTCTGTTGAGGTGGCTCAGGCTTGGTTAGTCCTGCTTCGAGGGAGTCTGGAGAATCTTCCTGGTGCTTGGGTTCGACTTAAAAACAATACACTCAATTCTGGTATTCCTGTCCCCTGGCACTTGGTTCCTGTCAAACTGGCCACAGTCTTCTTTTTTCACCATTTTCTGTTTACGAGGTATGTCTTGTGTTTTAATCTGTGCACTGAGATAGGTTTGAGCCCTTTGTCCTGTTTTTGGCAGGCTTCAACCCTGAAGCACCCCCCTCTTGCTCCAGTGTGTCTGAAAAGACAGGATGTGAGGGAGGGTCCTGAAACTCCCCTGTCCTTTGTCTCAAGGGATGCCTGAATGCAACCAGTCCTGATTGACTGGCTGTCCTTTCAATGGGTGGACATCAACTTTGCTGTGTGATCGACAGCCTAGGCTGTGCATGAATGGGAGAAACCTGCTTAAAAGGTGAGGATTTTGGGACTAGAGTCAGGCACCGGGAGAAACACCCGACGCAGAAACAGTGAACGAAGCTTGCTGCTTCCTCCTGGACGTTTGAATTTCCCGGTGAAGCCCTGCTGCTGGACTGAACTTCTTTTTCATCTCAAAGGAGAAGCTCTGGACGGAACGACTTCTCCCCTTGGGTTAGTGAGACCAACTAACCCCGAGACTAACTCCACTGGAACATCACCCCCGACTTTCTGTGCCTCTCTGTTGCTTCGGAAGCCCAATGCTTCCGAAGCAACAGAGAGCAAGGAACAAGGGTCTGCACTACAGTAGCAAGACAGAATCCAGCTGGACCACTCTTCTTCAAACCAGAGGTACTGTTTAGTCTTGGGCTACTTACCTTATTGCCTTTTAAGCTGTGCTTTTCTAAGTTGGAAATTGCAGTGGCTTTACCTTTTTTAGAGTTGATTCCACAGCGTACTTCCACACGGCCTCTGATGGCCGCTCCGTGCCTCGGCCCTCACAGTAGGGAGAGTGGGGGGGATAGTGGGGGCTGGTACATATCTTAGTTAACTAAGAGAATGCATATTTCTTCCCACTTTACTCGCCAAGCTGCCCTTCCAATTTGAGATGGAAAATACACCTTTTAAATTTTGTCCTACATGCAATACAACATTTCCCTGGAAGGATTTGCACTGGGTGTGCAACTTCTGTCTTCCAAGGGACCACAACGAGGGCCACTGCAAGGCTTGCAAGCTTTTTAAACCCAAAACTTTGAAGGACCACAAAACAAAGCGATGGGCCCACCACGCCATGCAGGCCGAGGCCGCCATGGATGTGAAGGGTACACCCAGTGATGGCAGTATCAGCGTCTTCAGTGACGACGACGGCGAAGGGATCCATCAAATTCCCACGTGCAAGCTACTGACCCCCACCAGACTGACCGGTGGCTCTGTTACGGGGACGATACCCGGCGGCACCAGTACAGACAAGCTTTCCCACGCTAAGCACACAACCCAAGGCCAAAAGTCGACGTCAGCACCGACTACAAGGCCACACACGGCGTCAAGGCGAAGGTCCACCAGTTCCCTGTCCTCTGGGCAATTGTGTTTGCCTCACAACAGGCCCATCGAAGTAGAGCAAAAAGTTTGATTCGGACGCTTTGCCCAAAACGACTGCGGCACCTGCTCATTCTCACGTCGATAAACGGAAGTTGATAGACACGTTGAAATCAGCAAAATCCCCTCAGACCTCGAAATTGTCATATCTTGTTAAACATGTCCCAGAGACACTTCTGAAGGGGCGGTATTCGAAACACCACACATCGAAAGACCCAAAATCCCATAGGGAGGAGACTGTTACCCAACGGGAGGGAACAATATCAGAGGCTATGAGGCACTAGAGGCAACCATGAACCTGAACTACCTCCCACTCCTTCCACTATCCCAAGTCCATCGTAGTGGTCATCTGAAGAAATACAGGGTCATGAGACACATGTCCTCACTGGCCAACTTTTTCGACAGCCCCCCTCAGGTTCTAGAAAACCTCCAGAACATGCCACCAGCTAGTGGGGCAGCACTGTCACAACCCCCCCGCCAAAAGAGCCAGGAGACTGAAGCTTATACGTATTCAGAGGATCAGGGGGACATAGGGGAGGTGGACCACTATTATGACAAAGAGAAAGAAGTTTACAACATACCGTCACCAGACCATGCAGACACGCCGGTGGTAGTCTCACTGGTAGATAACCAGAACCAGTTAAATGACATGCTCCTAAAGGCAGCTGAACACATCCAAATAGAGACTCAAACACAAGTAGACAAAGATTTTGTCAAACATATTGGGAGACAAGAAAGGAGCAATGCAATTCATCCCCAGACTACAATCTGTGCAAAGGCGGATACAACCCTCTTGGGTGACCCCCTAACCTAACGCGGCCAGTAAACCCCTGCATTGAAACAAAATTCCGACCAACCCCCTCTACATCAGGGGTCAACTAAAACCAGACTCATTGGTCGTTACCACCACGAGGAAAAGGGCGGGAACACATCTCACATCATTAGAGGCACCCCCCGACAAGGAAGGCAAAGAAATGTACACTTTTGGTAGGAAAGTCGCCACTTCAACAGCATATCAGGCGAGGATTGCAAACAACACCACCTTGCTGGCCAGCTACAACTGCCACAAGTGGGATGAAATAGCCGCAATAATGGCCTCAGCCCCAGAGCCACTGAAATCTCAACTCTCCCTCGCCGTGTCAGAAGGGAAAGCTGTTTCCAACTGTATTCTGAAGAATAACTTCGATTCAGCTGATAATGCTGGAGAATTATTGCTGAGGGCACTCTTATGAAGCGCCACGCATGGCTCCGCCAGTCGGGCTTTAAGCTGGAAACACAATCGACTCTTCTAAAAATGCTGAGAGAGCCTAATGTTCTGTTCGGCAAGGCAGTAGAGGATGCACTCAAAAGTGTGAAATAAAAGTACGACACTCCTGGGCCAGGTTACCAACAAACCCTCGGGTGAAAGGGGAGGCTATAATTTTCATCGCTTCAAGGGACAACATTCTCAAAGGGGGTCTGGATACCACCAGTGCCAGAGTTCGTCCTGGGGCTCAACACAAGGCCAATCCTCGCAAAGCTTTCAAAGAGGCCAAAGAAGATTGCGAGGCAGGGGCAGATCCTCCTCTTCCAGAGGTGGATCCACCCCCCCAAAACAATGACCACCCGCTTCATGTCCCCTCCCATGCCACTCCAGTAGGAGGACGCATAACACTCTTCACCCACGCATGGGAGGGAATCACCTAAGACAAGTGGGGGCTTTCAACCGTGGCGGGCGGTTATTGTGTAGAGCTGATACAACCCTCATACCATCCTCCGAGCAAAAGATCCACCACAAAGGAAGAACAGTGCAAGCTCTGCTGTTAAAGGACAACGTCGAAATCGCCCCGGCAAACAGGTTAACAATGGTATCTATTCAACGTACTTCCTTGTGTCCAAAAAAGATCTAACAATGCGCCCTGTATTAGATCTGTGCCCTGCAAACACCTATGTCAAGCCACAAAAATTCTGCATGACGACGCTACAGGAAGTAATCCAACTGCTAAAGCGAGGGGACTACATGGCAACCTTGGATATGAAAGATGCCTATTTTCATATTTCAATGTTCCCAGCACACAGAAGATTCTTCCTTTTCAAGATAGAAAACCAGCACTACCAATTCAGGGTGCTGCCCTTCGGTATAGCATCCGCTCCAAGGGTACTCACCAAGCTACTGGTGGTGGTGGCAGCGCACCTGCACAGGGAGGCAATCGCAGTGTACCCTTACCTGGACGACTGGCTTCTTATGGGGGAAACGCCCCAAATTTGCAAGCAAAATACCCAAAGAAGGATCAACCTTCTTTTCCAATTGGGTTTCTCGATCAACGAGAAAAGGTCAAGCCTTGTACCAAACAAGACCAAACAGTTCTTAGGAGCTTTAATAAAAACAAAGGGAGGCTTAGTCTTTCCATCAAAGGAAATAATACAAAACATACTGCTGCAAGTACCTCAGCATCATGCTGGTCACCAGATAAGTGTACGCAAAGCTACGCATTTGCTCGGCATGATGGCATCTTGCATTTACCTGGGCCCACACGCACGATTGTGCATGTGCCCGATGCAGGAGTGGTTGGCGAAACAGTGGTCTCAGGCAAGCGGTCAGTGGGACAATTCAGTGGTCATTTCACCAAAACTAGTACAAGCTCTACGCTGGTGGACAAAGGAGAATCTGTTGAAGGGAAAAGCCCTCCACGACCCGGCGGTGCAAGCGGTAGTTGCAACAGACTCATCACACTCCGGGTGGGGGGGGGCCCTTCACCTTCATCTCACAGCACATGGTCTGTGGACTCAAATCACAGCACAGAACCACATCAAATTGCTGGAACTTCTAACAGTATTCAAAGTGCTCCAAGCCTTTGAAGCACACCTGACCAATCAGTCAGTACAAATTGTCACAGACAGCACCACTGCAATGTTCTATATTAACAAGCATGGGGGGCACACATTCTCCAAATTTGTCCAGGCTAGCACAGAAAATATGGAAATGGGCACGCAAACAGGGGATGTTCCTGACTTCCCAACATGTTCCAGGGGAAATCAACACCCTAGCGGACTCGCTAAGCAGAGACCCTCTACCAGAAGACCACGAGTGGCAACTCGACAGAAACTTTGTAGATCACATGTTCTCACAGTGGGGCTATCCTACACTAGACTTGTTCACTACAAGAGAAAACAAGCAATGCCCAGACTTTGCGTCCAGGTTTCCCCAACCAGACTCCAAGGGAAACACCCTATGGATGAGTTGGTCAGGGAAATTTGCCTACGCTCCCCCCCCCCCAACTCCACTAATAAGCAGAGTGGTGGACAAGATTCACAGGGAACAGGGGATTTTAATCCTAGTTGCTCCCATGTGGGCACGGCAACCTTGGTATCCACATCTGCCCAAACTGATGATGTGCGATTCAATCAAGCTCCCGTGCCCGGACAACTTGCTTTCCCAGCACAGGGGGAGCACACTACATCCTCAACCTTACTCAATGAACTTGGCAGCATGGCTCCTGAGGTCATAGTTTGGACATCTTAATTTACCTCAAATGAGTATGGAGATCCTCAATGAGGCATGTAAACCAAACACCAGACACTGTTATTTCGACAAGTGGAGAAGATTTGTAATTTGGTGCAATTCAAAACAAATAAACCCGATAGAATGTACTCCAACTCACATTCTTCATTACACAGGGTTAGTCTTTAACTCTATAAAGGTTCAGCTGGCAGCTCTATCCACATACAACACCTCTCACAATAAAGTATCATGGTGGAAGGTTCCTGTCATTAAGGCATTTATGGAGGGAGTAAAAAGACTCCACCCTCCTACATCAAACCCACCGCCATGCTGGGACCTCAATGTAGTACTTGCAAAACTCATGGGATCCCCTTTGAGCCTATGCATAAGTCAAGTCTTCAACACCTCAAGTATAAAATGGCTTTCTTGGTGGCTATCAACTCTATAAGGAGAGTAAGTGAACTTCAGGCATTGTCAGTGCAAGACCCTTTCTTTGTTATCCACAAAAGCAAATTGGTATTAAAGCAATGGTCTAGTAAAAAGTTGTATTTAAAATATAGATAGGCAACATAAAAAAAAATATTACAATTCTGTTTTTTAAAACTTCCTATGTAAAATTTTGAGCTATTCAAGCTCAAAATTCGCAAAAGCAAGCACATGGGCGCATCCATTTTGTGAAATGGATGCTCTCCTGTGCTGGCTTTTGGGTTTGCGGCACTAATGAAGGAAAAGCCAGCCAGCTGTAGTAAACAAAAGCTACCGCTGGGTGGCTTTCCCTTCATTAGTGCTGTACGCGGAGGACGGGACCGGAGACCAGAGCACGAAAGCTGCAGCTGAATCTCGGTAAGTGCTATTTATTTATTTTTTAAAAAAAATAAGCACTAGCTGGGTTTTTTTTTCTAAGTTTTCCGGGCTGGAGGAGCCCGGAAAACTTAGAAATAAAACCGCAGCTTTAAAAACGTATTTATGTTTGCGGTCGCTTTTGAAGCGACCGCAAACATAAATACAACGTTATTGTGTTGGAAAACGCTGCGGTTTTTGCCTGAGAAACTCGGAAAGAAAAACCGCAGCGTTTTCCAACACAACCGCGTCGTGTTTCTTCCTGAATCTGCTTTCCCATTTGGGGCTCTCGGGCTCCCCGTTGGGAGCCCGAGAGCCCCAAATGGGAAAGCAGATTTAGGCAGAAACAATGCGGCATTGCGGGAAACAAACGCGTTGTTTCTGCCTGAATCTGCTTTCCCATTTGGGGCTCTCGGGATCCCAACGGGGAGGCCGAGAGCCCCAAATGGGAAAGCAGATTCAGGTAGAAACAATGCAGCATTGCGGAAAACAACCGCGTTGTTTCTGCCTGAATCTGCTTTCCCATTTGGGGCTCTCGGGCTCCCCGTGGGGAGCCCGAGAGCCCCAAATGGGAAAGCAGATTTAGGCAGAAACAACGCAGCATTTAGCATTTCCCATTTGGGGCTCTCCGAGATCCCCAAATGGGAAATCAGCTGTAGGCAGAAACACTACATGGCATGTAAACACAACCGCGTTGTGTTTCTGCCTCCTGTGGCTTTCACTTTGGGTCTCCGGTGCTCCCCTGGGAGCACCGGACACCCAAAGTGATAGCCACAGCAGGCAGAAACACAACGCGGTTCTGTTGGAAAACGCTGCGGTTTTTCTTTCCAAGTTTCTCAGGCTCCTCCGAGCCGGAGGAGCCTGAGAAACGTGGAAAGAAAAACCGCAGCGTTTTCCAACACAATAACGTTGTATTTATGTTTGCAGCTGCTTCAAAAGCGACCGCAAACATAAATACGTTTTTAAAGCTGCGGTTTTATTTCTAAGTTTTCCGGGCTCTTCCAGCCCGGAAAACGTAGAAAAAAAACCACAGCTAGTGCTTATTTTAAAAAATAAATAAATAGCACTTACCGAGATTCAGCTGCAGCTTTCCTGCTCTGGTCTCCGGTCCCCGTCCTCCGCGTACAGCACTAATGAAGGGAAAGCCACCCAGCGGTAGCTTTTGTTTACTACAGCTGGCTGGCTTTTCCTTCATTAGTGCCGTAAAAGCAAAAGCCAGCACAGGAGGGCATCCATTTCACAAAATGGATGCGCCCATGTGCTTGCTTTTGCAAATTCTGAGCTTGAATAGCTCAAAATTTTACATAGGAAGTTTTAAAAAAGAGAATGCTAGTATTTTTTTTTTTTTATGTTGCCTATCTATTTTTTAAATAAAATATTTTACTAGGCCATGCCTTTAAGAACGCTCCCTAGGTTTTCACCTAAATTCATTTCAAAATTCCACGTAAACCAATGGATTAATTGAGCTAACGGCCTTCTTTCAGAACCCAACAAGCTCAGCTGAGAAGAAACTCCATAGACTAGATGTAAGGAGGGTGGTCCTTTACTATGTAAACAAGACCAGACTGCTCAGAAAAACAGACCAACTGTTGTCTCCCTTGAACCAGGCAGAGAAGGAGACCACATTTCCAAAAATACCATCTCCAGATGGATAGTCAGATGCATACAGCTCTGCTACTCTTTATCAAGCAAGACACTGCCTTTCACACCAAGAGCTCACTCCACAAGGAGTACAGGGGCTACTCTGGCTTTTATCGCAAATGTCCTGCTGGACGCCATTTCCAAAGCAGCTACATGGAGCTCAGTACACACTTTCACTCAGCACTACTGACACACACTAAAGCAGATTCCCAGGTGGGACAAGCGGTTCTAAAACATCTATTTGCTGCTGTACCTTCTCACATCCCACCACCTTCTCCAAACACTGCTTGCTAATCTATGCATAGCATGTGATCTAAGCAGATTCCACAAGTCTCTGAAGGGATACATTACTCACCATAATCATATTTCTGATGCTTGTATCTGCTTAGATTCACATGCGCCCACCCATCCTCCCCTTGGAGTAGAAGGTGCATAGATGTTTTTTCCAGGCTTTATCTGATACATATCGGCTTTACTGCACCTGTACTCATGCTACACTTCATGCTACCTCATGTCAGAAACAAAACACTCTGAGGGACTTCGACGCGTGAAGGACCATGGGTACAGTAGACGTCACACTAGGGATAGTATTACTGGCACGCCCTGTTGATGTCCCTTTTCGAGTTTCGAAAACAACAACTGTAATACTCTGCAGCTTCCACTGGATGTCAGCCTATGCATAGCATGTGAATCTAAGCAGATACAAGCATCAGAAATATGATTATGGTGAGTAATGATGTATCAGATATATATATTTGTATATGTATATATGTGTGTGTTTGGGGAAATGTACATTTTCTCAAATGTAATGAGGTCATCAGTGGTCACATAACAGAGGATGGGGATCTTTCATGTACTAGTTTAGTTATGTGTGAAGAAAGGAAATGTCCTGAATAATAAAATAGCCACTTAAAATGGTTGTGCACCCAGCCTGTGTTTGTGTTGGAAGCCCGGACTCGAAGCGATGACAAGAAAAGATGCGTGCCTGCAGAACAAAGCAGAAACAGTTCTGTAACCTTTTATCCGTGGATACTTACTTTAAAGCTCATTGGCCATGCCCACACTTTCCAGAAGCCATTTAAACAGCATGTGCACACATTTGAGGAAGTGCTTCGGGCAAGTGCTGTTACGCTGGCCCCACTCTGATACTAACGTGGTATGGACTTGCAATCCACTCATTTCAACTCTACTGTCCAGGGCTGAGTCATCTTTTCATCTGTTAAATCTCTATTGTATGTAATTGTGTTCATTTCTGTCTTGTTTACAGGTTCTGTAACCTTTTATCTGTGGATACTTACTTTAAAGCTTATTGGCCATGCCCACACTTTCCAGAAGCCATTTAAACACCACTCGTGGATTCGAGGAATGCTTCGGGGAAGTGCTGTTGCGCGGGTAAGCGAGAAAGCGCGACAGCACCTCATTTTCAGCTTTTGATCCCCCTTTTTTTGTCCTTGTATTTGCATTTCACAACAGACTGTGCTCAATTCTAAACACTGCAGCTACTTGTGCAAACTGTGGTTGGCTTGGCCCTTAGGCGTAGAGACTAATCACATAGCATTGTGATGGTATGCCCAGGGCCACAGGCTTATCTACGCTAAAGGCCTTGATGCCAGCCGATAGGAAGTATGCGTTGCTGCCTGATCAGCTAAAGCGCATGCCCGTCAGAACACCAAACACTTTTGTCATATTGGAGAACAGAGCTGTCACGTTGCGCTGTCGGGCACAATCCTTCACAGCCGACATTCGCAGTAACTGTGTGACTGAACAACACAATCAGCCCTACTCAGTGGAATCGCCCATAGTTATTGCCCAGATAGACCCAAAATCTACAAGAGCTGAAGTTCACACTTTGAATCAAACCATCACTGATCTCTCCACGCCTCCCGACTCCATAATGGAAGCGGGTTACAACAAACTCTTCCCCCTCGAGATGTAGGTGAAAGCTTCGAAATTCCTTTTGATTCCCAGACTACCTGACAATCACTAACCCATCCTGTTGTGAATTCATCCCTTCCAGTACTGTTATCTAGTGAATCCGATCCTCACAACTGTCAGGATGCTGCTTCTCGTGTGTCTGACTCACAACCCATTCCCGTCCATGACACCTTGTCCCTCACACAGTGTTACAGCAGCGCTGTCACAGTCCCCAGTCATGTTTCGGCAGTCTGAACACAACTCCTCGGGACCCTTAGAAAACAGTTTCCAGCTGGTCATCCAGCGCTCGCGGCCATGCCCACTGCACCTATGTACTCATGTCCATCACACAGCTGTATGAAATCCTGGATCGCAAGATTAGCTCGCAATCACACATGCTCATGCAACCTTTACAACTTAAATCAACACAAATGAATACTGGTGCAGGAGACCTCTCACACATGATTTCCCGACACCTGATGACTATAAATCCTTCTACCAGAAGTTGACAAGTTCCGTCTTCATCCCCCAGTAGAAACCGACCCTATTAACGTTGATGATTGTGGCACGACCAGTTGAAGTACCTATAGCAAGTTTAACCCAGGCGCAACTTCAGACGGTGGTTACTAGCACGCCTACCTTCAATATATTTGCTCAATCAATGAAACGAAAAGTAGGCGTTAATGCCAAAAGACCTGTTAAAAAGACGAAGAACATGAAAACCATGAATTTATAAGTAGGATTGTCGTCGAAACACTTTCTAAAGCACTATTGTTGCCTAAAAAGACTTCCCAAGCAGCCTCCCTCTCTGTCATCAAGAAATATGCCACAATATCTAAAAAACTGGTGAACAGAATGAACCTCTGAAGATCTATGCTACGAACCCCTAGATCAACTGTTAGGGGGATTTCTCACACAAGTGCTACATTCCCTCTACCTTGGAGCCCTTTTGCTATATTTTGGGGATTTGAACTTTTCATTTTCAATGTGTTTCACTTTTGTGTTCTTTGATTATGGAGTTTTAAAACAACTCCATGGGCATCATATTTTTCTGTGTGTCACACAGCACCCTCAGTGCTGTGGCACAGGGATGTCTTTCAGACTCCCCAAGGTTTAAATACCTTCTCTGGGACGGACTACTGTCTCCCAGAGCCTGTAAAGTTAAATTGGCTTTACTAGTCTTTTTAAATGTACTGACCCAGCACACACTATCTTCCTATAGAGTGCTGCAGGGGTTGCCTAGAATCCCCTGAGTCAAAACACTCATGTAACAGTCAAATGTTACCCTTTCCTACTTGAAATGGCTGGTGGCAGTGGTTTAGATCAAACTACCATGATTTTTCCCGACCGCGAACAACGGTAGCTAAAAATCAGGTCAGCCGTGTTTTACAATATGGCGCCCAAGACCTATCTGTAAAAACAGACTATGGTCAACTTTTTTTGCCATTTCTTTTAGGAAAGGTCCTTTGTGTGTTTGTCTCTGCACGCCGGTTTTGTCCCTGTCTTTGTTGGCCTTTGGCAGGTTCAGTGCTGAAGCCCTCCTCTGGCGCCTGAATGTCTGGGGTGGACAGGATGTTAGGGAGGTGCCCAAAACTCCCTGTGCTTAGTCTCCTAGGAGACATGAATGCACTCTGGCATGATTGGCCGGCTAGCTGTCTGGCAAGGACAGCCATCCTGCTGTGCGAGTGACAGCCAGGCTGGAATGAATGGGGTAAACTGTTTAAAAGCAGGTCTCTGGGACTTGGAAAGCAGAGTCGACCACTGGAACGAAAGAACCAAAGACGAGCTGAAGGAAGAGGACTGCTGCAACTCCTGGACGACCGGTGAAGCCCTGCTGCAGCTCTGAATTGCCTGAAACTCCATTGACAGAGAAGCCCTTCAAGGTTAACTTCTTCCCTTGAGTTTGGTGGGAACAACCAACTTGCAAAGCCACCTGAACACCGTCCCCATCCTGGTCGAATTTTCTTCAGAGTGCTGTTGAAAACCGGATAGCCAGGGGGAAGGAAACCAGCTTGTGGACTTTAAGGCACTCACACCTTAAACCAACGTTTTGCCAAGCTTGTGGCCTCATCCCTGGGCAGTGGAGGAAACTCCCGACGTCCTCCTTGTCCCCCGACTGAAGCTCAGGAACAGCGAGATCTGCTCGAACTGCCAGGAACAACTGACTAAGCTACAGCTCTATTTCACTTTAAAGGTACTGTGCAAACGCTGTTCGGAAATCTTTTCGGCCACTGTGAAAATTTGTGAAACTTTCCTGACTTCGAAGGCTTGTCTTTCCCTAAACATTCGTCAAACTTTCCGCCTAACCAAATTCTTCTAAAATCTGCGGCAAAGACTTAACCGTTTACTACCAGAACTGTGCTATCCTATGGAACCATGGACGTTGGCCCAGGCCTATGAACTGAATTGCTGGTTGTAGTTTACTGAAACCCTTTGCCCTGCCTGTGAAAGTATTTGTGCTGTTGATTCTTATAACCTTGTCTTTTTACCCCTTTTTAAAGTATCTGAAGTGCCATTTTGCTCCCACTTCAGGGGAGCTGAACTTGTTCAGTAACGTATTGGTTGTGTATTTGTAGTATATTAGCAGATGATATTGAGCTGCTCTTGCTAGTGTAATGTTTTCCAAATAACTGTGTAAATAAATGTATATTCTTTTACCAAGAAACCTTGAGTACGTGTGTGTTTGAATCACTGTATTGCTGGGTCCTTTGTGTAACTTGTTCTACTGCTCACTTAAACTCTTGAGATAAGCCTGGCTGCTCAGTCATCACTACCACTTTACTGTGTAGTACAGGCTTGTACCAAAGGTGAAATTGTACTGACACTTGTAGTCTTAATTGCCTGTAGTGTTCCCCAAGGGTACTGCATATGATTCTGCCTAACATCAACTGCTACAGGAAGTCGATAATCACAACGACTTGTTGATTAAGGCACACGCACAAGAGGCCACTTTGCTCTCTGCATCACAGCCACTCTCCATCGAAGCTGGCAATGGTCAACAAGACGCGATGCTTACCTTAGAGCAACGCAGAGATTCTATCCTCAAATAAAGGGCCCCGCAATGTCACCATCTTCATCCTCCTTCGTGTTACCCAATGAAATTACAGACTTTCTTAAGTATCCTACCATGACCTTAGAGCAAAGGGGAGAAGAAATTGACAAATCAGTAAAAATATTTTTTTCAATCTACTCTAACTAGCCAGCAGCAGCGGCAAATTAAGAACACTGCTCAAGAACCTCAAGCTAATAAGTTACATCCCTTGTCTACACCACTCGCTCATATCCCCAGAAAACTCATGGACCCTAAATCGACTCTTCATGAGACCAAGCAAGAGTCTAAGCTCGGCCGTCTACTACATTGTCATCAACTGATCATTGAATGCAGACCTAGTCCCTGTCCCTCATACGATCTGAACAGGACATGCATATTCAACATCTTTGGGGACATACCTGCATTAGTGGATCTCACCATGACAGACATTCATTGAGGTGCGTTTCTGAATGACATGGATCTCTCGGCAGCCAGATTATGGATCCCATCTGGCAGGATGGCATTATGGGTTGGGTTTCCATGTGAGGCAAGAATCCTGTGGAATGCAATACAGGCAGACGTCGACTTGATACAAACAATCCTGCACTTCATGTGCACAAATAAGGATCACATGTTCACAGAATCAGTCACGAGTGCTGCACCCTTTCCATCCGACTCTGAAAAAGACACGTCTGCAGACCTCGTGACCCGTTCTAACTAATTAGCAATCCAAGATGTCTGCAATCAAGTGTCATACTCTCGTCTCTTGGAACACTAGAGTTTATGACCATCTACTGGGAATATCTGGCGCATAACTGAACAAATATGAGATTGTCAGTCTACAAGAAACTTGGCTTTCAACCCTGCCAGTGTGGGATGGCTATGACTTGCTGCTATTACCAGCAGAAACCCAATCCAAGGGAAGACCCATGGCAGGGCTACATCTGGAGTGCTGGGCAGAACCCACCAATTGCATACAACTTGTGAAGATTAAGTCGCAAACCCAGGTTTTTGCTTTGATTAATCTTTATTGGAACTGTCCAGCTTTTAAGGTTGACATCTTTTTTCAAGACATGAGTGACATCTTGGACTTCATTACATCCGATCGGTCACCCACGTGTTTTTAGTGGGTGATCTAAATATCCAGTGTTTCCCGAAGAAGGGGACCCTACCCTCCCCTTTGGTTAAATGCTGGACTAAGCTCGTGAAAAAATGCTCTTTAGTTATGGTTAATACCACCTCAAAACACTTGGAGACGGACGGTCAAGAAGCTATCATTGATTCTATGTTTGTTGATGGTGCTCTGTTTGCAACTGCTGAAACCTTTCGAATCATCCAGCAATCATGAACTGATCGCACTTACGCGGATTTCTGACTCTCAGTCCCCAACACCGCCTCACCTCTTTCATGGCAATTTGAGGATTAATGGAGGCAGAAATAGCTTCCATTGGACGTCTCATCAATTAGATCGCCTACATTCTTCTATTCAGGAGCATCCTAACAAGCTAAATCCTAGAATATTCCAGGTAAAGGGGCTCTATGTTGCAGCCCTTCAACTATTTGAGGAACGACCCTGTCATATATTCAAGCAAATACACACGCATAGACATGTCCATGACGTAGTCTTGCAAAAACAGGAGGACAGCGCATCGTAAAGCCAAAAGACAAGCCTTTTGCCCGATTTTAAGCTTCAGACGATAAGGTAGGAACCTTATTGTCTAAAATACACAATACAAGAATTGGCTGTTGCTCACAACGTATGTTGAGAACATCAGAATCCAAGGACTCAGCTCAGATCTGGAAGCTACTGCATGAAGCCAATCACGTTAAACAGGTCCCAATAAAGATCAATGCAGTTTCGAAGTGTGCATGGAGCAACTATTACTCTGATCTCTATTCACCAGTTTCCCATGAGGGGCTTTCTATCAGCGCACATGCGAAAATAACTTTCACTATTGATTTGGATCACGATGACATTAAGAACTATATTGCTAAATTAAGTTAATTAAGAACCCCAGGGCTGGATGGCCTGAGCAACTTGATGTTCAAAACTCATCCTGAACATTGGTTGAAAATACGTTACAATGAAGGTAATTACGACCCTGGCGGTAGCTGCCGTCGGAATCATGAATTCCCCGGCACCCAGGATTGGGCAATTACTGGGGCATTAAGGCCCCAGCAGACCTGGTAATTGCCCATTTCACGGGTGCTGGAAAAAATAAATCCCCAACACCATTGAGTCCCATTGGACTCACGGGGAATGGGGAGGATGGATGCACTGTCACCATTCATGAATGGTGCTGTTGCATCCGTCGAGATCTGCAAGTGGGTGCCGTTCCGCCTGGCATGTCAAGCCTGGCTGAAAGGCTCCAGCCTGCAGTACTCGTTGTTTCCAGACCGGCAAACTTGTAATGAGGACCATTGTATTCAAACAGGTGATTAAAACACAAGCTATTCCTCCCTCCTGGCGCAAAATTGTAATGCTGGTATCAAAAAGGGTGTTCGTCATCAACCCAGCAATTATCGCCCTATAGTGCTTTTGGATGCCCCTAGTAAGCTGTTTGCTCATCTCATCCTTAGAGGGTTCAACTCGTGGATAGGAGATCAAAACCTTCAAGACCCCTTTCAGACGGGCTTTATTCCCAGGCTGGGCACTTCCATAAATCTTACAGTTACAAGAGCCCATTGGCACCAGAGTAATCAGACACTTTATATGACCTTTGAGTAATCAGCCACTTTATATGACCTTTGAGTAATCAGCCACTTTATATGACCTTTGAGTAATCAGCCACTTTATATGACCTTTGAGTAATCAGCCGCTTTTTATGGCCTTTGTAGATTTCAAGTCTGCTTTTGACTCGATACCTAGAGATATGCTAGCACGCAAACTTTCACAAGTTGCCTGTCCACGATCCCTTTTGACTTTGATTGCGCATTTGCACACAGACACCACAGTCCAAATTCGGTTGTCTTTGGATGGCAATTTGTCTCAACCAATAATGACTCCTAGAGGGCTAAAGCAATTGCATGTTGGCATCGGCCCGTTTTAATTTTTTAATCATTTATTTCAGACATAGGCTCAAAATTTAAAGAAGTCATATCTGATGCCCCCCAAAAAGCTAGGTACACACCCTGTGCCATGGCTCTTTTATGCAGACAATCTCGTCCTTTTATCCAAGACCCCCAAAGGCCTCCAGAATGTACTATATGCACTTGAACTTTATACTAATGACAATCCTCTCACAATAAACACTGAAACAACCAAAGTTCTGCAATGTAACTTAAAAGGAAAATGCTTTCGAGTACCTCACAGGCACGCATAATTCACAATAGGTACAGTAAATGTTCCTACTCAGCAGTAATTACCTTCTGTAAACAGTAGGTCGTACCGGCGGTCTTGTACGGTGCCGAATCCAAACAAATGATATCTGAAATGTTCTGGACCCGATTAGAGGGTTCCTTTTGGAAGAGTCACAACCTATGTGCATCAATTAGGCATGAGCTGGGCTTGACCTCCCTCTACATTGTGTGTGTGTATATATATATTTCTGAGGCTTGTGGAATCTGCTTAGATCACATGCTGTGCATAGGCCGACATCTAGTGGAAGCTGCAGAGTATTACAGTTTGTTTTTCGAAACTCAAAAATGGGCGTCGACACAGGACGTGCCAGTAATACTATCCCTAGTGTGACGTCCACTGTACCCATGATCCTTCACGCATGTAGGACCCTCAGATTGTTTTTTTCCGCCATACTGGACGGAGTTCCCTGGCCTTAGCCATACTTTAGCAAAATATCGTTATATTTTCCCCATTCTCCACCCCAACGTCGAGTCACCGAACTTCCACACTCGACGCCGGCCTGGTGAAGAAATTGACCGTCGACAGCTGCATGACGGATTTGGGCCTCGGAAGGCCTTTGGCCTCGGCCCGGGCCTCGGAAGGCCTCTGGCCTCAACCATGCAAGTAGGGAGAGTGGGGGGTGGACACTCTTTTGGTATATAGGTAGATTCTTATATATTGCTACACTTAACAGCCCACTGCCACAAGGTGCGTATGGAGGGTACCCCTTTCCAATTCTGCCCCAAGTACAACCGCAAGTACCCTTGGGTTGACAGACACGCCATGTGCAATCTCTGCTTGCCGAGGGACCACCCCGAGGTGAACTGCAGAGTGTGTAGTAGGTTTAAACCGAAAACACTTAAGGACCGCTCGATCAAGCGTTGGGCCCACCATGCCAGGCGTCAGGAGGCCATGGCAGCGGAGGGCGCCTTCAGCGATGGCAGCTATGCCGTGCTTTCAGACGGCAAGGGCAACGTGGCGTCAAGAGACAGCCGAATGCAAGTCCCTGACCTCGGAAGGTCGTCTGGCAGGGCGGCTATGGGGAAGACCCCCAGCGACACAAGCGCTACCCACAGCACTTCCACAAAGCACATGAAGTCCAACCGAGACTCGACGCGCACGTAACTTACCGCCTGGGTCGTAATGAGGGCCTTTCTCTCCTATACTCCCGACGGGTCAGCACCCTCAGGTTCTAAGGATCCAATACCTCCAAGTAAGAAGTCCCGGTTTGAAGCCCCAGCACGGTCTTCAGACCCCTTCTATATACAGCCCTACTCTCAATATCAAGGGGATGCATCCTTTTGTGGGGATCCAGATTTGGGCATGTTGGAAGAGCAAACTGGTACGGGCTACTATGGGGATGATGAGGACCAAGAAGAGGAAGAGGAAGACCCTGAGACCTATGGAGTAGATTCCCCAGTAGAGAAAGAACCCCTGATTACCGACTCCCCTGTCGACAATCAACATCGCCTGAATGAAGTTCTGTCCCGAGGGGCAGAACACTTCCACATTGACACCCAGGGTGCTCAGGAAGAGAGAGACTTCGCCGAGGAGTTAGTAGGAGAAAGGAGACCTGTTGCACAGGCCATCCCTATCCTTAAGTCTATTCAGAGAAGAATAGACCCTTCACTCGTAAATCCCAACATCACCAGGGCAGTGAACCCAAGGATTGAGAAACTTTTCAGGGCAGCCCAATCGGACCCACTATACATAAGGGGGCATCTGAAGCCAGACACCCATAAGAGGGCGGGAACACCCTTGTCATCGTCTGAAGCGCCTCCCGACAAGGAGAGCAAGAAACTATATGGGTTGGGCAGGAAGGTAGCCTCCACTTCCGCCTACCAGGCAAGGATTGCCAACTCCACCACCCTGTTGGCCTTTTACAACTGCCACCAGTGGGAAGAAGTCGCGGCACTAATAGACTCCGCCCCAGAACCCTTAAAGAGCCAATTGGCACGAGTTTCCGCATTTTAAAAGCAACCTTTGATGCCGCGGATAACGCCGGCAGATTGATAGCAGAAGGGACTGTTATCAAGAGACACGCTTGGTTACGGCAGTCTGGATTCAAGGCTGAAACCCAAGCATCATTGTTAGATAAATCGGTGGATCCGGATCTGTTGTTTGGTAAGGCAGTCGAGGACGCGCTGAAAAATGCCAAGGATGAGTATGAGACACTCAAATCCCTAGGCCAACTAACCAATAAACCCCCTAATCAAAGAGGGAATGGCAATTTTCGTCGCCCACGCGGACAAAATTCCCAGAGAGGATCTAACTATTCCCAGGGGCAGGGTACACCATGGAACAATAACAACCAGCAGTCTACCCAGGGTTATGGCAGGGGTAATAAAAGAGGACGTGGTAAAGGTAGAGGCAGCCCCAGTAGAGGCGGCGGCACGCCTCCACCAAAACAGTGATGCTCCGTTCAGGGTCCCTTCTCACGCAACCCCAGTAGGGGGACGCATTTCCAACTTCACCCAAGCTTGGGAAGGGATCACATCAGACAGATGGGTGCTGTCCACAGTATCTGCAGGGTACTGCATAGAACTGTTAGAGTGTCCCCAGAACCATCCTCATGACAAAAAATACATTCTTTGGATCACCAGAAGATCCTCCTCGAGGAGATCATCAATCTGCTAGCAAAGGACGCGATAGAACTCATCCCGGGACACCAGGTAAACAAGGGTATTTATTCAACTTACTTCCTTGTGCCAAAACAAGATTTGACAATGCGCCCAGTATTGGAAATACGGCCTGCAAACAAGTATGTGAAGCCCCAAACATTTCGCATGACTACTCTCCAAGAGGTAATCCCCCTCCTAAAAAAGGGGATTACATGGCAACATTGGACATGAAAGATGCCTATTTTCATATTTCCATATTCCCAGCGCACAGAAAGTACTTGCGCTTCAAGGTGGACAGTCGGCACTACCAGTTCAAGGTACTGCCCTTCGGGATAGCTTCGGCTCCAAGGGTATTCACCAAGGTACTGGCGGTGGCGGCAGCACACCTACGCAGGGAGGCAATCCCGGTGTACCCTTACCTGGACGACTGGCTCATCACGGGGGAGACCCCAGTAATTTGCAGAACAAACATTCAAAGTACGATCGACCTCCTCTTCGAATTGGGTTTCTCAATAAACGAGAAGTCAAGTCTGGTGCCAAGCACCTCCAAACAATTTCTAGGAGCTATCCTAGACACACAGGAGGGGATGACCTTTCCATCCGAGGAAAGAATTCGGAATATACTACTGCAAATTCCACATTATCAGGCCGGTCGCCAGATAACGGTATGCAAAGCAATGCGTTTGCTGGGCATGATGGCGTCATGTATTTACCTGGTCCCCCAGGCGCGCCTGCGCATGCGTCCGATGTAGGAATGGTTGGCGAAACAGTGGTCTCAGGCAAGTTATCAATGGGACGATCTAGTGGTCGTTTCACCAACACTTGTACAAAGCCTTCACTGGTGGACAAGAGAAAATCTGTCCAAGGGGAAACTCTTTTATGATCCCGAGATACAGGCGGTAGTCACAACCGATGCATGCCTGACAGGGTGGGGAGCTCACTATCTCCACCACACAGCTCAGGGTCTCTGGTCTCACTCAGTGGCCAGGAATCATATCAACCTACTGGAGCTTCTGGCGGTATTCAGAGCGCTTCAAGCGTTCGAGCCCTACCTGCAGAATCTGTCAGTGCAGATCCGGACGGACAGCACTACAGCCATGTTTCTACCTGAACAAGCAAGGGGGGACTCGTTCGCCAAATCTGTCCAAGCTTGCCCAGAAAATTTGGATATGGGCACTCAGACGGAATATCTTCCTGTCATCTCAACATGTTCCAGGGCATCTCAATTCTCTGGCGGATGCTTTGAGCAGAGACTCCCTTCCAGAGGAACACGAATGGTGTCTACACAGAGAAATCGTAGAAGATATCTTCTCTCAGTGTGGTTCCCCCACTATAGACCTATTTGCCACAAGCGAAAACAGACAATGCCCAGGATTTGCATCCAGGCTCCCCCAACCAGACTCCCAGGGGAACGCCCTGTGGATGAACTGGTCAGGGATGTTTGCGTACGCTTTTCCACCAAATCCCCTCATCAGGAAGGTGGTCAACAAGATGAACAGAGAATCGATGAAGCTCGTCCTAGTTGCTCCCATGTGGGCCAGACAACCGTGGTTCCCACACCTACGCAGACTAGCAGTGTGCGAACCCATCAGGCTCCCAGGCTGGTACAACCTACTGTCCCAGCACCAAGGGCACAAGGTGCATCCTCAACCCAACTCAATGAACCTGGCAGCATGGCTCCTGAAGTCATAGAGTTTGGACATCTCAATCTACCACAGAGATGTATGGACATCCTAAAAGAATCTAGGAAGCCAAACACGAGGCACTGCTACTTTGACAAATGGAAAAGATTCGTTATCTGGTGCCAGAATAAGCAATATTATTTGATTGCACTTCTTCAACTATTGTCACATGCATGCTCCACCTGCTGGATGCAGGACTGGTTTTTAACTCACTAAAGGTACACCTGGCAGCTCTGTCAGCATACACCACCTCCCATAACAAGGTGTTGTGGTGGAAAGTACCAGTAGTTAAAGCCTTCATGGAAGGAGTTTCCTATTTCAAACCCACCACCAGGATGGGACCTTAATGTGGTGCTATCTAGGCTCATGGGCCCCCCTTTCGAGCCCATGCATAAAAGCAGTCTCAAACACCTGACTTATAAAACGGCCTTCTTAGTAGCTATTACATCTATAAGAAGGGTCCGTGAAATTCAGACTCTGTCAGTGCAAGATCCTTTCTTTACAGTTCATAAAGATAAACTGGTTTTACGCACACACCTTAGGTTCTCACCTAAGTTTATTTCTAAATTCCACGTGAACCAGTCCATCGAGCTTCCGGCTTTCTTCCCACAGAGCTCGGCTGAGGTGAAACTACACACCCTAGATGTGCGTAGGGCGGTCCTCTACTATGTAAACAAGACCAGACCACTAAGGAAAACAGACCAACTGTTTGTCTCCGTAGCTACAGGCAGAGAGGGGGATTGCGTCTCTAAAGGTGCCATCTCTAAGTGGATTATTAACTGTATCCAGCTGTGTTACTTTCTGAAAAAAGTCAGCCTTTCACGCCAAGAGCCCACTCTACAAGAGGCATTGGGCCACTCTGGCTTTCATTGCAAATGTTCCCCTTGACACCATTTGCAAAGCAACTACTCCGAGCTCTATTCACACTTTTACTCAGCACTACTGCATTGACACCCATTCCAAGACAGATACCCAAGTGGGACAAGCGGTTCGAAGACATTTATTTGCTCGTGACCCTTCTCACATCCCACCTCCTTCTTCAGGTACTGCTCGTTAATCTAGGCACAGCATGTGATCTAAGCAGATTCCACAAGCTTCAGAAGGGATACATTACTCACTGTAATCATATTTCTAATGCTTGTATCTGCTTAGAGTCACATGCGACCCACCCTTCCTCCCCTCTGAGAGAATAAGCATGGATGGTTGTAGTCTTACCTTTCTTTCTATCTGCTTGGATTATCTGTACTCACGCTTCTCCTCATGCTACCTCATGTCAGAAAAAATACAATCTGAGGGTCCTACACGCGTGAGGGATCATGGGTACAGTGGACGTCACACTAGGGATAGTATTACTGGAACGCCATGTGTCGACGCCCATTTTTGAGTTTTGAAAAAGAAACTGTAATACTCTGCAGCTTCCACTAGATTTCGGCCTATGCACAGCATGTGAATCTAAGCAGATACAAGCATCAGAAATACGATTACGGTGAGTAATGTATCCCATATGGAAGCTATGTTACCTCTATAGAAAATGTCTGATCGATTCCAAGCCAGGAACCCTATTGATATGATTGGTTATTTATAACGTGCTTAATACCCAGAGGTTTCTAAGCGCGGACCGGGGATCGAACCTGTGTGTGTCGTCTTGCTTCCAAGGCGAGCACGTTGCCCCAGAGATATCCTCCATAGACCATTGAACATTCTATCGTCATACTTGGTCACTTCAGAACATCACTTTGTAGCCAAATGTAAACAAATGCATCAGAGACATGGTGATCCAACCCGAGTAAAGAAAACAAATTTGCAAAGTGACTGGATATCTACCAGGGAGTTGTGTATTAACTATGCTTCATTAACAGTTGATATGGCATAAAAAAAATACATGATACCAAAGTCTGTACATTTCTGTAGATTCTGTAATAATATGTATCAACCAGAAACTGTAAAGCATCTGATAACTGAATGTTCTAATTTAGTAATAGAATTTTATATTTCAGAACGCATTTCGAGGAAATCATAATACTGTCTAATGTTAGAATGTGGATTGAAGTATATACCACCACTCGGAATGCGCTGAGAATTGCAACTGTCAGATTTTTGATTTCACTCAACCTTGATTGATCTGTTTGATCAGACTGCTGAATTGATATGAACTGACATCTTGAAACATGTATTGTAAAACATTACTGGAATCTAGTTGAAGATTTGTCGCGCCTTGACACACTTGTGTATAGGTGCGTTATAAATGCCATATCATATCATATCAATTGTGCCCTTGAGTACGGAGGAATATGCATCTAACCATTCTTATTAATTTTATTTGCTTACATGTTCCCAATTATCTTTCATAATTTTCTCATAAATTCAATATTTGTATTTTGTAATGAAATAATTGTTGAATGGTTGACGATTTACTTTATTCAAATCAATAAAAAAATAATAGTTCTCCTGCATGTCATCTCGGTCACACTATATTTTTATCATTGTAACACTACTACTCTGCCACCTATTGGGGTGCCTGTCCCCAATAGAAGGTACCCTAGTATTCAATGCACAACACTACTGCTGAGAACCATTCTGCCTGTTCCATGTGATGCCTGCGACAGTGAATGTGTTGAAACTAATAATGTGCATCTTTTTTTTCTTCTTCTTCACTAGGTAAATGCGGGGCCAGAAATGCAACAGTGATTGTTAAATTGTTTTGGACTGATGCAGCATAAAGTTTCATTGTTAGATTATGCAATTTCAAGACACCTTAGAAGTGTGAAAGTTTGGGGGCCAGTTGTCTTTTTTTTTAAGAGTATTCAGGAACAGTGATTGTGAAGCCTTTTGGATACATGGTGGCTTCCGTCCTTGCAGGCCCTTCATAGTAACCAAGAGCTACACTAAATACCTAGCATTACACACTAATGATAGCAACAGTCCGTGGTGTGCAGTAAGACTAGCCTTTATGTGTTGCTATTATTCCTGAGAGAGAACACATGTGGGTACTATTTTTTATACATTCTGAATGTAAGGCTTGTTTGTTAAATGATTTTATTTTTTAAAAAAACAACACCTGTCATGTGAATGGATAAACCGTATCCATGCACTGAATATTTTAAAAACTTCAGTCCAAAAAAAAGTATTATTTGTCACCAGAAATTACCTACACACAGGAAAGCTCAGAATGTTGGAAATGTCATCCCAAGAACACACTTATTGCCCACATGAGGACATAAGTGAAAATACATATCCATGCGCTGAACTTGACAGTAGTGCCCATTTGCGTGATACACTCATCTGCCACCAGCAAATGCATACACCTGTGAAACCTCATGTCTGCAATGAATGCGGGAAAACGTTTGCTCAGAAGGTAGGTCTTATTCACCACCAGAGAGCACATACAGGTGAGAAACCTTATAGGTGCACTGAATGTGGGAAAGGGTTTGCTAGGAAGGAACATCTTACTATCCACCTGAGAACACATACACGTGAGAAACCTCATGAGTGCTCTGAATGTGGGAAAGGGTTTGCTCATAAGGCATATCTTACTATCCACCAGAGAAAACATACAGGTGAAAAACCTTATGAGTGCACTGAATGTGGGAAAGGGTTTGCTGGGAAACAAGAGCTTACTCGCCATTATAGAAAACATACAGGTGCGAAGCCTCATGTGTGCATTGAATGTGGAAAACGGTTTCCAGAGGCGGGAACTCTTACTATCCACCAGAGGACACATACAGGTGAGAAACCTCATGAGTGCACTGAATGTGGGAAAGGATTTGCTGGGAAACAAGAGCTTACTTTCCACCAGAGAACACACACAGGCGAGAAACCTTATGAGTGCACTGAATGTGGGAAATGGTTTGCTCAGAAGGGACATCTTATTAGCCATCGGAGAACACACACAGGCGAGAAACCTCATGAGTGCACTGAATGTGGGAAATGGTTTGCTCAGAAGAGAGTGCTTACTATCCACCAGAGAACACATACAGGTGAGAAACCTCATGAGTGCACTGAATGTGGGAAAGGGTTTGCTCAGAAAGGAGGGCTTACTAGCCACCAGAGAACACATACAGGTGAGAAACCTCATGAGTGCACTGAATGTGGGAAAGGGTTTGCTGGGAAGGAAGCACTTACTCTCCACCAGAGAACACATACAGGGGAGAAACCTCATGTGTGCATTGAATGTGGGAAAGAGTTTGCTCGAAAGGGAGTGCTTACTATCCACCAGAGAACGCATACAGGTGAGAAACCTCATGGGTGCACTGAATGTGGAAAAGGCTTTGCTGAGAAGGGAGCTCTTACTATCCACCAGAGAAGACATACAGGTGAGAAACCTCATGCCTGCACTGAATGTGGGAAAGGGTTTGCTGGGAAACAAGAGCTTACTTTTCACCAGAGAACACATACAGGTGAGAAACCTCATGAGTGCACTGAATGTGGGAAAAGCTACCGTCTGAGCAGTCACCTTATTAGACACCAGAGAAAACATAAACTTGAGTATCCATTTCAGTGTACTTAATATGGGAAATACACAGAAAGTTTGGTTGAGCCTTCACCTTCTTATGCGCCAATTTATATCAATATCATTTGTATGTGATTAATGGTCTCTCATAAGAAAAAATTCCAGTATTGCTTTGTTTGTGAAAGATTCTTTATTTTGTAGCCCTTATTGGATGACACGAGTTTCGGCAACCCGCTTTGCCTTTTTCAAATCCGGGCTAATTGAAATTGCCACCAAAAAAAGAAAAAAAACATAAAAAACATAAACCATAGTTGATTCTTACACATATACCAATCACAAAAAACTCATATACGGTTGATGACTATTATCATGATTTCAAAAGCAAAAGGAAACAATAAAAGATTGAAAACCTGAGTGTTTTATTAAGTGGATGTGGACAAGTGTATGGTTGGGCAGTGCATATATTCTATATCTTTGTTGTGCAGAGTTTGGGGAAGTGAGGGTGAAGAATATGATACAAGAAGGTAAAAGCGGGGGGAAAAAAAGGGCTAGAGATCAAAACTGGCATGTCATGCCAGGCTACCTGTATCCCAGCATAAACAAGACAAACATTAGGTTAAACACCGTGACTACGTTCTCTTACCCTTTAGGTAATTTAAACACTGTGACTACGTTCTCTTACCCTTTAGGGGGTGAAGGGTGCTTCTTCAGTGGGACTACAACCGTGAAGACCTTCTCTCCATCGCTGATCCCAGATTCCTTTGGCACACAGATAGTAGCTGATTGTGATTAGTTAAATCACTGCTGTTTGAAATGCACCTCTTCTGGAATATTCTAAATGGAGACTGGTCTTTCTGTGTTAAGGTACCCATCCTATGGAACACTTTGCCTTAGGGCCTTATGCAAATTAATGGTCACCAAGATTTTGTAAAAGCTTAAAGACTCTGATTTGTTATATGGGGGAAACTGTTGTATGAATTATTTGTCAAGATTCTGCCGAGCTCTAAATGTGTGATCAGCTACTATGTCCCTTTACATTAATAATAAATGCTTTGTAGTATTGTTTCTGGTGTTACCTTGTAGTAAACTGCTTCCTGGAACAATGGTGATTAGTGCAGAAACCAAATTGATTTCAGTTTTATGTTGGAATTAATGTAATTTTCACAATTTTAACCACAGCAGGAGTAATGGTATGTGCACGGGATCATATTTTATTTAATTAATTCACAAAATGTATGTTTCATACAACATATATTCAATCCATATTTGGACGATGATGCTGGCTCCCCAGGGCTGCAATGGCCGTTACAGCATGAGGTGCACAACATTATCTCATCTGTAGTTGTCAGAAGCCGGCGATGTGGGGGGAGGAAATCGCAAAAAGACCTGGGGAAGAAAAAAAACAGCCAGTCTGCGATACGGTTAGTGTATGATTTGGGATGGTTCAGGCATGTATGAACAGTGGGTGCTCTGAAAATACAGAGGAAGATGATTCTGTGACAACTCCCAGGTGTCTGTACACCCTTTGGCCCCCCTCTAAAAGCACAGTACTCCTTATCGGAATGACAGAAAGCGTAATATGTGAAGTGGAAATGACTGGTGACAAAAATGGCACACGATGAACACACCAGAGTAGGACTCAGTGGCTACTTCTGGCAGATTTACACACTGTTCCCTGCAATCTTATTGGCAGACAGGATGCAACAAGCTGTGTGTGTGTGTGTGTGTGTGTGTGTGTGTGTGTGTGTGTGTGTATACATATATATATATCTCCAATCTTAAACCAGCCAAACTCGTGTCGGCACTGCCCAATTACCCATCGGGGTCGAAAGGGGGATTCAACAGAAGCCAATCTGCCCAACTACTGTCCCATTATGAGCCTCCCGTTTATTGGCAAAATCTTGGGAAATGTAGTGCCTACATAACTACTCGCCAGAAACCACTTCACCTGCTGAATGACCATCAGTCAGGGTTCTGCCCCAGGTGTATCATAGACGACCACTCTCCAGACAGTGAATGATGCCCTCCAAACCATGGATAAGGGTGGGTCCTGCTTCCTTGTACTCCTTGATCTCGGCTGCATTTTACACAGTTGACCGTGGCATCCTTCTCTTCCTCCATGCTGAGAGGATGAGACTTTCTGGCACTACCCTGAATTGGTTTACCTCCTACCCTCGGACAGAAAACAAGCTGTCATGAACATGTTACGTTCTAACCAATGTCCAGTCTCTTGCAGAATCTCAAGGCTCCATCCACTCACAAATTGTTTTTAACCTTTACATGGAGCCTGTGGGCACTGTCCCCAAAGATCCAGTTATAGCCATCCACCTATACGCGGACCATATTCAGTTGTATGAGGGTAAAAAGCACAAAGGCATTAGTCTCTGCGATTACCTAGCCAACATCTCATCTTAGTTGTTGACTGCCTACCTCAAACTTAACCCATCCAAGACTGACTTTGTCCTCTTCGGTTCCCTCCCTAAACCACACCTTGTCCAACAATGGCTCAATTATATGTGTCAAGAAACAGTTCTCGTATCAGCAAAATCCGTAGGCTTCTCCGTTGATGGCATCCTGTCCACCCAGAAACGCATAGCCAAGAAGGCCCAAATCTCTCCACCCTTCGCAAAATGAAATCCTTCTGGACAGTAGTGCAGGCCCTTGTGGGAAAATGTCCTTCTGACGGGGCTCACATGGTTCTCTAAAACAGTCTACTACGCTGCTTCCATGGCCACTGGTCAATCAAGGGCCAAGTACTTCACCACATGCAGGGTCCCTATGGCACCAAGCTCATTACAATGAGTGCTCTGTACACAGAATACAGAAAGCACGTGCCTCTAGGCCGGGTGGGGCCCTACCAATACAGGGAAGGCACGTGCAGAAGACAGGAGGAGTGGCAAGGTGGGGGCCACAAGGCGAGGCCTAAGGGAAGTGGCTGGGGCCAGGCTATATAAGCCGGCCCCACCCGCATTCTGGTGCTTCGCGTTGGTCTGCTAGTGCAGCGTAACGCTAACCGCCATTCTGAAGATTCTTATCTGGTTCAGCACGTGCATCTTCAGTCTCCGGAACCCTCCAGCATCTTACCTGGAATCAGCCACGCCATTGCTGGAATTCCTGCTACCTTCTTCCTTCTTCCAACTCTTGGGTCCTGCGCGCATCTTACCTGAGTCAGCCACACCATCGCTTGAAGAAGCACTTCGACCGCTTCCGACTCTGCAGCAGCCGCGCTCATCTTACCAGTCTTCTCGAGTCATCCGCGGGTGCCGCCTAGCATCCTTACCTGTCCCGAATTTCCATCAATACGGGGCCATCTTCCGGCGCAGCATCCATGTGGATCTTCATTTCCGGCAGCCTGCAGGAGTTTGGACACTACTCACAGCTAACACCGACCAGCTGCACCTGCAAAGGGAATAGAAAACACAAGGTGAGCAAGTCGCAAAGACTATAACACATTAAGCAGCGCAACTCACGAACTTGGCGGAGTTTCTGGAACAGTCTACTTACCATCAGTAGGTCCTCCGGGATAGACTTTTTTCATCACCATGCGCTCGTGGGCCATCTTCATACCTAGGGAGAGAAAAGACATTATATGGTTACGGACAATAATCATTGGGGAAAATTAACACAAAGGATACGGACAATAATCATTGGGGAAATTAACACAAAGGTTATGGACAATAATCATAGTACTAAACCTACCTTCAAGAGGGAATGGTCGCAGCAGGTCTGGACCTCCACACCTAGGACCAGTGACGCAACTAGGTCCATCCACAGCGCCCCTGCTGAAGGAAAGCAGGACAGAGAGCCCATCATTACATCAAAACAGGTGAGCTTGTATGGGCAAACTCTTGCGCACTACATTTTGGCACAAAAGGGTCGAGGGCAATCACGACACTTCCATGCTATGCTCACTGCCTCTCATCTTCTCTCAGGACCAGAACCAGCACCCCGGGTCCTCGCTACCACTGCAGTTGGGGGAGATAAGCGATCCAAAGGAGTCAACTCCTGGGAGGGCTCCAACCGTGCCCCAACGTCCCCGCAGAGTCCAGGTGAGCATAACAGAATGCGAAGCCTCTCCGAATCTCTGCCTGGGCATTATGAATACCTCAGAGACTGACCAGTTGGCCCAATTGCTGGGGGAACTACGGGCTGAAGTGCATGCCTCCAGATAAGAGACAAATTCCTTAAGAGGGGATCTCATTGTTGCCCGAGAACAAACTGGCAAGACAGGTGCTTCAAACTCATGCAGGGCAGGCTCCGCTACCTGGAATCGCACCAACCCCTTTGCCACCGTCATCCCCAGTTCAAGTGGTACTCCCAGGGGCTGTACCATTGGCTCCATCTGAACGGTTTACCGGCGACCCCAACAAATATGCCATATTTATGAATCTGTGCCACCTGCACTTTTTGTGCCGTCTAGGTGCATTCCTGAATGATAGTTCCAGGGTGGCTTTTGTACTTTTGTATCTAGGAGGCAGCGCAGCGGACTGGTCACAAACTGAGTTCCAGCGGTAATTGGAAAAGTTGTTTGCGAGACACACCCAAGGACAGGCTCTGGATAACGAGCTGTTGTCACTAAAACAGGGAAATCATGATTTACTGACATATATAGCCAAATTTAATCACCTCATTGCACAAACCAATTGGCCTGAAGAAAAAAGAACCACGTTATTTTACTGAGGACTACGTGGGGAACTAAAGGACGTGCTAGCCCAGGTGGTCAACCCTCCGGAAGGCTGTGTAGAGTATATTAACCTAACGCTGCAACTGGATCATAGATTACAAGACCGAAAATTGGATCGCACAAGAACTGAAGGACGGTCAATCTATATGCGATCTAGGGACAATCTAGTCAAGACCCATGAAACAACTGAACCTATGCAGATGGGGGGGTTGTGGGCCCCTATATCTAAGGCAGAGAGAGAGAAAAGGAGGCAGCAACAACTTTGTTTATATTGTGGCAAGGCAGGACATTTTCTTCGAGATTGGCCATTGAAACCACCCAAGAAAACTGTAGGTGCAACAGATAATATCGATAACGGGCAAGACAAGGCTCCGGAAAATTCCAGCGCCCGACAAGGGTAGGGGTCCCCTTGTCAAGCGAAAAGAAGAAGGTAGTTAAGAGCTCACATCTAGTCATTCCGGTACGCATAGTCCACCACCAGCAACCATCAAGTGTATACGCCTTGGAGGCGTATATCGACAGTGGAGCAGTAGGTAACTATATTGATCAGGGTCTTCGGCATAAAACACAGGTGGATAACGTAACTGCAGTGGACGGCTCTCGGCTATCATCTGGACCAGTAACGCAACACACCGAAAAAGTTATGCTGATATATCAAGACTGTCATCAGGAAGACATCTCTTTTGATCTTATTGGAGCACCACAGTTCCAGATGATCTTAGGAATGTTGCGGCTGGAGACCCATAACCCCAGAATAGACTGGAAAACACGAGTGCTGACCTTTCCGCAAGAATGCGCCAACACTTGTTATTGTAAGAATCTGCAAAGACCTAAAAGCAAGGCAAAAGCACTTCTGGCTCTTGCTGGGGCCTTACCCCTGGAATATTTGGACTATCAAGACGTAGTCCAAAAAGAACAGGCAAATACTCTGCCTCCATATAGGCCCTATAACTGCCAGATTGACCTGATACCCAGAGCTCAAATCCTGTGCAGCCGAATATATGTTCTGACGGAGCAAGAAAATCAACACCTACGAACCTACCTAAATCAGTACCTAGCCAATGGATTCATTCGCCCATATAAGTCCCCTGCTTCCTCAGCGCACTTCTTCATACCCAAGAAGGCAGGCGACCTCAGAAGGTGCATCGATTACAGGGCGTTGAATCAAATCACGGTTAAGAATAGATACCCTATGCCACTCATCCCAGAACTACTCAATCAGGTAAAGATGGCTCAAATCTACACAAAACTGGACCTTCGGGGCACCTATCACCTCGTACAAGTTAAAAGTGGCGACGAGTGGAAAACAGCATTCCGGACCAAATATGGACTTTTCTAGTATCAGGTGATGCCCTTTGGGTTATGCAACGCACCAGCGGCATTCCGGTTCTTTATGAACGATGTGCTCCATGAACTATTGGATGTCTGTGTCCTTGTTTACTTTGATGATATCCTGATCTATTCACAGTCCAAGGAAGATCATGTTGGCCATGTAAGAGCAGTGTTGGAACAGCTCTGTCAGCACCGATTATTTGCCAAACTGGAGAAATGCTCCTTTCACGTCACAGAGGTGGAGTTTGTGGGCTTCATGCTTACTCCACGAGGAGTTAATATGGACACACGCAAGGTTGAAGCTATTCTTAAATGGCCATCTCTGACATCTACCAAAGGGGTACAAAGTGTACTGGGATTTGCTAACTTTTATAGACTATTTATACCACAATTCTCACTGATTGTCCATCCGATCACATCTCTTCTAAAGAAGAATAAGAAATGTGTTTGGTGCACTGAGGCTGAGAGCGCCTTCCAAGACTTAAAGCAAGCCTTCACCTCAGCACCTATACTTCGACATCCTCGGCCGGATCTACCGTATGTAGTTGAGACTGATGCCTCCAGCATTGCCATGGGAGCCGTGTTATCACAAAGGGACCCTGAGACGGGGCAGCTCCATCCCATAGCATTCTGATCCCGCAAGTTTTCTGCACCTGAAAAGAATTACGCAATTACCGATAAAGAGCTCCCAGCAATCAAAGGAGCCGTCAAGACCTGGAGACACTATCTTTTAGGGGCAAAACACATGGTTACTGTTATTACAGATCACCGTAACTAGCTTCGCAAATTCATGTAAATGTTGCGCCCTGTTACCGGAGGGTTTGCTCACGCAATACAAATAATAAAACAAACAATATTTGAAGACAACCAAGGCTCAATCCTCTCGTCAACTCCGTTGGGCTTTATTCTTTGCTGAGTACGATTTTGTGATAACCTACCGACCAGTGGTGCGTAACGGAAAGGCAGACGCACAATCGCGAATGGGAGAGGACAAAGGCACCTTCGATCCATCCGAACCCATAGCTATTATTCCCGAAGAACGGATTAAACATCACATAGCCGTAACTACCTGCTGGGAAGATTTAAAGACTGATCTCCAAGCTCAGATGGACCCGACGGCCCAGAAGGAATGGTTGGATAAGGGAAATCAATACTTCTTTAGAAATAACCTGCTGTACTGTCAGGGAAGACTATATGTTCAGGACAAGGAAATACGTATTAAGATAATAGCGAATTATCATGAGTCATTGGTGGAAGGACACCCGGGGATCGCCAAGACTAGAGCCAAAATCCATAAGAATTATTGGTGGCCCTCTTGGAGGAAGGATGTTGCCCAGTTTGTTACCACGTGCGGTGTCTGCACACAAAACAAATCCCAAAAACTAAATCCTGCAGGACTATTAAGACCATTAGGAGTACCACCAACACCATGGCATACATTGTCAATGGACTTCATCATCGTTCCACCACCCTGTGATGGGTTTAATACAATACTGGTCATTGTAGACCTATTTTCCAAGATGGCACATTTCATCCCACTGAAGGGACTTCCCACTGCTGCTACTCTGGCCACAGTTTTTCTGGAACAGATCGTCCGACTGCATGGTTTCCCATCTGTATTGGTTTCTGACAGGGGAATCTCAGTTCATTTCAGCCTTCTGGAGAAGATGTTGTATTTGTATATTTGTATTTGTTTATTTGTAGTGTGCACCTTGCCCGGGGGCATCTGTTGTAAACTAGCCCAAATTGACCTTTGTCTTTCCACGAATCACCATCCCCAAACTGATGGTCAAACGGAAAGGATGAACCAGACGCTCAAACAAAATATTTGAGATGAATGTTACAACAAATAGGAGACTCCTGGAAAACCATCCTCTGGCTAAGTGAATTTGCATACAACAACTCTATTCATACCAGCACTGGACAGACCCCATTTTACACGATGAACAGGCAACACCCAAGAACATCTTATTTTGACCCCCTTGACGAGTTGAAGATGCCAGCTGTTACATCATTGCATAAAATAATCACCCAATCTCTTAAAGAAGCTAGCAAAAACTTCAATCGAGCTAAGGAGCAACAAAATAAATATGCAGACCGACAAAGGAGAGAGGCTCCACAATATCACATCAGGGATAAAGTGTGGTTGGCGTCCAAAAACATTCCATTAAAAGGACCTTGTGCCTTTTGGCCACGATATGTGGGGCCATACCCAATTAAAGCCATCATAAACCCTGCGGCCACAAAGTTGGATTTACCTTCCAACATGCGAATCCACCCAGTTTTTAATGTCTCTCTTCTAAAACCAGTGAAACCAGACACTCGAATTTCAACACCACCAGAACCGGAGATCATCGCAGGTGAACTTGAGTATGAGGTAAAGAACATCCTGGACTCCAAGAAAGTACGCTCAAAACTTTATTATCTCATTGATTGGGAGGGCTACGGGCCCGAGGACCGTACTTGGGAGCCAGCTGAATTTGTCCATGCTCCACGACTCATCAAACAATTTCACCGGAACAACCCCACCAAACCGGGCCTGGAGGGAAGAAGAACCGTGAGAGGGGCCTTGAGAGGGAGTGCTGTCATGGCCACTGGTCAAGGTCAAGTACTTCACCACCTGCTGGGTCCCAATGGAGCCAGTCTTGGCACCTATGGCACCAAGCTCATTACAATGTGTGCTCTGCACACAGAATACAGAAAGCATGTGCCTCTAGGCCGGGCGGGGCCCTACCAATACAGGGAAGGCATGTGCAGTAGACAGGCGGAGTGGTAAGGCGGGCCAGAAGGTGTGGCCTAAGGGGAGTGGCTGGGGCTAGGCGATATAAGCCGGCCCCACCCTCATGCTGGCGCTTCGCGTTAGTCTGCTAGTGCAGTGTAACGCTTACCGCCGTTCTGAAGATTCTTACCTGGTTCAGCACGTGCATCTTCAGTCTCCGGAAACCTCCAGCATCTTACCTGAAATCAGCCATGCCATCGCTAGAAGCACTGCCATCTCCTTCCATCTGCAGCCGCCGCGTGCATATTATCTCGAGGCCACGCCATCGCTGGAATTCCTGCTACCTTCTTCCAACTCTTGGGTCCCGCGTGCATCTTACCTGAGTCAGCCACACCATCGCTTGAAGAAACACTGCTACCGCTTCCGACTCTGCAGCAGCCGCGCTCATCTTACCAGTCTTCTCAAGTCCTCCGCGGGTGCCGCCTAGCATCCTTACCTGTCCCGAACTTCCATCAACATGGGGCCATCATCCAGTGCAGCATCCACGCAGATCTTCATCTCCGGCAGCCTGCAGGAGTTCGGAAACCGCTCACAGCTAACACCGACCAGCTGCACCTGCAAAGGGAATAGAAAACACAAGGTGAGCAAGTCGCATTGACCATAACACATTAAGCAGCACAACTCATGAACTTGGCAGAGTTTCTGGAACAGTCTACTTACCATCAGTAGGTCCTCCGGGATGGACTTTTTTCATCACCACGCCCTCGTGGACCATCTTCATACCTAGGGAGAGAAAGGACAATATATGGTTACGGACAATAATCATTGGGGAAAATCAACACAAAGGATACGGACAATAATCATTGGGGAAATTAACACAAAGGATACGGATAATAATCATTGGGGAAATTAACACAAAGGATACAAGCAATAATCATAGTACTTAACCTACCTTCAATAGGGAATGGTTGCAGCCGGTCTGGGCCTCCACACCTAGGACCAGTGATGCAACTAGGTCCATCCACAGCGCCCCTGCTGAAGGAAAGCAGGACGGAGAGTCCATCATTACATCAAAACAGGTGAGCTTGCATGGGCAAACTCTTGCGCACTACATTTTGGCATGAAAGTGTCGAGGGGAATCACGGCACCACCACACTATTCTCACTGCCTCTCATCTTCTCTCAGGACCAGTACCAGCACCCCAGGTCCTCGATACCACTGCAGGTGGGGGAGAGAATCGATCCAAGGGAGTCAACTCCTGGGAGGGTTCCAACTGTGCCCCAACGTCCCCGCAGAGACCAGGTGAGCATAACAGCTGCAGCATGTCTTCTTCTGGAGGTACAGTCATTTTACCCAATCACCCTGTCCTTAGTAAACTAAATTGGTTTCCTCTCTATGCCTGGATACTTTTCAAGCCTGCGCGAATCTTATGCAAAACCGTCACCAGTAGGCTGACAGCGTACCTAGCGCCTAAGCTCCACATATCTGCTGGCACACACTCCTTGTGCAGCAAATCACAAACTGGCTTCAATCAGAACTTTTCTCCAATGAGAGGCCCTTCACTCAATCTTTCCTTTATCCTGCACCCACCCTATGGAACTTGGTATAGGCTCGCCATGCCCCAAAGAGGCTCTAATTTCACAAATCTCTGAAAATGTGGCTTTTTAAGCAACACCTGATCTAGGACTAAACCCAATGGATGCACACATGCCAACTCAGTTCTGTGCTACTTGTAAGGAAGGCATTGTATCAAACAGGTGAAGGCAGACACAAGTGATCACAGTTCAAGGGTGTTTATTGAACTTGCAAAGGGTTGGTTAAACGCCTATCTAACCCTAAATCTAAGGATGGGAGCAAGCTACGACCATCAAATAAAAATAACGCAGCCCCAGTGGTGTATTCGTCATAATAAAAGGGCCTATACTAATGAACTTATTGCCAATCCTTACTTCTAAATACAAAGGGTGTGGGACATCAATGTATGCAAAAAGAAAAGTGTTTAAGAAATGATATGTCAGGATAGTTTGTTTGTTGGTTTTTATTATTTATAACGCGCGCCAGACCCGAGGGTATCAGGGCGCAGAAAAACGGTAAGAAAATTCACAGCTTGTTTATAGTGCTGTACACAAATATACAAAAAGTGCGATAGTCCGAGGTATATGCAGGTCGATAAAAATAGGATATTATATACATGTAGAGCCAAATGTTATTATATGATATACGATATATTATTATTATTATTATTATAGATATGCATTTTATTTATTTATTTATTTATTCAGATTTATTTAAAGCGCACGTCAGCCCGGGGGCATCGTGGCGCTGTTACATGAATACATAATCTGGTTACAATGGAAGGAAGATGGTTACAAAGCAAATTTTCTTACATAAAACATTTCGTAGCATACGTATGCGAACAAGAGTAGGCGAAGGAGGGACGACGTTAGTTGAATAGCATAGTTTTTAGGGATTTGCAGAAGGAGTACAGCGAAGGTTCTGCTCTGAGTGAGTTGGGGAGGGCATTCCAGAGCTTAGGTGCTATGTGTGGGAAGCCAATGCCGCCGGCTTTGGCTCTTCTTACAGTGGGTACTCGGAGTTGGTTGGCCTGATGGCTTCTTCTAGGACGGGTGGAAGAGTTCTTAGTTATAGTTTCAGATAAGTATGGGGGTGCTGTGTGATTGATGCTTTTGTGTGTGAGGATGAGAATTTTAAAGTTGATTCTTTCCTTGACTGGGAGCCAGTGGACGAGTCTTCTGGCCTGTGAGATATGGTCAGTTTTGGGGATGTGTAGTGCAGCGCGGAGGGCATTATTGTGCACTATTTGGAGCCTGCTTAGGTTTTTTGTCGGTTTGCCTGCCAGGAGGGCGTTGTAATAGTCCAATCTGGCTCGTATAGTAGCTCTGGCTATGGAGAGGCAGTTGGGCGTGGTAAGGTAGGGTTTTATGGCATGAATGAGTTTGGTGGTCAGAGCAGATGCGGAGGTGATGGCGCTGGTTTGTCTGGTCATGGAGAGTGTGGCGTCTAGGTAGACTCCTAAGGTCTTGATGGCGGAGGAGACAGGAATGCTAATACTGTCAATGATCATGTGAGAGTAATCGGGGCTGAGTTTGGTTAGTGTTTCGCTGGGGGCTAGGATGATGATTTCGGTTTTGTTTCCGTTTAAACAAAGACCATTGATCGCCATCCAGGTTTGGATAGTGGAGTAGATTTTGAGGAGGGCTTCTGAATCTAGGTCGTACTCTCCGGTGAGGGGGAGGAGAACTTGCGTGTCATCGGCGTAGTTAGTGTAGGCTATGTTGAGGGAGTCCAGTAAGTCAAAGAGGGGTTTAGTGGGTAATGGTGAGAGTCTTGAACTGGATGTGTTCTTTGACTGGGAGCCAGTGGGCATTTTGTCTTGCTAGGGAGATGTGTTCCCTCCTAGGAATATTGAGGGCTGCTCTCAAGGCGTTCTGTGTGATTTGAAGTCTTTGGCCGAAGTGCCTAGTAGGAGGACGTTTGCAATAATCCAATTTGGCACCTATGGTGGCCCTGGCGATGTTGAGGCAGTTTACAGTGGATAGGTGAGGCTTTACTGCATTGATTATTTTAGTTGTTAGTGCTGCTGAGGAGGAGAGGGTTGAATCTAGGTAAACTCCCAGAGTTTTTACAGCACAGGAGACTGAGATTACAGAGTTCTCAATTAAGAAGTTACTGTATTTGTTGTCTAGTTTACTGAGGGATTATTTTGGTCCCACCAGTAGGATCTCTGTCTTGTCTCCATTGAAACAGAGGCCATTGGCTGCCATCCAGGCCTGGATGATAGCATATGTGTTTTGTAGGGTTTTTAAGTCTTGCTCCTAATCACCAGATAATGGAAGAAGAATTTGTGTATCGTCTGCATAATTGGTGAATGTTATGCCGAATTCTTCTAGGTCGTTGAATAGAGGGAGTGTGAATAGGTTGTTTAGTGTGGGGAGGTGCAGGAACCTTGTGGTACTCCGCAGTTAATAGGGGAGGGAGTGGCTGACGCTTGGTCTGAGTAGCCCCTTATAGCTCTGCCCTCCAGGAAGGATGAGATCCAAGTTGTGGCCTCAGTAGAGAAGTGAGCCTTATTGGTGAGGTGTGTCTTTAGGATTTTATGGTCGACTAGGTCGAACGCAGCCGACAGGTCAAGGAATAGGAGGATGGCACATTTGCCTTTATCAATATTTCTTAGGAGTTGGTTTTTTAGGTTGAGTAGCGCTGACTCTGTGCCATGGCGTGGACGAAAACCGGACTGTCTCTTTCCTAGGATGTTGTGAGATTCGAGGTAGGCTTGTATCTGTAGATAAGCAGCCTTGTCCTGGATTTTCAGCAAGAATGGCACTGTTGTGATTGGCCTGTAGTTGTTGGGTGAGTCTGGGTCTAGGGTGGGCTTTTTTTAGCAGTGGACGAACACAGGCTTCCTTGAGAGAGGAGGGTACTGAGCCACTGGCAAATGATGCATTGGTAAAGGTTGCCATGAACGGCGCTAGGGACTCAGCACAGTCTTCAGGAGTGGTTACCTTTCTGAAGGTAAATGGCGGTGGTGGGTTGCTATCATGTTGGATAGGGTGCTTAGGGTTAGCAGAGGTCTGCGTTTTGTGGGGGGATTTGGGTAGATTGCCAAGGTTGGCTTTGATTTTCTTTTGGAGTAGGTATATTTTGTCAAGCATAGCCTTCTGAATGTCATTACACCATTTCTCGTCTTTGACCGTTTGATGTTTGGAAGTGGGAGGTACGACTAGCTCATTGAAGATAGCGAATAGTTATTTTGAATGTGATTGGGCATTGTCGATTCTAGTATTGTATGTAGCAGCTTTGGCTTTGGCTATGGCGTTTTTGTATTGTTTAGCAATAGTTAGGTATGAGTCACGCAGAGGGGCAGGATTGTCATTTTTTAAGAGCGTGTCTTTTGAGTGTTTTTAGGTCTCGTAGGTCTTGGTTGAACCATGAGTTGGCGTGGAAGAGTTTCTTAGCTTTTTTGGTCTCTAATGGGGCAATTGTGTCAATGACCTCTTTAATAGTGGTGTTGTAAAGTTTGACTAGTTCTTTAGGGTTATTAGAGATGGGTGATGTTAATGCTGAGACTTCTAGGAGTGGGCAAATTCTCTCTTTAGTGAGTAGTTCTTTAGATCTGGCTAGGGCAGCTGGCATGGGGAGGTTTTGAGTGATTGCTGCATTTGTTGGGATGTAGAAGTGGATGAGGTGGTGATCGGTCCAAGGTAGTGGGGTGTTTCAGCTGATATCTACCCTACAGTTGTGGTCGACTAACCAGTCTAGTATGCGGCCTTTAGTGTGAGTGGCAGAGTCAACTCTCTGGATACATTGCAAGTCCAGAAGGGCTTTAGCAAAGGTTTTGCTGTGTTTGTCTTTTGTTTCATTGAATCCGAGATTCAGGTATCCTAGGAGTATGGCTTTAGTATTTGGTTTGAGGTTGTTACCTATGAGGTGTAGGATGTCGGCTTGGAAGTTCAGGAGTGGGCCTGGAGGCCCGTAGATAAGGTGCATTGTCATGGTGTCATTAGGTGTGATGGAGATCTTTGCTGATAGGGTATGGAAGTTCTCAGATGTGATGGATTTAATTTGTCTATCCTTCAGTGTTTCTTTGACTATTAGGGCCACACCTCCACCTTTGTGTGTTGGTCTATCTTGACGGAGGATAATGTACGCCGCCGGGGGGAAGGGACTGGCATATGGCCGGTCCAGAAGCTTCATGAAGCCAAGTTTCTGTAATGGCTAGAGCGTCTAGCTCGAGGTTGGAGATTAATTCATGTATTTCTGTGGCATGGGTGTTAAGAAGGATTTCTGAACTCTGACCTGGAGGGGCAGAGGTTCAGAACGCCAGCCTAGTTTCTTGGAACAGGTTAACCTCTGGACAAGCCAGAACAATCAGGGTAGCTATGGCGGCGGTCAAGACTAAGTCTCAAGAGGGGTGAGGGTGACTGAAAGACCTCAACGAGCACACAAAGTAAGGACACTTATGAATTACTCCAGACAGGTGTTATATTAAAAATATTGACACATTTATTACAAGGCCTTTGTAACATCGACCATAGCAAAGAATCACAGTAACACTTAAGTAAACCAACACATCACAATCAATACAATATATATACAAGACCGATGGGGTCTAAGGAGTTAAAAGCACGAAATATGTAGACCACCTAGATGGGGAGGAAAACAGGCAGTGCAAGTAATCTTTAGACCGAGTTCACCATCAAAAGTACACCTAACTAAGAGGCAGTCCAAGAACTACGAAGAGAGGAGCCTTATGCTCAATAGTACCTGCACGCGCTGGTGCCAATGGACAAAATAGGGTCTCTTCAAGGGTCTCTAGCAGCTCAGGAAGGAGGATAAGGCGATGAAGAACAAGTTCCCACTATTCAAGCAGGACCTCCACTTGAGGGCAGAGGCAGTTTCAGAGTGCGGGATGGAGTCGCTATTTTGCAACAGCTGTGGAAAGGAAAGGGGCCCTCTGGGCCACTTTGTGTGTAAAAATGGGCTCTGCGCTAGGGGCTACCGGTTGGAGTAAGGACTACTCACCGGTCCCGGATGCAGGCAGACCCACACTTCGCCAGTACAGTCCACTTCGCTGGCAGGTTCGAATGCGACAATCAGGACGTCTCAACACTGTGTAGTTCCCGAGATGCAGCGAGGATTCCCAAACAGGACAGTGGCGATTTCTCCGCTCAGGGTAGAGGAATCGGCCCAGTTCCACTGCAGCAGGCTTCAGGGGCAGTGGGGTCACAAATGTAGCAACCTTGCACAGGTCGTTGCCACAGCAGGGCAACATGGTAACCATGTTTACTCCAGTCCGGGCGCACTCGTCTCACTTCAGACCTGGGAACGCCAAGTGTACGAAACTCGGTATAAGGGTGCCGTGGACACAGAGCAAGCAGTATACCAAGTTTCGAAGACTTCCTTGAAATGACGGCGGGAACAGAACAAACGTCCCGTGTAAGCTGGTCAGCCCACTGGTTGGCCCAGGGACACTTCCGCAGAGGCTTACTTGCAGGGTTTGATGAAGGTGCCGAGAATAGTTGGTCCCACTATTCCAAGGGGTCGAAGCATCTTTGCAGACCTTCTAGGACGATCAGATGCAGAGGGGTCCCACAGGACGACAGCGGGCTCAGGGTACCAAACCTTTGAGCGGGTCACCAGCGGTTCCTCGACTCGGCTTCTTGTTGCAGGATACTTGGCTCCTTATCCTTTGTTCGTGTGAACTCAGGAGATCAACATGGTGGTGGTGTTTCCAGCGTCCTCTTATCCAAAGTTCCTTTCATGCCAAAACAGAGAGGACCCAATGGGAGATCTGCTCACAAACACTCACTCCATACGTGGACCAATCACGGACCACAGTGGTTCCAGGCATTCAGGACACTCTAGACTCTCTGGCACCCAGGATGTGTATTGGGAACAGACATCCCAGCCCACATCCTGGAGGCACACACAAGGCATGCAGAAGCCCACAAAAGCATTGGGTTTTGTGGGAAAGTGCATGACCAAATAAAGACTAACCCGGGTCGGCTCGACCTGGGGAAGGTGAAGGGGCAAGATGGCCAAAGGACAGGACAAAGAACCTCGTGGCATGGCCATTTTGGAGCCAGGCTACCTATTCGTGCCAAACGCGGTTAATATGGCAAGAAAGGGTTAAAAATATATGTAAACAAACTCTGCCACCAGTCCTGTCCATTACACATCTGCACAGTTCATAAAAAGTCCAGCGAGAGTTTCTAGGGCCTTTGGAATGACTAGAGACCCAAGTGTGTTGTAAGGTAAGTTACATTGTACACTTGTTACATCTTGCACAAAAGTTGCAACATGAGGAAAGGACTAAGGGAAACAAAGTCTCCCAGTACTGACTGTCTTAAGGGCATGTCAGTTTCCCCATAAAAAGTGAGCGAAAGCCCAGAGGAGTGCAGCTGAGGGCTGTGCTTCTCTGGCAAAGTTTAGTTCAGGGAGTAAAACAGCAGCAAAAAGTTTGGGGGTTGACACATGGAGGGAAAATTACATTCGAATTTGAAATCATTCCTAACAATGGGCTTGTAATGATCTGGCATTAATGAGAGCAAGTTAGATTTGGGAGGGTTCATGTGTGCTAGGTTTAACGGTGTTGGTGTGGTGTTTGGTGGTAGGATGCTGGGATTTCGAGGTAGGAGTGATTGTAGTAGGTGGGAGGAGTGTCTGCATTGTGGGTTTGTGAGTTTTGATGTATGCTGTGGTTGTGCGGGCTCCTAATCTAGTGTTTCTTGTGTGCACTGGTGGTGTCTGCGATGTGATTCTGGCAGTGGATTTAGGCTTAGGGACAGCGTCAGTGGGTTGGCTGTGGGGAGGTGGTTATGGGGCTCATATGTGATTAAGGCTGGTAGGAATGGAGTCCGATCAAGGAAGCCTGTTGGAGTGGTGGGAGGCCATGTTTGGTATAGTGGATGTGGCCTGGTGGTAGGGGCATAGGGCGCAGAGATCCTAAAATGGGCAAATGCAGCTTAGGCTAGGTGTATACAAGATGGGCAAATTCAACTTAGGCTAGGAGCATACACAATGGGAAAATTCGACTTAGGCTCGGAGCATACAGGATTGATGCATTGGAGTGAGTGAATTAATAGTAGTATGCCCTAAGCAGGTTCAGCAATAAACAGTAGGTAATTACACTATTACAGTAAGGATAGCATGGCAATTCAAGTCAGGAATGCAATGCGTGAGGTACAATACATCGACTCAAGTGCTATTAGCAACAGGCTAGTTTAAATGCAACCATACTAGTGACACCATGCTAGTGACAACAGGCTAGTGCAGATGCAATATGGCTAGTGGGTCAGTGCTAGTGACAACAGTCTAGATCAGATGTAACATGGCTAATGGGTCAGTGCTAGTGACAACAGTCTAGATCAGATGCAACATGGCTAGTGGGTCAATGCTAGTGACAACAGGCTAGATCAAATGCGCCAATGCTCGTGACAGCAGGCTAGATCAGATGCAACATGGCTAGCGTGTCAATTGCATGGTACAATAGGCTAGTTAATGCATGAGGGTGACCTGTGAGGACCAGGTGCTGCCAGGGCGGGCATGCATGAAGCTGGAGTGGGCCGCCTCATGAGAGCGTTGGGTTCGGCTGCGGAGCAAGTACTGCGCAGAGTCCATAATGCAGAGGTGGATTAACACATTGTGGAGGTTGGCATGAGTGGGTTTAGCCATACAGTGTGTGGCTTTTGACTAATTGTAATGTTAACTTGACTGGTAGGGTGTTAATTCTCATTTAAGCTGGGTTAGTCCCTGGAGTGGTGTATGGCGCGGACGTCGGGTGGTAGAGGGAGTTTTCATTTTGGTGCTTCTTTCTGCGTCCCTCCGCGGACAGCCGCAGACAGCCAGGCGGCCTTAGAAGCCAGGCCTTTGATGGGCAGGCCTGCCGGCTCTCGCCTTCCGGTTCTTCCGGAGACGAGATGAGGGTTGGGGTGGCCAATGGGGTTGCGGTGGCGTCTGTGGGTGCATGTTGCTCCGGTCACTAGGCAACAGGGTAAGCAGAAAACGAAGCAGCCATTTTGGTAGGCCTTGTGGGTAGCCGCATTGAACTCAGGCAGTAGGGACGTGGGTGTCGTTCCATGAGTGCAGTCTGCACAAATCATGAAGGGGGTCTACTTCCATTCCTTACCCTTGTGTGGTAGGAGGAAGATTTCCTGTGTGTTTCATGGCGATCAGCTTCCGAGTGAGGGGAAGGGGGCTCCTGCCCTCCTTCCTGGTCGGCGTCGAGCTTGACAACCGGTACTGGAAACTGAAAAGGAGCGTTTGTTTGAGTCACAGTAATTATAGTCCTTTGTGTAATCCCTATTAAGGCTCATTTGCTCTTGGGATAAATCTGGCTGCTCCGCTACTGCTGCCACTATAACTGTGTAGTACGGGCTTGTACCAAAGGTGAAATTGTACTACCACCTGTAGTCTTAATCTGGTGTAGTGGTCCCTAAGAGTACTGCACAGGATTCTGCCTAACAGGACCAGGGAGCTTACAATGGGCCTGTTATTGACGGGCCCGTTGTTAGCTCCCTCCCCATTCCCATTGAGCCCTATATTCTCTTTTTGATACAAAGCTTTGGTCAGTGTTTCCTTGCTCCATAGTGCTGTGATACCTATTGTGTAAACTCTGAATACTGCTCATCTCCCTCTTCAGATAAGTCTGACTGCTCAGCCACCAACTAAATCTTTGTGGTACAGACTGATACCAAAGGGGATTTTTCTTGATCTTACCTGTAGTCCTAATCTGGTGTAGTGCTCCCTTAGGGAACAGCACGGGATTCTGCCTAACATTTACGACCAGTCCAGCACACAGCCCAATACTGGGTGGAAATCCCCACCCCCAAATATCGGGGTGGCGGCCTCTCTCTACTAAGTATCTCGGATATATTACCGTTAAATCCATGGTCATTGATATTTGGATGACATGCATTGACCAAGCCCACTCTAGTTCCAGAGATCTCCCCCCAAACAATCACATATCTCCCAAGAGGGTCTATGCATCTTTTATCTGTGATCGGTGCAACAGAGCAGTCTATCATGGCAAGACCACTGAAGAGCAGTGGTCGGCCGGGCACCCCACAACAGCCGACGAGATCAGGAGGATGAGCGGAGCACAAATCCTTGAGCTCCACACACTGAGTGCTGGTGTGAACGAGACCAGCACGTGCAAGTAAACTAACGCTTCTGACGCTGACGAGGAAGACATAGGGCTTCATTACAAGAAGTGCGGAATGGGTTTAACTGAGCCGGTAATGGTGCCAGCACCGTTAAACCCACTCCGCACTATTACGAGGTCCCCTCGTTTATCTGGTTTATCCAGACATCCATAGCGGGTCCTGCGAGGGGACCAGGGAGCTAACAAAGGGCCCGTTCATAATGGGCCCGTTATTAGCTCCCTCCCCATTCCCATTGAGCCCTATAGGGGATAACCATTCACGGTACGAGAAGCTCAGAAACTGTAACGGACATAAGACCCAGGTAAAACCGAGGGAAAGAGATATGTATAGGGCATACAACTGCTGGAGAAGCCGTCAAGAAAGCAAAAGCCTTCAAGAGTGGAACAGATACAATACCCAGGCAAAAGAGTGAAAGAAATACAAATACTGTACATGAGGTCTGGAGTAGCTGTGCACAGTACGAGAATCTGAGGGAGAAACATATGAGCACACGATCTGTGAACCAGAGAGTGAATGGAATCCCGGGGCCTCATTACGAATTGTGAGGAATGGGTTTAACAGCGGCGGTAATGGTGCCGGTGCCGTTAAACCCACTTCGCACTATTACGAGGTCCCTTCGGAGGACCCGCTCTGGATGTCTGGTTTTTCCAGACGTCCATAGCGGGTCCCGCGAGGGGACCAGGGAGCTAACAACGGGCCAGTTCGTAATGGGCCTGTTGTTAGCTCCCTCCCCTTCCCATTGAGCCCTATGAGGGCTCAAATGGGAATGGGGAAGGACTGGGCCTGGGTTCCCGGAAGGAGGAAATACCGGGCCCTCCATACCCGGAATGGCCCGGTATTTCCCCATTCAGAGAACCAGGACACGACTTTGGAGGCAGCCATGGTGCTAATAGCCCCATGGGCTTCATTACGAGTATGGAGGCAGTCATGCCCTTAAAAAGGGCATGGCTGCCTCCATACCGGGTTCCAGTACCAGGGTGCCTTCAATGAAGAATTACCGGGTCATTCCAACCTTGGAGGACCAGGTAATTCCTCATTGAAAAAAACCCATCCCCATTCCCATTTGAGCCCCCATAGGGCTCAATGGAAATAGGGAGGGAGCTAATAACGGGCCCGTTATTAGCTCCCTGGTCCCCTTGCGGGACCCGCTAAGGACGCCTGGTTTTGCCAGGCATCCTTACCGGGTCCCACAAGGTATCCTCGTAATAGGGCGTCCCGTAATGAGCGGTGCCGGTCCTGTACCAGCACCCTTCATTACGGGAGCGCCTGGGTCGTATTGAGGCCCCATGTCTTGTTAGTGATTTAAATTTCTTTTGTAAAGGGGAGGACCTTGAGGACCTTTGGGGGCCATTATGAGTTTGGAGGCCGCCATGGTGCTGTTAGCACCATGGCGGCCTCCAAAGTCGTGTCCGAGTCCGGGTTCTCTGAATGGGGACTTACTGGGTCATTCCAACCTTGGAGGACCCGGTAAGTCCCTGAAGGGGCCCCTGAGGGACCCTCGAATGTGGAAACAAAGCACACTCACCACACATGAACTGATACGCCAGACACAAGGTTGTATTCTCAAAATCTAGGGTTTATTGCAAAGCAAATAGTCTCAGTTGGCCAAATGGTCCCACGCCCCGCGACATGTGTCTAAAGACCTTGTGGTACGCAAGAGAGCGAGAGTCGTACATCAGTTACATATATACAAAATGAGCATTTTACAATCAGTAATGACACATTCGATGCTGCCCCTAATTCATTCCCTTTGTATTGTAGGCTATGATTGACCATAATGACGATTATGAAACCTTAGACCATCATATTTAGCAACAGTTAGCAATCTCGGATTTACAGACACCATTCTTTATTTAAGAGAACACAACGCTTCTGTTTTCATGGACAAGCTGCGCGTAGGGGACTGGCACATTCCAGGCCTTGCTATCTCCTGGTTTCGATTCACGCTCTAGAGGTCAGCTTGCTCTCTGGGGCCTCACAGCGCTCAGAAGGGGGGGCCGTAAAGAAGAACATAATTTAAACCTTTTAATATAAGTTTCGTACATTGCTGTTCTTTTAAGGAGACTCGCTGGCCTCCGTGTACTGATTAGAATGCCTTGCTCCTCGCCTCCAAGGATACGTGAGGGAGGGAACCGGGCAATTCAGTCTGGCTTACGGCGTAATGTTTCAACATGTCTTTAGTAACCTTGGACCATTGAAGCAGAATAATATCTTCATCAAAGCAGTTTTACATGAGGCAAAGTGGCAGCGTTAGAGAGTATAGAGAGAAAACAAAATGTCGATTCTGGTCATCTTAAAATGGCCCCACTCTAGTTAAGCTAATAACTGTATAATGACTAATGACCATATATTCCTAACACTGAAAATGAGGCGGTTGGTCTTCGGCCAACCAATTATCTTGAATTGCCTTCCATTCGAGGGATGTCTAATTTTTTTAGACTGACAAACCCTCCTCTTGGCCGTATGCCAAACGCATCATCCATACATTGCATCCTCCTCCGACCAAGTGTTTAGATCAGATTTGGATTCTGATTCAAACTCTGACTCGCATACATTCCTTGTCTCCTCCTTATTATCATCAATATCGATTGCCATGAATTCTTTAACTGTTTTTGATTCATTGCTATTGTGAGTGCTTGATCTAGTAGTGTTTTTTCGTTCTACCGTTTGTACCCATTCCTTACTAATTTCAGTGCATACTATAGGGAGACAATGGGCCTCATTACGAGTCCGGCGGTAACCAAGGCTGTAAAACCACCTGGTTACTGCCGGACTCGTATTACCATTCCGCCTCCGTGATTCCCGGAATTACCGGGGCATTACAACCCCGGTGTCCCGGGAGTCACGGAGGCGGAATGGTGTTAATCCCCATTCCCATTGAGTCCTATTGGACTCAATGGGAATGGGGATCATGGAAACACCGGCAGCATCTCGTAATGCTGCCGGTGTTTCCTCGTCCGCCTGCAGGCGGGCGGTGTTAAACCCGCCAGGTCAAACCTGGCGGGAACATCACCTCACGCCTGCAGGAGTCGGGATCAGGCGGTCCGGAAACAACAGTGGTGGCGGGTTTACTTGTAATGAGTCCCAATGTATGTAGCAACAACATGTCACGAGTATTCCTAGAAGTGCTACCAAGATTGCAAATAGCTTCCATCCACAGGACCGTAACACTTCCCAGAACAAGGAGCTTATGTTCAATTCCCAAGCTCCTTCTGGGGGGTGAAGATCAGTGGTCAAAACATGCAATTTTATTATCGCTTCGAAAATTGTGGGGGAGGAGTCGCTTACAAATACACAACACGCTGATCCCGCGATTTTGCAAACACTGCCGCGATCGACTAAGATTATATCGAGGGCCATTCTATTTTGTAGTGACATTAATCTAATTCCTTCTTCTTCAAGAGTCATATTATATATGTCGGTTGTTCCATTTATTGTTTCTTCTAATATTCTGGACAGTCGTCTTATATTATAAGAGTTTTTTGCTTGGCCCCAAAATGGTATAAATGATTTTGCTATGTCTTCTATAATCAACCCGTCTTCAATATTCCGGCGTGGTCGTGACCTGGTCAATTTGGCTATGTCTGCTGTTTTTGAAAGGAACACCCCAGGAAACAGAAAGCCTAAATAACACGTATCTCTCCAGGGATAGGCTTTTTCTCCACATATAAAATACACAGGATCTCCCACATATATTGGTTCCCCTTCTTTATCAAGGAATGCTATGTTCTTGCATCTAGTGAATGTTCCCACCTGAAAAGAGCCCTTTTTCCTTAAACAAAAAGGGACAGAATGTAGATTATAATTTACTGTATAGGAAGGGGGCTCCACATCCTTGTTTCCTTCTGGGTTCATATGAAACGTTATCACAGATGATTTATAGGGTACAGACAATCTATCCTGAGGCATTATCGCTGGTGTAATCAATCGTGCTTTATGGAATATGGAGCAACCCACGGGTTTCATAATCACTTCCTCAAACTCATTCATGTTTGTCTTGTCTAGCTGACCAGTTTCACTCTCGTTCCATTTCCCATAATGTAAGGCACTCAGAGAGGCATAGCATGCAGAGGTCAATGGCAGGGGCTGTACATACCATCCTATTCCCTTACCACTATGCTGTGGCAAGTGGGCACACACCCAACAATTGTTTTTTCTTAATATTGAGTGTGTCATATTCATTATTAGTAGTAATGTGTTGTTCCCATACCCTGCCCTATGTCCCTCTTCCATTGGGGACAAGGTATAGGAAATCACATGAACTGGGCTTTCCGTCGTGAAAGTGTTCACAACAGCTAGTATACTCATTATACACATTATTATTGTTAGACCCAGCATACATTTCTTCTGACCATTCCCTTTTTGTACCCTTCTATGTACTGCGTTTAACTCATTATCAGCATTGGTGCAGGAGGGGACGTAAGCTGGTTCCAGTATCTTTCCTCATCGTTCTTCTTCTTCCGCCGTGGTCGTCGTAAATATCTCCTGACGATGTACTTGTTGGAATGTCAGAGAGTTTGATAAATGTCTTCAGTCTTTCTATGCCAGTTCTTATTAGCCTGGATTGCTTATTCGTTTGGCAAGATCTCCATGCATCTGTACATCGCTCTAAAATTTGAGAGCAGTTGCCTTTGTACCATGTGCGTCCCGCTTGTCCGCTCGGGTTCAGGACACATGGATTTAGCACCGAGGAGCCACATTTGTTGGGCTGTCTGGCTTGCTCAACACTCACGCCACTCTCCTCTAGGCCTCCGGTTCCTACTTCATCCGAGAATAGGAAACAGAGGCAACAAAATGATGAAGATGTGATCACTCCTTTTTTCTGCTCCGCAAGTTATACCTATTTGCTCCCGGTATCGTGTGGTCGATGAATAGTGCGGGTGCACTTCCAGACTCAAGCTTGGAGTCAGCCTGGGGCGCAATGACAGATGGTGATGGATGCCCAGGCATCGATGCAGGCTGTGGCGCAACAGAAGATGGTGGGTGCCACAGAGGTATACGCTTGGTGTCGGCCAGTAGTGAGGCAGGACCTGCTGGACAATGTTGGGGCATTCTGTGCCCTTCCTCTTTTATGCCAATCTCATCAGCCTTTGTTTCAGGATCAGGCAGTTTTGTGGCAAAGAGCTGGCAATCGTTTTTTTCATTCCTGGAATCGCTGTCTCTTTCTGGTCGTCGTCTCGGTCATCTACCTTCCTTATTCGTTTCCATATGTCCGCTGGCAGAATAACGGGGAATATTACATCTATATCACTCATAGTGAACACTGAGGATTGCAATAAAGACTCTACTTCTTTATAGAAGCCTGCTGGATTTTTGTATGTCAGGGATCGTTTGTTTTATGGTATTCACTTCCTGTCTAGAGAAGGGGACATGCACATATTGGGCTGTGTAATGTGCTGGAGTTACCTGAGCTGGCGTAGTGCCTACCGCAGGAATCTCCACCTTCAGTACACAGGTAGGGGGCACTTCCCTCATAGGGAATGCCGCGCTCACTATTCCTCCCCCTTCTCTCATATGCAACAATATTCCCAGATCGAGGGATAGAGCTGTTTCTCCCGTCCCTCGTTCCATTGCCCTCTTATATACTGCCATTGTCTCGGGGGGCTGGCTTTCTCCTCGTTTATATCTCTGTTTATGAAATATTCAACCAGTGTCTGTAGTGCTTTTCTTTTCATCGGTAAAGAATATTCATCAAATATTCCATATATTTCCATTGCGGGAATACTAGGATCTGTAATCCATTTTAGCGCTTCTCGTGTGCATACTTTTAGTCCACCACCAGTCTGTCCTGCTGGCGGCAAGAATCGCTGCTGTCTATTGGGTATTGCTTCTTTTCTACCCCTCTCAATATCCTTCCTCCTATACCCCGGTGTGGCAAGTATTTCAGAATATTCTTTATCAAGTTCATTCTTAAGTTCAAACAGTCGGCTCACATGCTCTTCTATTTCTTCATCTCTCCCTCTACAACGGGATAATGCATTCAAATCCAACAATCGTTGTAGTGGTAACCTCCCAATTAACTTTTTCCATTGTGCCGACAAATATTCCCCCATGCATTCCAACAATACCTGAGCAATGGGAGGGGGCTGAGCGGCAGCTACTGATGTAGTCTTTTTATTCTCTTTTCTCGGGCCTTGTTTTGTTTCAGTTAATATTTTATTTATCAATTCGTCTGATCAGTGTAGCTCTGTGGATATATTTTTTCAATATTCAATTGGTCGCGTCTATTTGCCTTCCTCAAACTATTACTCCACTCCTCCTCCTCCTTCTCCTCCGCTTTCTCCACTTTTGACTTATGCCTGCGCGCATGTTTCTCTCTACTTCTAAATCGGAGCATTGCTTCCCTTCTCCAGTCCCTAAGGATATCAAGTGCCGCAGGGTGTGTTTTCTAACTTATCAAAACCTTTTCCAGGTTATCTATCCGATCCATCTCAAAAGTCCCATTTCTTGGCCACTGAAGATCTTCCTGCTTTCTGGTTTGCTTATGCCAAATTTTACAAAACATTATCGCTCCAACACCATACTTCACATACATATCATAAGCCGGCGTTCCCCCCGGAGGTGCGACCTGGCCAGTTTCCAAAGATTGTCCGCCGCAGCGGAAAAATCCTGCTAGGGTGGACTATACCCAGGCATGTTTTAACCTTACCCTTGGCTAATCAAACTTACCCTGGGTGTTTGATTTTGCAAAATCAACTCTCAACCAATATCAGGATGACTTACGAATTGGGGCACGACTCACCTGATTAGTCAATTTGTCTTTTCAAGACACTATTCGTCCGTATAATGACGCAACCAATGTCGTTGTGTCTGTGTATCTTGGCTCAGCCTCGTTTTGAGACCCTCGCCCCCTTTTTCGCTGGCCGGGCACGTCGATCAGGGATCAGCTGTGTGCAGATCTGCAGAAAGGAGTCTCATCGCTTACGCAGGGGCGCCCCGAACAACTCTTGATCCCGGTTCGATCGTTCCCGTCCTCGCCGTTCTTACCGCCTTCCTTATTTTGCAACGTACACGATGGAACAAGTGTGGGAGGGTCCCTATTTGGGCGCCATCTTGAAGGGGCCCCTGAGGGACCCTCGAATGTGGAAACAAGGCACAATCACCACACACAAACTGATACGCCAGACATAAGGTTGTATTCCCAAAATCTAGGGTTTATTGCAAAGCAAATAGTCTCAGTTGGCCAAATGGTCCCACACCCCGCAACGTGTGTCTAACAGACCTCGTGGGACATGAGAGTCGTACATGAGTTATATATATACAAAATGAGCATTTTACAATCAGTAATGACACATTCGATGCTGCCCCTAATTCATTCCCTTTGTATTGGAGGCGATGATTGACCATAGTGACGATTATGACACCTTAGACCATCATATTTAGCAACAGTTTGCAATCTCGGATTTACAGACACCATTCTTTATTTAAAAGAACACAGCACTTCTGTTTTCAATCACAAGCTGCGCGTAGGGGACTGGCACATTCCAGGCCTTGCTATCTCCTGGTTTCGATTCACGCTCTAGAGGTCAGCTTGCTCTCTGGGGCCTCACAGCGCTCAGAAGGGGGGGCCGTAAAGAAGAACATAATTCAAACCCTTTTAATATTAGTTTTGTACATTGCTGTTCTTTTAAGGAGACTCGCTGGCATCCATGTACTGATTAGAATGCCTTGCTCCTCGCCTCCAAGGATACGTGAGGGAGAGAACCGGGCATTTCAGTCTGGCTTACAGCGTAATGTTTCAACATGTCTTTAGTAACCTTGGACCATTGAAGCAGAATAATATCTACAGCAAAGCAGTTTTACATGAGGCAAAGTGGCAGCGTTAGAGAGAACAGAGAGAAAACAAAATGGCGATTCTGGTCATCTTAAAATGGCTCCACTCTAGTTAAGCTAATGGGCCTCATTACACGGTAGGCGGTAAACCATGGCGCTATTAGCGCCATGGTTCATGCCGGTAATATACCGGTACCGCCTTGGAGGAAAGGGGAATTACCGCCCTATTCCAAGGTTGGCAGGGCGGTAATTCCTCCTTCCTCTATTGCCCTTCCCCATTCCCATTCAAGCCCCCATAGGGCTCAATGGGAATGGGGAGGGAGCTAATAACGGGCCCGTAAATTACGGGCCTGTTATTAGCTCCCTGGTCCCTTAGCGGCTCCCACGAAGGACGGCTGGTTTTACCAGCTGAACTTAGTGGGACCCGCTAAGGGACCTCGGAATGCAGCGGTAAGGCGTTAACGGCACCGGCATCCTTACCAGTGCCATTAAACCCTTACTGCCGCACTCGTAATGAGACCCTTCTATTGGGTTCCTCTAACATGTATGCAGATAAGGCACTGTTAGGGAGAATTCTCTTATAAGGCTAATTTCCCCAACCTAGTGAGTCCCCCAGCAGCTTTGCACTCTATTCTGACTGGCCCAGTGGTGAGCCGCCCGGCTCACCACTTAGCATGTATGAGTGACAGCTAGGCTGTTGAATGGAGTTTTTTCTGCATAAAAGCAGGGCTTTTGGGACTGGAACTTTAGAAGTCGCCACAGGATCTAAGAAATCCAAAGAGGGGAGAAGCTGAGCCATCTGCAATGACAACACCACCGGTGGAGCCCTGCTGCAACGGCGTCACCACTTTCCTGATGACAAGAGGAGATCTTCTGCTGGAAGAGTCTTCTCCCTCTGAACTGGTGGGATCAACCTGTTCGCCCATTTCGCCTTCCAGGACGCCTCTTGGTCGAATCGCTCGTGCCAAGCACCCCGGCGGCCGGATAGCCAAGCTTCACCACTGTGACCGCGAATAAAAGGAACGCACCTTTTAACCGACGAACGCCGCGGCTGGTCTCTTCCCTGGGCAGTGCAACGAATACAAGTTTTCTCCTCGACGAGAACTTCTCTTCCCCTGGTCGAAACCACGACTTGCATCCGCTGCCATGAACAACACTCCACCGCCATCCAGTCAGAGGTCCATTGGCCCTGATTAAGGAGGGGTTGGAGAGTGCTCCTTCCCCCAAGCCAGTCAGAGTGACTGACTACATGACAGGACTCTGGAGGAGAATGTCACAGATGGGTCTGTTTCCAAGGGGGCAATGGCCAGTCCCCCTTGGTGAGTTTCTGGCTGGTGCCAGTGGTTACCACGCAAAATATTCCACCGGAATATTTCCTATGGGATTTTCCCATTGGTTTTAAACACACCATCCGCCCTTATTGGGACCCACTAAAGGACCTTGTAATGCGGCCATAAGGGGTTAACGACACCAGAACCCTTACCAACGCCATTAACCCCTTACCACCAGGGTCAGAATGAGGCCATATATCTTTGCTGACAAATATTTATTTCAATTGTGTATTGCCTCTAGGGTAATTTACACTTCCCATAGTGATCATTGGATGTTAAGTGCTATTTTCACCATTCATTCACTTAAACCAGAAGGCAGTTCTTTGCAACAGTGTAATTTAAACACTGGTGGTAATGAAATGTTTTGGACACCTCGAAGGATTAAAGGCTTTTTGGGTAATATTTTCGCTCATACAACATATGTTTGGAAAATGTCTACTTGTAATTTTAGCAGGTTCCCTGATAGGGAGTGCTACAATTTATTTTGGGTGGGGGGTGGCGGCATTAAAAAGTCAGCATAAACACATTTGGTTAGGAGGTGAAAGAAAAAAAAAAGAAATATCTTAAACAGGATCTGCTTATAGCCTGTAAAGAGGCTAGCGATTTTGACACACCAGCTGTAAAAATGAGGAACCTTAAACCGGTGTATCATAACGGGTCTAGGAATCCTCGGAGTGCTGCTCTCCAAAGGGGCAGAAGCTATGTTCACAATTCTAAATTCCAGATAAGGAACTATCTTCTGGGTTTTGCTGTTCCCCCTTCAAGGCCTCGCACGTGGCGCAGCAATAACCACACGGACGTGGAGCAGTGACAGCTTGCTTCTCACTTTATTAACTTCACACGTGAACTGAACTCTTCCCCGCCCTCCCGCGTCACTTCCCTTTCCTCTTCCTCCTCCTCCTCCCTCCCGCCCCCGTTGTCCTGGGAATGTCAACATGACATCTCCCCCCTTTTTAAACAGTTACCAAACACTTCGCAACAGGCGGCGGTCTGGTGAGCCTCTAGTCCATTTCCTCGATCCACCGACAAGGTCTGTTCTGGGCTCGCTGCGGTCGTGCCGGTCCTGGTCTCAGCAAGGTTCCACCTTCGACATCTCCTTGCTCTCCCCCTGATTCAGACTCTTCCGGGTCCCACAAGTCACCGGCGCATGGGTCATCTGACTCATATTCCCTGGGAACTTGCACTCTTCCACTCAGACGTTGCGTCTCAGTTGGGGGAAGTTCCTTGAAGTGAGATGAGTTTCGAGTGACGGAACCAGCTGGCCCTTGTGCCGTTATCATTGGCCCTTTCCTTTGTGCGACAAGAAGGGGCTCTTCTCTGAAGGTTGCGGTGTGCTTGTGTGTCATTGGTAGACGAACGGCCACCACATCACCCACTGTGATCGGGGACGGTTGTGCCCTCCGTCGGCTGTCTGCATACTCTTTCATCCGAGCCTTGGTGGCCCCGTCTCGCTCACAGATCTCCAGGTCCATTGCTGTCCGTGGGTTGAGCCCTTCAGCTTGAGGAATGCGTGTCTGAGTGTTTCATCCAAACATGAGTTCTGCCGGGGTTTTACCCGTCGTACTATGAGTGGTCCCCCGATAGTCCTTCAACAGTTGATTCAGCACTTGTACATATGGTTGTTCGGTTAGGCGAGCAACTTGCAGGGCTCACTTGAGATTGGCCATGAACCGCTTGATCATTCCGTTGGCGTGGGGCCACAGAGGAGTAATCTTCCTGTGATGAAATCCTAACTACTCCGCAAACTGGGCGAACTGATGCCCGCAGAAAGGGGCCCCATTGTCAGTGTTGAGCACCTTAGGTACTCCATAGGCCGAGAACATGTGGTCCATGGCTAGGATCACGTGATGGGCGGCCGTGGAAGGGATCAGCTGCACGTCTGGATAGCATGAGTATTCGTCCATCACGGCTAGCAAATACTTCCCCCCTTCGATGGGCCCAAAGAAATCAGCTGCAACCGCCTCCCAAATGTTCTGCGGAAGTTCTGACATGTGTAGCGGTTCTGGGTGGCGGTTTGGTGTGATCAGGCAACAGGTGGGACATGCTTTGAGTGCTGCCTCTACCCGGGCGTCCATGTTCGGAAACCACACCTTTTGTCGAGGCATGCGCTTGGTTGAGACTATGCCTCTGTGGGTCTCATGGGCTAGTTTGATGACTTTCACTCTAATGGGCTCGGGGATCACCAATTTGCAGTCTTTCAATAGTAGGTGATCGTCTGACACTGCCAGCTCTTCCTTCACTAGCAGGAGCCACTCTACGTCTTTCCTTATTTGGCCTCCCGCCGCTTTCCCTCTTTCTCTGGCTCTTCGCCAATGTCGACAAGAAGTCGGCAGGGTTGTCGCCTTTCCCTGGGCTGTGGATAATGTCGAAGGCGTAGTCTTGGAGTCTTAGCCCCCATCGGGCGATCCGCGGAGGCATTTTGGCCTGCGGGTTGCCATAGAGGAAGAGCAAGGCCTGATGGTCTGTGACAACTTGGAATGGTTTTCCATACAGAAACAAATGGAAATGCTTGCATGCCCATACAACGGCTAGTCCCTCCTTCTCCGCTTGGGAGTATGCCTGCTCGGTGGTGGACAGGCTGCGGCTGGCGTAGGCCACTATGTGCTTCAGTGAGGGGTCTTGTGGATCGTATTGTGCAAGGATGGTGCCCAGCCCTACGGGGCTGGCATCAACTGTTAGTTCTGTCTTCCTGTTGGGGTCGTAATACGCCATGTTCTCTGCCTTCTCGACCCTCTCTCCTATTGTTTCAAAGGCTTCCTGACAGTCACTGGACCACCCAAACTTTTCATCCTGATGGGTACGTTTCCGTAACGGCTCGCTGACTGAAGCAAAGTCCCGGATATATCGGCTGCAGTAACTGGCGAGGCCCAGAAAGGACCATAGCTCGGACACGGTGGTTGGGGCCGCTGTGTCATTCAGGGCTGACACTTTGTCTGGGTCTGGGGTCATCCCTGATTCCGAGAAGACATGGCTGAAGAATTTCAGGGTATTTTTCCGAAACTCGCATTTGTCCTTATTTAACGTGAGATTGGCATCATGGAGGGCCTTGCACCCTTTCATGAGGGTTTCACCGTGTTTGTTCACGTCAGTTCCGAAGACTAAAATGTCATCTGAATAAATGAGGCAGTTTGGGATGTGTTTGATTATGTTGTGGACTTCTGCTTGAAATGTTCCGCTGCCGAGGACACCCCGAAGCTCGCGTGGCGGAGTAATAACCACACAGATGCAGAGCAGTAACAGCTTGCTTCTCACTTTATTAACTTCACACGTGAACTGAACTCTTCCCCGCCCTCCCGTGTCACTTCCCTTTCCTCCTCCTCCCAGTCCCTCCCACCCCCGTTGTCCTGGGAACATCAACGTTACATGGGTCATCACCAATTCTATGGCAACCGTCAGAAATACAAACTAACCCGATTACTGAAACCTATTGGATATAATCTTTTGAGGCGCTTTATGGACAAGACAGCTTGTTATACAATGCAGGAAACTGTGTTATCATAAAAAAAGCAAGTTCCTCACATGCAGCTGCCCGGAAAGAGCATCCAACACCCTTCCTAAGTCTGCTCCAGAGATTTGAACTATGATTTTAACCCTTTAATAACTTGTTGGAGTTTGATATGGCAGGCATCACGGTCAGACCTTTTGAACTACTGCCCAGTCACCATGATGGAGGCGGATAGTAACAATGTTGTCTGTTTTATCCCATTTAGTGGCTTGGGTTGAGATTGTTGGCCATCGTAAAAAGTCTGGAACCTCTATAAATGTTTTTGTAAAAGAAATGTTTTTGTATTGTATTGTAAAGGTATATAGCGCTCTTTCCCCACTTGTGTGGCCTCAATGCGCTTTTTCCTCGGTTGAACGCTGTTGGTGACCGTAGTCGATGTGGTTGGAATGTTCTAGGGGGATTAGTTTAAGAAGTGCATGTTGCCGTTCTAGGACTTGGGTGGCTGGCAAGGCGCTACTAAGCAGCCCAAGAGAGGTCAGACACCTGGGTGGGTGCTGTGTAGAGACAGCTTGCTATTGTTGAGCGACTATGTGAGGCCAGCTATACCAAGTTCCTTTCGGGTGGTGGTCGCTGTATGCTAGTGGCAGAGGTGTTGAGGTACGTCAGATGTTTCAGTCTGGACGGCTATTTGTGCACTAAACCGGATATGATTAGCCATAGGCGTTACTCTATCACGCATGGATGCTTAGCCGTGCCTGCGGCCCATGTCCACGCTAGTGGTGTGAGATATACGTACCTTAGGCTGCGATGTTGCTCCAGGTCTATACCAGGGGGGGGGATCAGCTTTCATAATGTGGTAGGTATCCGCATATATTAAGCCGCGGTGGAGGCTACACCTGAATCTGAGAGTCCTATATAGTGGGAGAGAGGCCTACACCTAACAGTACAGTGTGAGTAAGGAGGCTAAGCACAGCCAGATATTAGCGTTCTGTCTAGTGGGAGAGAGGCCTACACCTAACAGTACAGTGTGAGTAAGGAGGCTAAGCACAGACAGATATTAGCGTTCTGTCTAGTGGGAGAGAGGCCTAGACCTAACAGTACAGTGTGAGTAAGGAGGCTAAGCACAGACAGATATTAGAATTCTGTCTAGTGGGAGAGAGGCCTAGACCTAACAGTACAGTGTGAGTAAGGAGGCTAAGCACAGCCAGATATTAGAGTTCTGTCTAGTGGGAGAGAGGCCTAGACCTAACAGTACAGTGTGAGTAAGGAGACTAAGAACAGCCATATATTAGAATTCTGTCTAGTGGGAGAGAGGCCTAGACCTAACAGTAGAGTGTGAGTAAGGAGGCTAAGCACAGCCAGATATTAGAATTCTGTCTAGTGGGAGAGAGGCCTAGACCTAACAGTACAGTGTGAGTAAGGAGGCTAAGCACAGCCAGATATTAGAATTCTGTCTAGTGGGAGAGAGGCCTAGACCTAACAGTACAGTGTGAGTAAGGAGGCTAAGCACAGCCAGATATTAGAATTCTGTCTAGTGGGAGAGAGGCCTAGACCTAACAGTACAGTGTGAGTAAGGAGGCTAAGCACAGCCAGATATTAGCGTTCTGTCTAGTGGGAGAGAGGCCTACACCTAACAGTACAGTGTGAGTAAGGAGGCTAAGCACAGCCAGATATTAGCGTTCTGTCTAGTGGGAGAGAGGCCTACACCTAACAGTACAGTGTGAGTAAGGAGGCTAAGCACAGCCAGATATTAGCGTTCTGTCTAGTGGGAGAGAGGCCTAGACCTAACAGTACAGTGTGAGTAAGGAGGCTAAGCACAGCCAAATATTAGAATTCTGTCTAGTGGGAGAGAGGCCTAGACCTAACAGTACAGTGTGAGTAAGGAGGCTAAGCACAGCCAGATATTAGAATTCTGTGTAGTGGGAGAGAGGCCTAGACCTAACAGTACAGTGTGAGTAAGGAGGCTAAGCACAGACAGATATTAGAGTTCTGTCTAGTGGGAGATAGGCCTAGACCTAACAGTACTGTGTGAGTAAGGAGGCTAAGCACAGCCAGATATTAGCGTTCTGTCTAGAGGGAGAGAGGCCTAGACCTAACAGTACAGTGTGAGTAAGGAGGCTAAGCACAGACAGATATTAGCGTTCTCTCTAGGGGGAGAGAGGCCTAGACCTAACAGTACAGTGTGAGTAAGGAGGCTAAGCACAGACAGATATTAGAATTCTGTCTAGTGGGAGAGAGGCCTAGACCTAACAGTACAGTGTGAGTAAGGAGGCTAAGCACAGACAGATATTAGCGTTCTCTCTAGTGGGAGAGAGGCCTAGACCTAACAGTACAGTGTGAGTAAGGAGGCTAAGCACAGACAGATATTAGAATTCTGTCTAGTGGGAGAGAGGCCTAGACCTAACAGTACAGTGTGAGTAAGGAGGCTAAGCACAGCCAGATATTAGAGTTCTGTCTAGTGGGAGAGAGGCCTAGACCTAACAGTACAGTGTGAGTAAGGAGGCTAAGCACAGACAGATATTAGCGTTCTCTCTAGGGGGAGAGAGGCCTAGACCTAACAGTACAGTGTGAGTAAGGAGGCTAAGCACAGACAGATATTAGCGTTCTCTCTAGTGGGAGAGAGGCCTAGACCTAACAGTACAGTGTGAGTAAGGAGGCTAAGCACAGCCAGATATTAGAGTTCTGTCTAGTGGGAGAGAGGCCTACACCTAACAGTACAGTGTGAGTAAGGAGGCTAAGCACAGCCAGATATTAGAGTTCTGTCTAGTGGGAGAGAGGTCTAGACCTAACAGTACAGTGTGAGTAAGGAGGCTAAGCACAGCCAAATATTAGAATTCTGTCTAGTGGGAGAGAGGCCTAGGCCAAACAGTATTTGGATACAGGCAACGGACAGCTAGAGTTGAGCGTCCCGTATGGTAGGTGGGAAACACACTCCCAACGATTCAGTTTGAGTGCCAGGCCTTGAGAATCCACAGCAGGAACTGAGAATCCCGTACAATTGGAGGGAGGCCCACACCCAAAACGTGCAGCCTGGATAAGAGAGTAGGCATAGCCAAATCTGTGCGTCCTGCACAGTGGGAGATGGTCTACGCCTGACAATGCAATTTGGGTGGATAACTAGACACAGCCACAACTGAGAGTGCTGTCCATTGGGAGGAAGGGCTGAACCTGTCAACGCGACCTATAGTACAGGACTAAACAGAGCTGGTGCCCACAACTAATCAGAGTGTACGACTGGACAGGGCCAGCCCCTGACCCAGACCCTGACAGTGCTGTTTGTGTACAGGTCTAAGCAAGGCTGGAAACATAAACCTAAGTGCAAATATAAGTACAAGACCAAATAGAGCTAGAGCCTACACCCAACAGTGCAAATTGAGTACCCATCCAAGGACAACTAGATTTGAAAGTCCTGCACAGTGGGAGAGAGGACCGCACACCAACAGAGCAGCCTGAGCACACGACTCAACTCATATAATAGCAATAGATGGTGGCTACATCTCAAGTTGGGAGTCCTGTGGAGTGTGTGCGATGCTGGCACCTGTTCACAATTCTGCCCACGTGTGGCACGTAACAATATTTGCCATTACGTCAAAGTGCGGCACCTACCAGTACTCCCAACTCCCTCAGAGATTTTCTGTTGATGGCTTTCAACCTAATTAATCGGAAGGTTCCATGCAAAAGTTAGATAAGATGGAGCAGGGGGGTGCTGCTAAGTTGCAGTGAAGATGGCGGTTTGAGCTCGTATCTCCGGTCCCGACGAAATCCTTTTTATGAATGAATCCTGCCTGATGCTGATCAATTTGCCTGCACTGGCCCGTGGTTGACTGGCCCTGTGCAAAGGTTTCTATTTCAGCTGTCTCCAACTAATAGTGAGAGGCTATTGGGGGATGGCGCTGCAACGAGGACATGCTGACAGGGCCATGATCAACGGTGGCTCCACCTCCTGGTTGCTGTTTCCTGGGCAGTATTGGATCCAGGCCTGCAGCAGTGCCTGACCTCTCAGGCACGACAAGCCTGGGTTTGGAGGAACAGCGGGACAGCGGTGTGCACTGGGTGGTGCATAGTGTCACTGGCACTATTACATTGGAGTGAAGGCCCACTCCTCACACCGCTGGCATCCAGGGAAGGAGGGGCACTCACAGGAGCACTGCTAGAGACCCTGTAGTGGTGGAGCCTGCACAGGATTGCTGAGCTATGAGGCACTTCATAGAAACAGAGCCGGAGGTGGATCTGGGGGCCACACTGTAGGAGGGATAATCCTGCTTAGTTCATCTATTGTTCCCGATTAGACCCCTGCCCTGGCTGCACGGCTGGAATTTGTCTGACATTCTGTACCCTACTGCCCCAGGCTTCAGAGTTGTGGTGACTAGACCGATGACGGGGGGCTGGTGCAGATAGTCCCCGAGTTCTAGCCTGATAGGATCCTTTTGCAGTGACCATCCGTGTTCCACTGGTGGATGGACTCTGCTGACTGTCCAGCAGGGCCTTGCCTCTTCACACCATGGAGTAGGGTTGGTGAGGTCTCTTCCGTCCAGCCTCCTGACACTAGGCAGATAATCGTTGTGTTGGTACTGGCTGTCCCTGCTCGCTGGCTTGATTGAACCCCAGTGTTGGGATCTACCGGGCGGGGCCTGGCGGTTTGAAAATTTCTGATTTTTTGACTATGAAGCCTGCATCCTGATTTTGCTGGAGGGATGTGATCCCTGGAGTCAGCCTGGGTGCTGAGTCTCACTGGCAGTGGTGGAGCAGGTGTGTTGCAGGGTGAGAGGATGGGCGGGGCCAGCAGGCACCAAGTGGGAGCGAACTGAAAACAGGGGTGGCAAGTATTACTGCGCAATGATGAAGGGCGCAGGGAAGAAGGGTCCAATGGATTCATATACAAACACCCCAGCGAGGTTCCCTAGGACAGAGGAGCTTCAAAGTGGTGGCGCCCACTGTGCGCTGGAAAGGAGCTCTCGGGAAGATCAGTTGATGTCGGCAATGCAAAGCGGATTCATGTCTGTTAATGTCAAATTGGATGCCATTGTGGCTAACATCCGCTCCCTGAAGTCCAAGCTGGAGAAAGAGAGTGGCCGTATCACAGAAGTGGAGACCAGAATAGGAGGGGTGGAAGATAAGGTTGGGACAACACGACCATGCCATATCTGGATTGAAGGCCGAATTGGTGGCAGTTTGGGTCAAGTAACAACCTCAAATTCCGCTCGAGGTGCAATAACATACGGATAGTTGGGGTACCCAAAAGGCAGTCAGAGGGCCCATGGAACCATTTATTGACGAGCTACTGAAACAACTATTTGGAACTGCTCAGTTTTTGGCGCAGTTCTTGGTGGAGCGGGCCCATTATGCCCTTGCGCCTCTGACGCGTCCTGGGGCCCCTCTGCACACCATCATTACTAAGCTGCTCAATTATAGGGACCGGGATCTAGACCTGAAACTGTCCCGTAAACATGGAACGCTCCATTTTGAGGCCAGCAACATCCATATTTCTCATGAATTCGCGACTGGGGTCTAGGTGCTGCAGAGATCCTATGATCCAGTGAGGCACTTGCTGTAAGTTCGACAGATACCATACTCTCTCATGTTCCCTGCTAAACTGTGACTACAGCATGGCGGGCTAGCGCACTTTTTTGAGACAGCAGCCTTTGCTATTGCCTACAAAGAACCATCTATTCTTTTGCCGCCATAACAATAGAAGTCCTAGCCGCACTCATGAATGGGGAAGACTGATTGTAATATTAAGGTACTGCGCACCTGAGATGTGACACAGCTGAGCACCAGCACACAGACATGCTGACGGATGGGAAGGGTTTGGTATATGCAAGCTATAGGTCCAATGGAAATCAATGGGTGAAAGTGTAACATTGATGGGGTGGAATGTCCGTGGTCTCAATATCCTCGCTAAAGCAAGGAAGGTACTTGCATACTTAGATCGCCACCAGCCTAAAATCGCAATGCTCCCAGAAGCACATGCATTGGGACCATTGCACCTATGAGGGGCCAGCAACGATATTATACAGTATTCGTTGCAAGCAAAGGGAGTGCTTACTCTGTTGCACCGATCACAGATAAAAGATGCATAGACCCTCTTGGGAGATATGTGATTGTTTGGGGGGAGATCTCTGGAACTAGAGTGGGCTTGGTCAATGCATGTCGTCCAAATATGAATGACCCTGGATTTTACGGTAATATATCCGAGATACTTAGTAGAGAGAGGCCGCCACCCCGATATTTTAGGGTGGGGATTTCCACCCAGTATTGGGCTGTGTGCTGGACTGGTCGTAAATGTTAGACAGAATCCCGTGCAGTTCCCTTAGGGAGCACTACACCAGATTAGGACTACAGGTGAGAGCAAGAAAAATCCCCTTTGGTATCAGTCTGTACCACAAAGATTTAGTTGGTGGCTGAGCAGTCAGACTTATCTGAAGAGGGAGATGAGCAGTATTCAGAGTTTACACAATAGGTATCACAGCACTATGGAGCAAGGAAACACTGACCAAAGCTTTGTATCAAAAAGAGAATATATATTTATTTTATACACATCTAGTTCAACACAGGAATAACAGTTGATAAAGTAAGTTAAAATTCAGTCAAGGAAAAGTATATACAACTCCCTATTCAATTGTAGACAAGTTTGCAGTAGGGTGAAACAGCACAGTGAAAACCAACTACAAATGGCACTCTAGCAATTCAACCAAAGGGAGGGAGCACAAGTTAAACCGAAATATCTTCAGAAACCCCATAGCAACACTTCCCTGAAGTTTTGTGAAGAAGTAATGCACAGAAACACTTTAGCAGACAGATAAGTGAATGAAAACTGAGCAAAATGGCACTCCACAAGTTAAAACAGTAGGAAGGAAGAGGTGCTTAGAAGATTCAGGTGCATCAATACATTTCTCATTGAAAACCAATCCAGTGAGAGCAGATCTAACAAATCAGCCAGAGTCAATAGGCCTGAGCCAGAGTCAGTGGTACAGAACCAAGAGCTTAGGAGCAAAACATGTTCTTGTAGCTGCAGTCAAGTCTTTGGTAAACGAATTTTGAAAGGGTAGATGCGAGGCAAAAGACAATATTGGACGAAAGGGCGGCCAACCCAACAGGTAGATAAAGGATTTAAAACACCTTCAGGGCTACCACACAGAAAGGGAGGCCTGGCGGAACAAAGTACCTTTAAATGAAGAAGTGGGTCCTGCGGTGGCGGTTGTTACTGGTAGTTCCTGCAGTTCGGGGGACCCAGCAGAGGAAGAGAGGCTCTCATCGTGGAGGAAGGTTCAAGTTACTGTACCACCCAGGGATAAAACCAGCCGCGGTGCTGCCAAACGAAAAAAAAGGTACGCTCCTTTTAATCGCGGTCCGGGTCGATAGCTTCCTGGCTATCCAGTCTCCAAGTGCTGGGCACTATCAATTCGACCAAGGCAGCTCCGAGGAAGTAATAGGTGAACTGGTTGGTCCCACCAGCTCAATGGAAGAAGGCTCTTTTGATAAAGATCTCCTCTCGTCGTGTGGAAGAAAAGTGGTGAGACGATCCGGCAGGGCTTCACCGGTGGTGTAGATGCTGAAGATGTCTGTGGCTTCTATCCACTTCGATTCCTTAGTTCCAGTGGCGATGTCTAGCTCTTCCAGTCCTCAGGACCCTGTTTTTATGCAGAAAGAGACCCATTCATACAGCCTAGCTGTCACTCACGCAGTGGAATGGTCTTCTTGGCAGGAGACCCTACAGCCTATCAGATTAGAGTGCGACCTGAGTTGCTGTGGCAACTCTGTCCAGAGGTTCTACTCCCCCTCCCAAACAACAGACCACCCCAGACTCAGAGGCACCGGAAGGAGGGCTTCTGGGCAGAAGCCCGCCAAACGGTCGAACAAAGGATCCCCGACCTGGGTTAGGATTGTAGAGAAAGACACGAGAAAGAAGTTATATTAAAGTTCTGGCAAATAAAACCTATTGGAGTAAAGTTAATATTAAAATGCACCGGTGGTATGTTAGAGACTGAAAAAAAGTGGTAACCTCGAACAATGGGAAAATCGCATAGGGAAATATTCGCAGTCGAATATTTATTGTAATAACCGCTGCCACCAGCCAGAAACTTTTGAAAGAGGTACTGTAGGGTACACTCTCGAAAATGGTTTAGTTCATAGGATTTGACTAGTAAAGTCAATGGGGACTTTACATGCCCTGGGAGACAGTAGTCAGTCCCAAGGTATGGAGTCTATGTTTGGGGGTCGCTACGACACCCCTGTGTCACTGCATGGAGGGTGCTGTGTAACACATGTGAATAAAGATGGTTCCTATGAGGGTGAGAAAAACCCCATAGTCATTAAACACAAAAAATAGCCTAGAACACATATAGCAAAGATGCCTGGGAGTGGGAAAGAGAGTCTCACTCTTAGCAGGAGAAAAGAAACAAACCCTTCATATCCAGCAAAGCTGCTGGGGGACTCTATAGGTAAGGGAAATTAGTCATAGACTGAGAATTCACCCTAACAGTAAACCACTCATCATGGCCTATCTGGTGTGGCACGAACACCTATTACTCTTCGGTTCATGACACACGGTCCAGGATAGCTTATTGATTGGTATTGGCTGGCTGGGTGGCATGAGTGCAGGGCTGCTCGATTCACCTGTGGACCCTATCTGATCATTGACCGGTGGAGATGTCCATGTCGTTGGGCTGCCCCGCTACTCCCCGACTGTGTAGGAGACTTTTAAAGTGTGGTTATGAGGGGAGATATCCGTGACCACGGGAAAACCAAGGGAGATTTGCAGAGAATTCCAGGAGGTTGAAACACAGTTGAGGCTGCTCTAGAATGACTATGGTGCATCCAATGTTAGGGCACTTTTGAGATTGGTTAAGGGGAATCTGTTGAAATTCAGGGAGCTGGCAGATAATGAGGTCTGGCATATGACAATACCAGCCCAGGCGTGCAGATATGGGGAGGCAGCTAGGCCAGGATGCTTCTGAGCTGGAGTGGTTCAGGGTGAGAGGGGGTCTTCGGGGACATGTGCACGACAAATGAGGGGGTCAGTGTGGAGTTTTGGCACTATTATGCAGACCTATACGTAAATTCGGATACGTGTACTGATGAGTTGGATAATTACATAGGGGACATTGCTCTCCCAGGCTTATCTGACGAGGCGCGCCTGGCCCTCAATCTACCGGCTACAGTGGAGGAAGTAACTGCAGCGATCCGAAGGGTATGGGATTGAATTATATGGAGGGCTCCGACTGACTCTGGTGGTGAGATTGTTGAGGCTTTGGGAGGAATAGTTAGAACTTGGCCAGTTACCGTCATCACTCTCGTAGGCCATAATCTCGCTATTGTTGAAGCCGGGCACCCCATCTCATGAACTGGCCTTGTACAGGCCACTGCATTGATCCATTCGGATGCAAAGATATATGCTAGAGAGCAGGAAATGTCAGATCTGGTGCATCCTGATTAGTCATGCTTTATTCAGGACTGATCCACTGCACTTAATTTACAGCAGCTTTTCTGTATTGTGTCACAAATAGACTTGAGGGCTAGGGCCGTTGTGGTTTCCTTGGACGCCGAGAAGGCCTTCCATTCTGTGTCTTGGAAGTTCTTAGACATATGCGGTTTGGGGGCTACTTTATCAGCTGCGTGCAACTGTTGTATGCTAACCTTGTCTCTAGGGTTCGTACCAATGGCATGCTGTCACTGGCATTTCGGATGGGGCGCAGGACATTACAGGGGTGCCCCCTGTCCCCTCTACTGTTTGCCCTAACGATAGAACCTCTTGCACGGCTGATGAGGGACAGACATGGGCATCGAGGGATCCATTCATCGGGTCCGCCATCAGTTCTCGTGGTCTGCGGATGATACCCTACTGTACATTCATGACCCGGAGCAGAACATGGGGCCGATGATGGAGGAGATCCATGAATTCACACATTATTCCTGTTATTTCTGCTGATGGATAACACGCTGATGCTGGGTGAATAACTTGGATTTAGGTGGATCCCCTCAACATTCTAATATTTGGGTATATTCGTGACTCAATCGCATCACTTGCTATATGTTGATAACTACGAAATACACTTAAATTGACTTGACGTTAATCTACAGCTGTGGACCTGACTGTCTTTGTCCTTATATGGGAGATTAATTTTACTGAAAATGGTGTTAGTCCCCAAATTGTATTACTTTAGCACGTCCCGATATGGCCTAGGTGACTATTCATTAGTAAGCTACGGTCCTTGGTATTGAATTCATATGGGGTGCTGGGGTGGCCTGAATGAGTTGGGAGGGATTAGTGGAACCCTATGATCAAGAGGGTCTGGCAGCACCTAACTTCAAACTGTAGAATACAGTCACGCAACCACAATATGCTCACCACTGGTATTCTTCGGATCCAGACACAGTACATCGAGCATTAGTGCTGCGCTGATGGACTTGAGGTCGATCCTCTTAAGTGAGCAACATGTGGGATTCTGTACCTTTGACTCGGTTCATACAACAGTGAATGCTTGCGCACATCTGTTGAAGAGACTAGGGATAGCTGCTTCATATAGTTGGGCAGTGCCCCTGTGGAATTTGCTGGGGTTCCAGCCCACGTATGATTTGGATATCCAGAAGTCCTGGGATCCTGAGCAGCAGATAGTGCTGAGAAATGTGTTCCCGGAAGGGAGGTTGGTTACACTGAAAGAGTTTGGGGCAAAGTTGGGGAATAGTGCCGTTAAAACACAACAACATTTTAGGATGAGAGGAGCTGCTCGACATTGGTGGCCATCTTTTCCACAGGAGCTGGACATCAAGTGTATTGAGGTGGTGGTATCAAGTTGGGATGCCCAGAGACTGGTCTCTAGGCTCTATAGGTTGTGTCAGGCTGGCCATCCCTCAATGAATAAGGCAAGGATGAAGTGGGAGCAGAATCTGGCTGTTGAGGTACGAGATGGCCAGTGGTGTCGATGGTTTCTATTGAAAGGGAAGTTTCACTCAATGTGAGGTACAGGCTAAGGTATGGAACCAGCTGTATTATACCCCATTGCATATATCCAGATTCACATTGAATGTCAGTGATGCATGTGGGAAATGCTGGAGGGCAAGGGCTGACTCCTTTCACATGTTCTGGGACTGCCCGTTGATTGCGCGTTTCTGGCAGGAAGTGGCAGACATCTTGTACGATATGGTGGAGATTCCTTCTGTGCTATCCCCCCCCCCCCCAATACCTCCAGGGAGATATTGGTAAGGTTTCTATCCCTGTCTGTAGACTTCAGTTTGTGCTGTATTATTGCCAAGAAATATGTATTGAAATATTGGAAATCCAAAAGTAGCTCCTACAAGTACAGAATGGCTGATGGAACTGACGTACGCTAATGAGGGAACATTGCAATGGACAAACCGACGTCTAGGCCAAACGACATTTGGGGGCCATTACATTGCAATGGTCATACGGACGTCTAGGCCAAATGACATTTGGGGGCCATTACATTGCAATGGTCATACCGACGTCTAGGCCAAACGACATTTGGGGGCCATTACATTGCAATGGTCATACCGACGTCTAGGCCAAACGACATTTGGGGGCCATTACATTGCAATGGTCATACCGACGTCTAGGCCAAACGACATTTGGAGGCCATTACATTGCAATGGTCATACCGACGTCTAGGCCAAACGACATTTGGAGGCCATTACATTGCAATGGTCATACCGACGTCTAGGCCAAACGACATTTGGAGGCCATTACATTGCAATGGTCATACCGACGTCTAGGCCAAACGACATTTCGGGGCACTACATTGCAATGGTCATACTGACGTCTAGGCCAAACGACATTTGGAGGCCATTACATTGCAATGGTCATACGGACGTCTAGGCCAAACGACATTTGGAGGCCATTACATTGCAATGGTCATACCGACGTCTAGGCCAAACGACATTTGGGGGCCATTACATTGCAATGGTCATACTGACGTCTAGGCCAAACGACATTTCGGGGCACTACATTGCAATGGTCATACTGACGTCTAGGCCAAACGACATTTGGAGGCCATTACATTGCAATGGTCATACGGACGTCTAGGCCAAACGACATTTGGGGGCCATTACATTGCAATGGTCATACTGACGTCTAGGCCAAACGACATTTCGGGGCACTACATTGCAATGGTCATACTGACGTCCAGGCCAAAAGGCATGTGGTGGCCTTTCCGGGACTACGGTGGGATAAGGGTCTCTGGTGGAACGGGGCATTTAGGCTGTGCCCAATGTAGCTAGACCTCTGAGGCCCATGAACAATTCATCTTGTTAGCTATGTTTTGGAGACCAACCAAGTGCTTGTTTACTGTGCATTGTACCATGTCTGCCTGTTTCTTAAAGTAAAAAATAAAGATAAAATGGAGCAGCCCAGATGGTATGCCCCATTAATCATGAAACTTCATTCGAACTCTAACATTCAACTGATGTTGGGGGCACAGGTCGATGATCCAGGAGAATTGATACTACCTCGGGTCTTAGGCAGGGGGGCATCTTGGCCCCCTGCCTTTTTAACCTATAGGTTTCAGACATGGAGGATTTTCTTTTGAGGGATTCCCTTGTTCCCCAGAAGTTTGCTGATAATAAATGTCTGACCTATGAGGATGATGTCCGTCTTTTGGATTTCACACCCATTGGTCTGCAAAGACGCCTACATAACTCTACTCTTTTTGCAGGTGAGAACTGTTTGAAGATCAATTCTAATAAAACTAAAATCTTGCAGTTTTCACCTGGGAAAATGAAAAGAAGGGAATCTTTTAAGAGTATTTTAAATGATTCAATTTGGCAGAAGGTTGATAGTTTGATCTACTGTGGATTGCGTCTTTGGGGTAGAGCCAGCAAAGGTCTGACTGGTGAGCTCTTGAGGAGGAAACGGAAGCCTTAGTTGGGCAAATGATGAGGCTATCTCACAAATATTGTAGGTTCTTGGTGCGCCCTTTGACTAAATATTACAAGGGTAATATTTTAAACATGAAAGCACAAGTCAGCAGTCTAGTCTCTGCATCAACTTATATAAAATAACTCGCTCATCTGCGGCTGTTTATCACACAAGCCAATGCAGAGACAATAGCGAGTGATAATAGGATCAGAAATCGACTACTGCTGTAGCCTCCATATGAGTGCTGCCCAATCTGAGATCAACCGCAAGCAGGTTATCCGAAATAGTGCGGTCAGGGTGATCAAGAACCTGAAATGGAGGGACCACGTTTCGGAGGCAAGGCGTAGCCTACATTGGATACCAGTGAAATCAAGAATCCATTCTAGAATTCTTTTGATCATTCACAAATGCTCTCTAGGATTAATGCCAACATATCTGAAGGAGTGCTTGGTTGAGAAACAGAACATTAGACAGCTTATATCGAATAACACAGCTCAACTAAAGACATGCCACTGTAAAACCAGTAAAACTCTCAAGGGAGAATTCAGCATAGCCGCCCCTTTGGCTGGGAACAGGCTTCCGTTAGCTATAAGAAAAACGAAATCGACCATTATATTTAAGAAAAAATTGAAAACTTTCCTGTTCTGTTAACCGCAGAAAGCCTGATATCCTCATGCTGTGTCAGACTGATAAAACATGCTCCATTTGTTCAATATGGTTGTTTCACTTGCTATATGTGCGCCTTAAGCCCACAGGTAACCGATGCACATTACAAAAGCGAAAGTAAAGTTCCCAAAATCATTTATGGGACCGATATTATGCAAATTGAGATGTTGGAGATTTTAGAATCATGTGAGGCCTTGATCTGGCACAGAGTTTTGAGACTGCCACATTGTATACCTATAGCGGCAATACGCTATGAACCTGATCTCAAATCTCTGCGTAGGAGGGCAAAGTGGCAATCTCTATTGTTCTTTATGCAGGTCTTGGCCCGTCTCTGGTTCTCTTTTTCTCTGTGTGTGTTGTCTCGGGTATATTTAGCGTGTAGAGGACCCATTGTTAATAGGATTGTTGAACTTTGTAATGTAGCCCTCTGTAACATGAGGTGAGGCCCTGCCAGTCTGCTTATTTACACCTATTTTGACCCTTGTATGCATGTTTGATATAGCCCTCTGTATTATGAGGTGAGGCTCTGCCAGTCTGCTTATTTACACCTACTTTGACCCTTGTATGCATGTTTGATGTAGCCCCCTGTAACTTGAGGAGAGGCTCTGCCAGTCTGCTTACTTACACCTACTTTGACCCTTGTATGTATGCTTGATGTAGCCCTCGGTAACATGAGGTGAGGCCCTGCCAGTCTGCTTATTTACACCTACTTTGACCCTTGTATGCATGTTTGATGTAGCCCTCTGTATTATGAGGTGAGGCTCTGCCAGTCTGCTTATTTACACCTACTTTGACCCTTGTATGCATGTTTGATGTAGCCCCCTGTAACTTGAGGAGAGGCTCTGCCAGTCTGCTTACTTACACCTACTTTGACCCTTGTATGCATGCTTGATGTAGCCCTCTGTAACATGAGGTGAGGCCCTGCCAGTCTGCTTATTTACACCTACTTTGACCCTTGTATGCATGTTTGATGTAGCCCTCTGTATTATGAGGTGAGGCTCTGCCAGTCTGCTTATTTACACCTACTTTGAACCTTGTATGCATGTTTGATGTAGCCCCCTGTAACTTGAGGAGAGGCTCTGCCAGTCTGCTTACTTACACCTACATTTGACCCTTGTATGCATGTCTGATGTAGCAGCCTGTAACTTGAGGAGAGGCTCGGCCAGTCTGCTTACTTACACCTACTTTGACCCTTGTATGCATGTTTGATGTAGCCCCCTGTAACTTGAGGAGAGGCTCTGCCAGTCTGCTTACTTACACCTACTTTGACCCTTGTATGCATGTCTGATGTAGCACCCTGTAACTTGAGGAGAGGCTCTGCCAGTCTGCTTACTTACACCTACTTTGACCCTTGTATGCATGTTTGATGTAGCCCCCTGTAACTTGAGGAGTGGCTCTGCCAGTCTGCTTATTTACACCTACTTTGACCCTTGTATGCATGTTTGATGTAGCCCTCTGTATTATGAGGTGAGGCTCTGCCAGTCTGCTTACTTACACCTACTTTGACCCTTGTATGTATGCTTGATGTAGCCCTCTGTAACATGAGGTGAGGCCCTGCCAGTCTGCTTATTTACACCTACTTTGACCCTTGTATGCATGTTTGATGTAGCCCTCTGTATTATGAGGTGAGGCTCTGCCAGTCTGCTTATTTACACCTACTTTGACCCTTGTATGCATGTTTGATGTAGCCCCCTGTAACTTGAGGAGAGCCTCTGCCAGTCTGCTTACTTACACCTACTTTGACCCTTGTATGCATGTCTGATGTAGCACCCTGTAACTTGAGGAGAGGCATGGAAAGAGTATGTACCCACCACCACTACGTCGTCATCCTAATGTACCTTCTAACTGTAACTAGCGCCTAGATGCTACTGGGCTTTGTGTGCTGAAACAAATGCAAAAAATAAATGTAAATAAATAAATATTGTATATCCTAAATCAACCTTTTTAAGATGGAAACTGCTAATGCAAAAGGAAGACTTTTGTCGTTTTTGAATGGAAGTCCAGAAAAAGCAGGAAACAAGCTCCAGCGTTGTGCCATGTCTAAGCCACACACACTTACTTTAAAAACTTCCCAGTGGCCCGGCTGCGAAGGGCAGCTGTTGAGAGCCGCAGGAGACCAGGAGTCCAGGAAAAGCCAGAAACAAGCCCCAGCCTTGTGCCGTGTCTAAGCCTCACCCCCTTACTTTAAAATCTTCCCAGTTGCCCGGCAGCAAAGAGTGGCTGTTGAGAGCCGCAGGAGACCAGGAGTCCAGGAAAAGCACGAAATAAGCCCCAGCCTTGTGCCATGTCTAAGTAACACCCCCTGACTTTAAAATCTTCCCAGTTGCACGGCTGCAACGGGCGGCTGTTGAGAACTGCAGGCTGTTTGGAGCAGCGGGATGAGTCGAGCTGCTGCTGCATTCTCACAGTAAGACTGTTATGCCGGCGCCGAGAATGTCATGACCCTCATGCTCTTTATTCTTTCAGAAAAGTACCCTCTAAACTCTGGTATTTCTAGTACTGTAGGTATTTCTGTTTAGAAAAAAAGAGGCGGGTGAGGCGCGCACTCTAGTTCCCAGCTCTGTATACCTTCTGCAGTTCAGTTGCTCTTCTCCTCCAAGCGTTTTCATGCCTGTAGTAAAATGCTTGTAATGAAGACAGGAGTCTCTGAGCCTGTAACGTTGTATTTATTCTATCATTGGTTTCATGCAGGATGCACACAACATGTGTGCCTCAATAACGGAGGCCATCGGGCCTAATGTGGCTGGGAGGCTGCTGCCTTATGTCCGTGTCCAAGATTCATGAGGAGCGGGCCCCGTATGAGGAGGGCTCAGCAGGACGCACCTTATCGCGTCCTCCGCTCGTCCCGTAGTGCGCGCGGGGGCGGAGCTTTGGTCCGCGACGAGATCTCGCGAGAGCGCGCGCTCTCGCGATATCTCTACACATCTCCCTTTTTCAATGCACAGCAAAATCACTGTAAAACATAGTCATTATATCTCACCGGTCTTCTGTGTTCTCTTCTGGGCCGATCATCAGTTCTGGTGCAATTCTCATGTTGCTCCTGATCGGGATCTGCACCCAGTGCTTCCGGTTCGACCTCGGTTTCCACCCTCTCTCTGTCGACTCCTTCTGGTTCTCATTCTTCACCTGCTCCGTAGTCTCTTTCGGTTTCCGTTCGTGATCTCTCTGGGGTCTTCGCTCTTCCTCGAGTCTTCTGGTATAGTGCCACTCTTTCAAGATTCCACACTCGCCCGTCTTCCGTGCGAACATGATTTGTTCCTTTGTGAATCACTTTGATGGGTCGGCTAAACCGAGACCCTGTGACCTGATCTTTCTGCGGTAACTGGATTTTTACCAAGTCTCCTTTTCCTATGTCGGACGCTTGCTTGGTTCTTCTTCTCCGATCACTCCATAATTTCATGCGTGTCTTATTGCTTTCGATTCTCCAGACTACTTCTGCCATGTCCACCACTTCATCTTCTCGTATTTTCGACAACCATGGTGGAATCAGCGTGGATGCCGCACTCCTCCCTCTCAACATTTTGAACGGGGATATTTGGGTGATCCCATTTGGAGTGAGTCTGTGGGCCGCTATGGCCTCCTTGGTGGTTTTGAGCGGGTCCGTGCCCGAAGCCGTTGCTAATTGGATGGCGCCTTTTCTGAACCTGTTGTCCCTCTCTACAAGCCCATTGGCTTGGGGGTGATATAGGGCCGCTTTCCTTTGTTTTATGTGATTTCTTTTTAAGAATTCCTCCATGTCTTTTGAGACTAGTTGCACCCCGTTGTCTGTAACCACTTCCTTGGGGAGGCCTTCCCTCTGAAAAATTTCTGTGAGTACTTCTATAACGGTTGCCGTGGTTATGTTCGGGACGAACGCGGCCTCCACCCACTTGGATAGATAATCAACCAGTACTATGCCATACCGGTGTTCAGGTGCATTGCTTCCAAAGGCCCTATGAAGTCAATGCCAAGCTTTGACCACACAGCTTCTGGAATTTCCGTGGGTATTAGGGGTGCTTGGCGGACCTTAAGTCTCTTGTCGCTGTTGAGACATTCATGGGAACGTTCTATCATGGATCGAATCTCCTGGTCCATGGATGGCCACCAGTAAGCCTCTCTCACTCTGCGACGGGTCATGGTGTTTCCCAAGTGGCCTGCGTGGGTTCTACATAGGATGATCCTTCTCATTCCTGTGGGAGGAATAATCTGATCTGACTTCATAATTATCCCCTCCGTTTCAGATAGTTCGTCCGACACCTTCCAGTAGGGTCTCATGCCCTCGGGCAACGCCTTTTCACTTGGCCAACCTTCCTTGGTCCATTTGCGAATCATGGCCATGGTGGGGTCTTTCCCATCTTTCTCTTCCCAGTGTCTCTCACTGAGTTCCAGGTAATCTGGCGCTCTCAAGTCCATGATGGATGCAACTATGCGTTCTCCTTGGAGGAAAGTGGTGGCTTTATCCTTACCCTCCGGCAGTCTCGACATGCAGTCAGCTTGTGAATTTTTCCAGCCTGAGATATGCTGGATCTCAAACGTGTACTCTTGCAGCTTGGCTGCAATGCGTGCCAATCTGGGCGTGGATACTTTTGTGCCTCCCGGGCTAAGCATATGGATCAGGGGCTTATGATCAGTCACCAACTTGAATTTGGTGCCCCATACATATGTCCTGAAATGTTCCACCGCCCATGCGCAGGCCAACATTTCTTTTTCAATGGTGGAATAGTTCTGTTCCGCCTCTGATAATGCTTTCGATGCAAAGGCCACAACGTGTTCAGTGTCACCTTTCTTTTGTGTTAGCACTACTCCCAGTCCATAAGCACTGGCGTCGGTGGTGACGACTGTTACCCACGCCGGATTAAACGGTTGAAGGCATGGTGCTTCTACGATATGCTGTTTTATATTCACCATCGCCGTCTTTTGGGGTTCTTGCCATACAAATTCCGAGCCCTTTTTGAGTACATTGCGAAGGGGTGCCATGGTCTCGGAAAACTTCGGTATGAACTTCGCATAGTACTCTGCCAGCCCCAGAAATGACCTTACTTCCTCTTTGCTGTTTGGTTCCGGTGCTTTAATGATTGCTTGCATGAGATACTGTTTGGGACTGATACCTTTTTCTGAAATCTTATACCCTAAGTATTCAACTTCTTTCACTCTGAACAAGCATTTTTCATACCGTAACCGCACCCCTGCTTCTTGTAGCTTGTTTAGGACAATTCTTAACGTGGCGTCGTGCGTCTGCTCATCCTCTGCATACACGAGGATGTCATCCTGGAAGTACACCACGTTTTTAACTTTCCTTAGCAAGACATCCATCATGCGTTGGAAAGCCGATGCTGCTGATGACAACCCGAATGGCATTTTGGTGAATTGGTATGTGCCAAATCGAGTGATGAATGCCGTGAGGGGTTTCGACTCTTCATGTAGCTGTATTTGGTGGTATGCATTCCTCATGTCCAGTTTTGAAAATATTCTGGCTTCTTTCATTAACAGAATGAGTTCATTTATGCTTGGAAGAGGATAGTTATCTGTGATGACTTCCAAGTTTAAACTGCGTAGATCTATGCATACTCTGAGTTCCTGTGATTGGGGTTTCTTTATAAGCACGACGGGGCTCAGCCATTCAGATGCTTCGATTTCTTCGATGACACCCTCCATTTTCATCTTTTCCAACTGACTTCTGAGGATGTCCCTTGCCGTGGCTGGTACTGGCCTCACTCGGTGCTTTACAGGGACCGCATTCCTTTTGAGCACTATTTTGTGCAGAAAACCCTTGATGTGCCCCGGGTCCTCCGAGAAAAGTGTTGGGTAGTCGCTTTTGACGACAGGTCCGCTCGTTACCCTGACCGACAGGACCTGATCTTCGGTGCTGGGATTCAGTCTGATTTTTAGCTTGTCTTGGTCGTCCCACCCTAGCACTGCTGGGCCTTCGTGAATGAAGTAGACCCTGGTTGTGGTTTCCCTTCCTTTGAATTCTACTTTGGCTTTGATGTATCCTAAAGGTTCGACTGACGCCCCTCCAAAAACCGTGGGTTTGTTCCTCGTCATTAGCACTTGCACCTTTTCTTTTCCCACCATGTCCTTATACGTGCGAAGGGGAATGATCGTTAGATCCGAACCTGAATCTGCCATGACCCTTGTTTCCATGCCATCAATCTTGATCATGCAGTGAGGTTTCTCTCTCCTTGCTCTTGTGCTGTTCACCATGATGACTGTGGGTCTTCCTTCATCTTCTGAGGATGATTCTTTCTCCGTATTGCGATCTGCATTAAGGCTGGAGACTTTCTTGTTCCTCCACCGACACACAATAGAGAAATGGCCAATGCGTTTACAAATGGAGCACTCCTTGTCTCTGGCTGGGCACTCCCTGTCAAACGCCAGGTTTTTCGTGCTGGTGCACCTGTGACACTTTAGGGGTTCTTTCCTGTTCCCTCTCCCTTCTCTCGTGTCGGTTGCCGGCCTTTCTTTTCTTGCATGGAAACCCACTGCTTGTATTTCAGCGTAACTCTGGGCCCCAGTAAGCTCCTTTCGTCTTCCCGCCGTTTCCTCGACTGCTCTGGTGATCTCAATCGCTTTCTCCAACTGCAGTTCATTTTCAACAATAAACTTATCTTGGACCTTCCGACTGTTAGTGTGGACGACCAACATGTCACATATGAGGCTCTCCGCATTGTTGCCAAAATTACACAGCGCTGCTAATTCCCTCAGCTTGGTGACGTAATCGTCAACTGGTTCAGACATTTCTTGCCTTCGCGTGTAAAACCGTATCGTGTGGAGCACTGTGTTCTCTTTACTGGCAAACCTTTTTATGATTCTCCTGACCGCCTCCTTGAAAACATTGTCATTGTCGCCAGCCACCGGTATCGCAGTCTGTTCATGTGTAGCTGATTAGTACCAATTTTGGCATCAGAGAATTCTGGTAGCTGTAGTCAATACTGGCAGCCAGGAACCAACTCCCCTACAACAGCACAGTTTAAATCCCATTGTGGGGGGAGAGGGGCAAAATCAACAATGTGGCTCTTCTATGTAGGGCATGTTGACCCCGGTGCTGCAGCCTCTGGAGCCCGGGACTCCCGAAACCATATTAGAAAAAAGAAGGGGTTGAGGGGTGCACTCTAGTTGCCAGCTCTGTATACCTTCTGCAGTTCAGTTGCTCTTCTCCTCCAAGCGCTTTCATGCCTCTTGCAATCTTCAGGGAGGCAGGCTGTTCAGGTGTAGCGGATTAGTACCTAGGTATATCTGCACAGAATTTAAGCATCCCTTAAAGAACCCAAGGCGGTACTGTGTCACTTGTAAGCCTGGGAGTACGCAAATCTCTTTTCAGAGAACTATAAGAACTACAAGCCCCAGAGAACTATAAGTCTGGCTGCAGGTGGTATCTCATTGATTTCTCCCTTGGTTATATGGTAACTGCCAAAAGGCTCTCGCTGCACCCTCTGATACGCCGTGCTAGACTTGTGCGGCTCATCATCGGACATATGGCTGCGATTTCGGCAGAAGGGCAATAAGAAGTGAAATAAGCACGAGGGGCTAAATTCCATATTTTCTGGGGAGAAACTTTAGGGAAATTGCTGGCACCTGCACTGGAAAATAAGGCGCAAACTAAGGTCTTCAAAGACGGACGGGCTAATTCCCTCAGGTGCCAGCCAAAGGAAAATGTCAAGACTGCTTAAACCTATCAAAGAGGTCAACTAATCAATTATCCAAGGTGTTCTATCAGACATAAACCGAACCGGAGGAACAAGACCCTTAACATCCCCGACTAATGACGTTATCATATAAATGATCCCGATTTAGCCCAACCTGATCTAGTCCAATCTCAAGTCCAACACCGAGAGAAGCCGCCAAAATCCAACTCTGTGGTCAATGAAGACTCCTTGGACCTGATCTCATTCTTTGATACCGCTACAGCGCTGGCACTAGCGGTGCCTGCAGGCCCTCACATCTCAAAAGAAGATACTCTGGCCCGCTTCAAAAGCACGCAAAGACTGGGACAATTGGGTGGTCAGAATCTTTTATTAGACACTAAAAGTATTGGCCCCGCAAAAGGGCTGCTGGGCCCCAATATCATTGAAATTCATCAGCAGTCATTGTCTGTTGAAGTATCAAATGTGTTACCCCAACTGCTGTGGTGACTGTGGCAGCGAAGTCCACTCCTACCCCTATACAGGGGTCTGTTGTCAATGTTGCATCCCAAGTTAATCAGGATGCCCGGGGGGCTTGAATAAGGGGTCACTCAGTGGCATAGTTGGAATCCCTTGGGAGCCAGCAGTGTCACCTTTGTTACCACTTAGTAATCATTTCCAACTGCTCGCCATTGAGCAAACGCACTGTGAAGCTGGTTCCCAGACCTACGGGCCTGACTTTATTTCATGCAACAACGGCAATGCAGCCAGAACCTTAATTGAGAAGACCTTTGCGGATATTAGAGACCTAATTGTATTAAAAATTGACAAATAGGTGGGGGCAATAACAGAAGAAATCAGAAGGATACAAGATAAGATGGACTCCTTGAGCGCAGGGCCCGGAATATTACCTTACCTATGCATAGTAGGCCAAACCTGCCAAAAAAAGCTCCGACCAAGAGTGTCCTGGCTCTTGTAACACGATTAGTTCCAGAAAGGCCAAAAGGTAATCTGGATAGAATAACGGGAGAGATTACTGCAAAATCCAGGTTTAACCGAGGTCCTGTGCCATCGATTGTGGACGGCAGTCTGAGGGCACACCGCCCCAATGAAGAGTTGCTCCACTCACTGGCCCTAATGCACAACCTCCTTTGCGGCCCAGTAGTCATTTTAATAAACAGGCCTACATGTCAGGCCTTGTTATGGCAAGATCCCAATGTCCCAAAGTTTACTATACGCTCATTCGAAGATGAAGAATCATTAAAAAAACAAATGTATTTACTGGATACGACACGTTAAAGGTTGCCTTTCGATCATGAGGGATGACATGCAGTATTGTGTTAGAGGCTCAATACCAGGTGCTGTTTGTGATTACATTCAGGTTTTTTGGGTTTCCCGGTCTCTCGTGGAGGGTTTCACCGTTATTGAGCATGGGTTTACCCAACTGGAAGCTTCAGAATCTTGTTGAGATCCCCAGATATTTTCTTTAGAGCCCCCAAGACATACAAATTACTGACTGGTTGCAGGAGCCAGGTTGTGCAACCAGACTGTCAATCGCATTTGGCTATACTCAATTGTACTATTATCTAACTCATACCACCACTATGTACGCCACTCTGACACTTGTATCTTCTGTTTCAAATGTATGCCACGACTGCAGCGGACCAACCTGTAACCTGGTCCTTCCAGAACTTACTGTGCCCCTTTCTCTGACCATTCTGTAACCTGGTCCCTCACGCCATGTCTTGTACTGTATCTCTATGTGCAACTTTCTGTAACCATTGCTGATCCTAAAGACAAAGCGCCCAGTAACCCTAGGGTTCGGCTGCACTATACAAATAAACAAACGAAACTAAACTAAACCAGCGGGATGACAGGGTGCGCCCCCACGGAAAGGTTTCCCTTGTCACTACCATTATTGATAGTAGTGGCCCCGACTATGTAGATTTGGAGGAAGTGGATTGAGTGAGCAGCGAGGACGGCCTTATGTCAAAGGAAGTTAAGCTGATTTCCTGGAATATAGCGGGAGTCAGAAGACTGTTGGATAATTCAGACTGGTCCAACTATGTTTGTACCTTTCAAATAATATTGTTACAGGAAACATGGGCCGTTGACACTCCATTCCTCCATGGGTGCCAGACATTTGCTATTCCAGCTACCAAAGGTCCCAGAGGATAACACAGAGCCCAACTGGCTCGGCAGACCTGTAACGATGTAATGTATCTACATAACATCTACAATAGACCGTCCACAACATTTGGCCGATCCACATTGTTCTCCCTCAAAGAGCATATAGCACACATACCACTATGAACGCTGTCCAGAAGTAGCATTCCTGTTGCAGGGGATATCAATCTGAAATGTGAACCAGTCGGGGAGTTAGTGAACTTATTGGATGACCAAGATCAAGCAGGGGAAATCCCAGCTTTGGTTGCCGCCACACCAAAAATGTTGCAATGCCTCGCCCTGGAGACTTGCTGTATGCTCACCAATTTAAATCTGAGGGTGTGTAATGGGCATTTTAAGGAAAGAGCAACCTGAGAAGTTGACCTTTAGGGTCCCACAGGGAGCTCACATATCGATTACATCTTTGTTTCTTGTTGGGATTGGTCGAGCATTAGAGACTTCGAAGTAGTTGAAAGAATGGAAAGTGATCATCTCCCATTAACTTTGATAAACAGTGGGAGTGACGCACCAAGGGCCTCATAGTGCTAACATACACCCCACCCAGTGTCGGTAAGTGGCCATGCCAGAAAAACTATTAGGTGGTCCAATTCCATGAAGCCTGAAATTTAACCCAACCTTTTTATTTCCGTCCTCCCGAACCTGGAAGCAATATGCGATGTTAAATCCAATGCCAAAGAGATCCTGGCAGAATTTAGGAATGTAACAACAAATCTAAAGACAATTCAGTGGCAAAAAGACAAAGAAACCCAAGCGCCTGCGTTCTCAATATATATTCTCTAGATGGCAGCGGCTGATATGTAGAGTGCGGGTATTTTGCCCAATACTGCACAGAAAGTTGAACAAGTTAACAAGTTTTACAATCACACTCCGCCAATCACTGTAAAGTTTACTGCAAAATTGCTGAAGTTTTTATTCTTTCAAAGATCAGCCCGACACGCCGCGTTACGAGCAAACAATGCTCTTCCTCTGAGGCTGATCTCACATCCTAACGTAACAAACAGGTGGTGTCATGATTCCATCAAATCACAATAATGCATGCATCACAGCAGCATATGCAATGAATGTCATATATAATCCAGTCACATCAGATACAATGACAAAGAACAAACATTTAGGGAAAAATAGAGAGAGATATAAAGACACAATTAGTGTTGAACTAATTTTGGGCAAACATGATACTATCTCGGCATGAAGCCATGATGGGCGGTGCGCCACACAAACCGTACCCCATGGGGATTAAGAAATAATAAAATGCCCTCAAAGTATTCTGGTTGATAACCAAACCTCAAAATAAAGTTAATATAAACAGGATAAAGTATCGTCCTTTGAGTAGCTATACATCTGCATATCAATGCACTGCATAGTCTTCTTCAAGCCATCACATATGCATGTTAAGTAACAAGATGGGCCAAGCCACTTACCATTTATTTTAAAAGCTAATTTGCCAAAGAATCATTTCCGAAATCCTACAGGAAAAATAGGAAGTATGCGCTATAGTTAACCAACTGTTATTCCAGAAAATGTCTTATCCATTTAGAGTATCTTGTTAGACAATGGGCCTCATTACGAGGTTGGTGGTAGCCATGGTGCTTTTAGCACCATGGCTACCCCCTTACCGCATTCCGAGTCTGGGTTGCCGGAATAGGGACTTTCCGGGTCATTCCAACCTTGTAAGTCCACATTCTGATAACAATTCCCCATTCCCATTCGAGCCCCCATAGGGCTCAATGGGAATGGGGAAGGAGCTAATAACTAAGTTATTAGCTCCATGGTCCCTTAGCGGCTCCCACTAAGGGACCTCGGAATACGGAGGTAAGGGGTTATCGGCACCGGCATCCTTACCGGTGCCGGCAACCCCTTACCTCCAAGCTCGTAATGAGGCCCACAGACTCCAAGAATTCAGACAATTTTAAAAGATTATTAAAAACCACATACCTTAATCATACTGCACTGTTGTGTCTTGACAATTTAATACATTAAATCCATTTGGTAATTCCAACGTAATGCCACAGTTATCAAAACCGCATTTGTCATCATTATATGAAACGTGACGAACAGGCAGATGCAGCCGATCAAGCACAGGACAAAAAAGAAAGAAACCGACCCCAAGGGTAAACACTTAGTGAGTTTCACTCCTCATTCTCTCTGTCATTCTTGCAGGTAATCAGCCTCAGAGGAAGAGCATTGTTTGCTCGAAACACGTGCCAGGCTGATCTTTGAAAGAATAATTACTTCTGCAATTTTGCAGTAAACTTTACAATGATTGGCGCAGTGTGATTGTAAAACTTGTTAATTTAACAGCAAATCTAATCCCACATATCTCAGCTCAAGTAAAAGCTATAAAAACTCAAATATTGAAAATACCAGGGGGGGTATGTGTTCTGACTTGAGTGTTGTGTAGACCGTTGAGACCTCTGTCCCCAAGTGACGCACAGGGGAACCAAAAGAAACCCGCTGTGCGACCTTTGGGGCCACAGGTGGGAGATGTTCCTTCCCGGATCCACGGAACCTCTGGAACACCGATGCTGCTGCAAAAGAACGAGGTTAAGTACCAGGCAATCATAATATATATCACAATAACCAAAGGATTTGAATAGTCTTACCTATCCGGTGTTTGGAAAACCCAGGAAACCTAGGAGGGAGGTTCGAGACTCAGATGAAGCGTTCCCCAAAACGAGAGGACTGCAGTCAAGCGTGGATACAGGATAGGCCACCTGTAGAGCTGAAGGCGTAACTTGAATCCCAGAAAGGAAATGGCGTAGAAGTTCAACAAAGTACCAAGGGATGATCCAAAGACAAGTGAGGGTCGTGTCAGAAATCCAGCAACAGGAAGGCAGTTCCAAGCAAAGGTACAAAAGGATAATCCGAAGGAGTCCAAGTGAGAGTTCCAAGATCAAGGTAAACCAGTAGTATTATCCAAAACGTAGCGCCAAACAGGGTCTGAAGACAGCTGAGAAGCAATGAGTGTTCCGTGCATCAAGCCTTATATACTGTGCGTTTCGGGGTCATGTGACGTCCACCAAGGTCACGTGGGAAACGCCGCTCTGAATCACGTGAACACGCCCCTTCTGCTGTATGTTCTCCATGGCAACTGCCAGTGCAGGAAGGGCTGCAATCGAGCCCGTAAATCGTACCTGGTACAGAGCTTTCGGTCCGTCGGGCAAACCGAATCACATGAGCCTCGAACCCTGGAGGAAGTCATGTGGGAACCCGATGAAGGTGTTGGGGAAATGTGAGCAGTGTTCTGGTGTGCAGTGGATCGGTGTGCAGAGGATCGCCTAACAGTATGACCGCGAATGTCGCCAGGCAAAGGCGTAAATCTTAAACTGTATGCAATCCAGTGGGAAGTTGGACAGGCAGAAACTCTGTGAGTGTCGATCAAAATATACAAACCTGAAGTTAATTTAAAAAAAGGGACTTTATTCTGGAGGAATGGAATGTCCTACATGCTGCCCTAAAATCAGTGGATCATTCACTGTTCTGGAAATTGGTTTTGTTTATGGAAGGGAGGGGTGGGCAACCCTTGATCTGTCATATCGATGAAAATTGTTGGTGGCTGCATTTTGCTAATCTCTTTCGGATAAGCTTGCACTGGATTTTGAAGAGGTGTCCGAAGCCCTTGATCCTCTCAAAAGTGGCAAATTTGCCGGCCTAGACTTTATCCCCATTGATTTTATCAAAGATGAAGTAGATATCTGGGCCTCATTTTTGTGTAGGGTGTTCAATGCAGTTGTGAGCAGGAGAATCATGGAGACAAGTGTTGATTACACCGGTCTAAAAATGGGGCGGGAGAGATAAACCGGAAAACTACCGCCCAATTTCTCTTCTAGACAGTATGGGTAAAGAGTCATTCTAAAACACCTAGAACATTGGGCTGATAGGGAATGAATAATCCACGATCTCCAGGTGGGCTTTAGCGGGAGTAGCGGGAGTACCCCACAGTATGGGTAAAGAGTCATTCTAAGACACCTAGAACATTGGGCTGATAGGGAATGAATAATCCACGATCTCCAGGTGGGCTTTAGCGGGAGTAGCGGGAGTACCCCACAGTATGGGTAAAGAGTCATTCTAAGACACCTAGAACATTGGGCTGATAGGGAATGAATAATCCACGATCTCCAGGTGGGCTTTAGCGGGAGTAGCGGGAGTACCCCACAGTATGGGTAAAGAGTCATTCTAAGACACCTAGAACATTGGGCTGATAGGGAATGAATAATCCACGATCTCCAGGTGGGCTTTAGCGGGAGTAGCGGGAGTACCCCACAGTATGGGTAAAGAGTCATTCTAAGACACCTAGAACATTGGGCTGATAGGGAATGAATAATCCAGGATCTCCAGGTGGGCTTTAGCGGGAGTAGCGGGAGTACCCCACAGTATGGGTAAAGAGTCATTCTAAGACACCTAGAACATTGGGCTGATAGGGAATGAATAATCCACGATCTCCAGGTGGGCTTTAGCGGGAGTAGCGGGGGTACCCCACAGTATGGGTAAAGAGTCATTCTAAGACACCTAGAACATTGGGCTGATAGGGAATGAATAATCCACGATCTCCAGGTGGGCTTTAGCGGGAGTAGCGGGGGTACCCCACAGTATGGGTAAAGAGTCATTCTAAGACACCTAGAACATTGGGCTGATAGGGAATGAATAATCCACGATCTCCAGGTGGGCTTTAGCGGGAGTAGCGGGGGTACCCCACAGTATGGGTAAAGAGTCATTCTAAGACACCTAGAACATTGGGCTGATAGGGAATGAATAATCCAGGATCTCCAGGTGGGCTTTAGCGGGAGTAGCGGGAGTACCCCACAGTATGGGTAAAGAGTCATTCTAAGACACCTAGAACATTGGGCTGATAGGGAATGAATAATCCAGGATCTCCAGGTGGGCTTAACGGGAGTAGCGGGAGTACCCCACAGTATGGGTAAAGAGTCATTCTAAGACACCTAGAACATTGGGCTGATAGGGAATGAATAATCCAGGATCTCCAGGTGGGCTTTAGCGGGAGTAGCGGGAGTACCCCACAGTATGGGTAAAGAGTCATTCTAAGACACCTAGAACATTGGGCTGATAGGGAATGAATAATCCACGATCTCCAGGTGGGCTTTAGCGGGAGTAGCGGGAGTACCCCACAGTATGGGTAAAGAGTCATTCTAAGACACCTAGAACATTGGGCTGATAGGGAATGAATAATCCACGAACTCCAGGTGGGCTTTAGCGGGAGTAGCGGGAGTACCCCACAGTATGGGTAAAGAGTCATTCTAAAACACCTAGAACATTGGGCTGATAGGGAATGAATAATCCACGAACTCCAGGTGGGCTTTAGCGGGAGTAGCGGGAGTACCCCACAGTATGGGTAAAGAGTCATTCTAAGACACCTAGAACATTGGGCTGATAGGGAATGAATAATCCAGGATCTCCAGGTGGGCTTTAGCGGGAGTAGCGGGAGTACCCCACAGTATGGGTAAAGAGTCATTCTAAGACACCTAGAACATTGGGCTGATAGGGAATGAATAATCCAGGATCTCCAGGTGGGCTTTAGCGGGAGTAGCGGGAGTACCCCACAGTATGGGTAAAGAGTCATTCTAAGACACCTAGAACATTGGGTTCTAACATAGCCTTTATGTTATATTCGTTGGTTTAAAATCTGCCTTTGGTTCAGTTTTCAGAGAAACAATGTGGCAGATATTAAATGAGCGGAAAGCCGCAGTGCTCAATGGGCCTCATTACGACCCTGGCGGTAAGGGGTTAGCGCCAGCGTTAGCTGCGCCGACCCCTTACCGCCAATCACGAGTTCCCTTTCCGCCATGGCGGATTTTACACCTGCTTCTAGCGGGTGTAAAAAACCATGGCGGTAAGGGAACTTGATGTTAATTACGCCACCGTAATTTACGGTGGCGTAATTAACGCCTTCCCCACTCCCATTATGCCCTATGGGGCAAAAATGGGAATGGGGAAGGGTAAATGGGGATTGGGGACTTACCGCCCCGCCGACCTCGGAATGGGGCGGTAAGTCCGCCAACCACCATGGCGTAAACGTAGTTTACGCCATGGTGGTAAAGTCACGGCCCAGGCGGTAACTTACCGCCTGGGTCGTAATGAGGCCCAATATCATTTGCCAGCTATATTCAGCTAATAGGGCACGGCAAGCACACGTTATGGACTGGGAAGTGATGTTACCCGTGGGGTTTAGGCAAGGCGGCACTGTGTCCCACCTCCTTTTCAACATCTATATACAAGAAATTATAGACGCACTGCTGAGAGAGTGCCAAGATTGCCACAAAATAGAAACAAAAAAATATCCAGCCTTTTTTACACTGATGATGCAGTCTTTATTTCCACATCCCCCCAAGGACTGAGGAAGACACTCGTCGTGTGCCTGCAGAAATGCAGGGAGCGCGACCTTAGTCTGAATACTGCAAAACCAAGGTGATGGTCTTCAGCCGAAATCTACTAAACGCAAAATACTGTAGATTTAAGTAGAGGGATTAGTCCTTGACTAGGCCAACTAATATGACCATTTGGGGTTTAGATTCGAATGCCCAGGTAATACCCTAGATAAAGTAAGTGGTGCAATCCTGGCGTTCCATGATAAACACGGAAGAGGCGCAGTATCCCAGGCATGGATTTATTCCAGAAGCAAGCCATTCCGGCTGCAATATACGGCTCCAAACTATGGGGGTATGGTAATATCCAGAAACTCACATTTCTGAAGAAATTGGTGCTGCTCCCAGTAAATTCTCCTTCAGCATTGGTCTTCTTGGAGCTGGGTTGCACCCCGGTTGTCGATCAGGTGCGTGCAAGGCCTGCATTATTTTGGGCTAGGTTAAGGAAACATCAGGGTTTGGTAGGCTATCTAAATGCAGCACTTCATCTGCTAGCTATGGTGAGAGGAAGGAGCTTAAAAGGGGCATCCCATGTTAGGTCCCAGAATCAGGACCTTGATATGATCGAAGTGTGGACACACCCTCCACCTTTGGGTTCACCCTCGATCGATAACATGAAGAAAAGGGTTAAGCAGAGAAGTAATGATTGCCTCCTGGTTGATTACTGAAACTTGAAATTGGGGCCTGGTTATCTTGATTGGAGGCATCACCAGAGGCACACATTATATCTGGATGTGATGTATCCCCCTGCGATTCAGAATGGGGACTCCCTGGTGGCATCCTTCACCCAAAATTGGCTACCAATCAACACAAGCAAATGCCCCCTATGTGATGAGGGCAATGAGACAGTCACGCATTTGTAGCGGGACTCTGAAGCTGAGGAAAATATATCTGAAGCCGCTATTGACAGAGGCAGGGGTCAGACATTTGGACGATTCCGTGACACTCCTGGGTCAGTGTAAAGATGTGCAGGTGGTTAGATTAACGGCCCATTACATACATAGGGCAAAAGTCCAAGAATAACAGAGAAGCCCCGAACCAGACATCTGATAATGGTATATGAGGCTGCCAGCAGGAGACTCTCCTCATTCTGCTTTGTTAGTATACAAACTTGAATATATAATATAAAGCACTAGCAGTTCATAACGATGACTATTACATAGTTACGCTGGATTGTAATGCTTTGCCTGGACATGTTAATTCTAATATGCATGTGTTACCATGGTTTTATTTCGAATGCATTGGGGTTCATTATGACCCTGGTGGTAGCCGTGCCTGTAATACATGCATGGCTGCCGCTGGAATCATTTTTTTCCAGCGCCCTGGAATGGCCTATTACCGGGTCATTACAGCTTTGCCGGACCCAGTAATCGCCCATTCTTGGGTGCCGGAAAATATTCGTCCCCATTCCCAGTTGAGCCCCATAGGGCTGAATGGGAATGGGGAAGCCAGATGCACCGGCACTATTCGTGAATGGTGCCGGTGCATCAGACATGCTCTGCTCGCGGGTGTCGGTCCGCCCGGCAGGTAAGACCTGATGGGCGGGAAGGCACCTGCCCACAGAACTCGTAGTTTGCCGCTCCGGGAACAATGGTACTGGTAAGCTCACTGGTACCGTAGTTCCCGGACCGGCAAAGTTATAATGAGGCCCGTTGTCTTTTTGACCTTTGTACACTTTTATGGTTGATGACGATGGTGCCTAGTATAGTTGGTCTTGAGATATACACGGACTGAGCAACATCTTGGCTCACGTCACTTGATATAATATGGAATATATAACGCGCCTATACACAAGTGTTTCAAGGCGCGGCGAGGCAAAGGGGGGGGCTTAAGGGGTTTTTGTCTTTGGGCTATTACCTAACTTGCTGGTATTTTAGTATTGTGGTAAATTTGTGGTAAATTGGCAATATCTTATTGTGGTGGTAAATTAGTGGTGAGAATATTCATAACACTGCCCTATATGATAAGACAAACCTTCCCCTTTTTATAACTACGCCCTATTCTAGGGTTGACTATAGGCATGCCCCCCAGGTTTAGAACATATAAAAGTAACCAAATATTGTCATAAACTGTGTATATATTGTGGCAATGACTTATCTACGACATCAGCGTATATTATTGAAAGATCTTGTTCAGCTTCCATGCGTAGCTGAACACACTCACACAACACACCAACTTTCTAGCTTGCTTTTATACTTCCCCTTTGTTTCTTATTTACCTCTGGTGGTAATACTTTTTACCACCATGGAGTAGGCACCAGGGTGCTTCCTAGTTACTTTCCCCACCTAAAGAATAATCATCAGAGACATAAAAAATATGGTGACACCAAATTTGTTTTCGTGGCTGCAATTATTATTTATGAACATGTCACTTGTAAAAAGGAAACAAAAATATTACATTTCATGATAATACATCAGGTGACTCTTACCAAATCATCGACACCGCTGTGGTTATCTAAGAGGCAAAATATAAACATGCATTGCAGAACATTTCTTTTCCCATTAGTTCACAGTGTGCGAAAGAAAAACAACAATGACTCCGTTGAAATTAATGAGCTAATTCTGTCTTTCTGGTCACAGAGATAATTCACTTTCATTCAACGCTCTCCTCAGCTTTACTGCCACTTACATGGAATTCTGAAGTGTCTGTGCTTTATCTGTGCGGCTCCCGTCAGCTCTGCTTATCTGCGCTGAAATGTTGCGAACTCCGCACGGCCCTCTTGCGCTTGCAAAAGACAACCTTGGGTTCCCAGCAGACTTCAATGTCAGGTCAACGCAGCTTCAGCACTCCCTCCCTTTCAGCAGCCGGCAGCAAGAAGAAGAACCCACGCCCTTCAGCTCACCCCCTATTTATCTACCCTGCCTGTCACTCAAAGCTAAAACTGCCCTGTTCCTGACCTATTTTAGCAACTTCTAGACTCCTGATCCCACTGTCCAATCACCTACAAGACTTTGTATGTATCTCTTATTGCTTCCTGCACAGACAAATAAGCCTCAGAATGCAAAAAGACAGTCTGTTCATTTTTTTTTTAAAGTGCATATTTTTTTTCCATGGAACGAAAAGAGAGAGAAAAATACGACAGAATTTCGATCCGTGTTCACTCACATTGCATTGCAATGTTAATCAGGAGGACTAATTAGTTACTGGGTTATCACTTAATGAGGGTAGTTAGTTAGTTAATCTGGGTTATTTTTTCAATGCTACCTTACACAGATGGCAATTCTTATAACTTTATATGTGTGCACAATGCAATTTGAATCTACAGTCGTTTTGCAATCATTCTGCTTTGCCATTGAAGGCCTAATTCACTGCTATAATGACTCAATGTGGCATTCCACCTGCACGACATAATTTACTCAGCCTCATTACAAGGTTGGAGGTAGCCTTGCCGGTAAAACCGGCAAGGCTACCTCCAAACTCGCATCTGTGTCTGGTGTTAGGGAGAATTCTCACTTTATGGCTAATTTCCCTTACCTATAGAGTCCCCCGGCAGCTTTGCTGGATCTGAAGTTTTTGTTTCTTTTTACCTGCTAAGAGTGAGACTCTTTTCCCCACTCTTAGGCATTTTTGCTATGTGTGTTCTAGGCTAATTTTGTGTTGAATGCCTATGGGATTTTCTCTCCCTCATAGGAACCATCTTTATTCACTGGTGTTACACAGCACCCTCAGTGTAGTGACACAGGGCTGTCGTAGCGTCCCCCAAACATAGACTCCATACCCTGGGACTGACTACTGTCTCCCAGGGCATGTAAAGTCCCCATTGACTTTACTAGTCAATTTCTATGAACTAAACCAGTACAACCCATCTTACTATGGAAGTACTGGAAGGGGTTAATAGTTTTTCCCCTATGTTCATTTTCCAGAGGGTACCGTACAGTACCTCTCTCAAAAGTTTCTGACTGGTGTCAGTGGTTACTACCATAAATATTCGACTGCGAATATTTCTCTATGGGATTTTCCCATTGTTCGAGGCTACCACTTTTTCTGACAGCCTCTATCATACAGCCGGTGCATTTTAATATTAACTTTGCTCCGGTGGGTTTTATTTGCCAGAACTTTAATATAACCTCTTTCTCGTGTCTTTCTCTACAATCCTAACCCAGGTCGGGGATCCTTTGTTCGTCCGTTTGGCGGGCTTCTGCCCAGAAGCCCTCCTTCCAGCGCCACTGAGTCTCGGGTGGGTCCATTGTGTGGGAGGGGGAGTAGGAACCCAGGACAGGGTTGCCTCCGCAACCCATGTCACACTCCATCCTGATAGGCTGGAGGGTTTCCCGCCAAGATGACCACTCCACTGTGTGATTGACAGCTAGGCTGTATGAATGGGGCTCTTTTTGCATAAAAGCAGGGTCCTGAGGACTGGAAGGGCAAGACGTCACCACTGGAACTAAGAAGCTGAAGAGGAGAGAAGCCAAAGACATCTGCAATGACTGAACCACCGGTGAAGCCCTGCTGCAGCGTCTCACCACTTTTCTCCACACGACGAGAGGAGATCTTCATCTGAAAGAACCGCCTTCCCTTGAGCTGGTGGGGCCAACCAGTTTGCCAATCGCCTTCCCGAACCTGCTGTGGTCGAATCGCCAGGGCACTGCACTTGGAGACCGGATAGCCAGGCAGCTATCGACCCGGACCGCGATTAAAAGGAGCATACCTTTTCAACTTCGTTTGGCAGCACCGCGGCTGGTTTCATCCCTGGGTAGTGCAGTACCTCGAACCTTCCTCCACGACGAGAGCCCCTCTTCCTCTGCTGGACCCCTCGAACTGCAGGAACTACCAGGAACAACTGCCAGTGCAGGAGCCACTTCTTCACTTTAAAGGTACATTGTTCCGCCAGGCTGCCCTTTCTCTGCGGTAGCTCTAAAGGTTTTTTAAATCCTTTACCTACCTGTTGGGTTGGTCGCCCCCTCTCTCAACATTGTCTTTTCACAACTTTTGCAACCACCATTTCCAATATCGTTAACCAAAGACTTGACTGCAGCTACGAGAACATTTTGCTCCTGGGCACTTGCCCTGTACCACTAACTTTGGCACAGGCCTATTGACTCTGGTCCCATTTGTTAGATCTGCCTTCTCGAGATTGATTCTCCATTCGAACTGTGTGGTGCACCCCTTTATTATAACCACTCTTTCTTCCCACTGCTTAATCATTGTGAAGTGCCATTTTGCTCAGTTTTCATTCTAAGTATTGCTTATATTGATGCACTGTCTTGTTGATCTGGTTCACAACTGATGGGAAGTGTTGCTAGGGTATATAAGAAACTATTTCTGAATAACTTGTGTTTTCCCTCCCTTGTGAGGAATTGTTAGAGGACCCCTTGTGTGTAGTTTTCACGTTTTGCTCAGTTTTCACTCTGGTTCACTTGGTCTACAATTCATATAGGGAGTGTGTATATTTTTCCTTGACTTAATTTAACTTGCTTGATACTTGTGATAAATTTGTTTGATTAGAGGTGTGTAAAATAAATATATATTTACTTTTAAACTACAAAGCTTTGGTCAGTGTTTCCTTGTGCCATACTACTGTAGGCCTATTGTGTAAACCCTGAATACTGCTCATCTCCCTCTTGAGATAAGTCTGACTGCTTAGCCACAGCTACCAACTAATCTTTGTGGTACAGACTGAGACCAAAGGGGATTTATTGCTCTCAGCTGTAGTCCTAATCTTGTGTAGTGCTCCCTGAGGGAACTGCACGGGATTCTGCCTAACACTCGGCACCTGCAAATGGGCAATTACCGGGCTATTCCGGCCCAGCCGGACCCAGTAATTGCCCTTTCACGGTTGCTGAGCCTGGTATATCCCCATTCCCATTTGAGCCCCATAGGTCTCTATGGGGATGTGGACGTCGGATGCACCGGCACCGTTTGCTGGTGCATCCGACTTGCTGTGTTCACTGGTGCATGCCAGCCCGCCTGGTCAGACCAGGTGGGCTGACAGGCACCTGCGAGCACAGCTCGTAGTATGGCAGTACGGTAGCAACGGCGCGGGTAGAACTACCTGCACCACTGTTACTGTACCACCATACTTATAATGAGGCCCACTGTCTCTTTTCTGCATTTACACTAATCCCACTAAAAGTGTTGTCCTGTAATCCCACCTGCACCCATTTAACTGGCTGCTTTTATTGAAATCACTGCCTTACTGGCGGCTGTTATTAAAATCACTGTCATAGGCTCCTACATGTACCCTCCTTTTCTGACCGCTGAGACCGCTCGGGATGTTATAGTGGGAGGAATAACAATCCCCTAACTAAAATGTATGTCTTACAGGATATCTCTCCTTCCACATTGTCACCAGTAGCATGACCAAAATCCCCATCTTAAAGGTAAGGGCAACCAGCCATCCCCCCATTAACACAACCAAGGTCGCCAAACACACCGTACCCCTCACTATCCAGGTCCCCCAGTTGACTGTGGTTATCTCCATCTCACCCAGGCTATTCACAGTAATATTGTTTCTTCTTAAATTCATCCTAACAGTGTGCCTTTCTTTATGGCTCAACAAATATTCAACATCTGGGTCGATCGGGAACGATTTCCTCTGAAAAACCCAATATGTTCCACTTTGCCTTCCCACATATCATCAGCAACATGGAATAAAGTTAATCCCCCTATTGACTAAATCGTGTCTTTCGGAACAGATATGTAAAACACACTGGGCCTCATTCCGAGTATGGAGGTAACCATGCCGCTTTTAGCGGCATGGCTATCCCCATACCGGGTCCGGGTTCCCTGAATGGAGAAATACCGGGCCATTACGACCTTGGAGGGCCCAGTATTTCCCCATTCAAGGAACCCGGACCCGATACATCCCCATTCCCATTTGAGCCCCCCATAGGGCTCAATGGGAATGTGGAGGATGCTAACAACGGGCCCGTTAATGATGGGCCCGTTGTTAGCATCCTGGACTGCTCGCGACACCAGCTAAAGACGCCTGGTTTTACCAGGCGTCCTTAGCGGGACCTGCGAGCAGACCTCGTAATGAGGCGGTAGGGGGTTAACAGCGCCGGCAGCTCTACCAGTGCCGTTAAACCCCTACTGCCTGGGTCGGAATGAGGCCCACTGTACTTTAACTGTTTGACAATGAATGTTCCATGATTCAAATGGGTGATTGTGTAATTTTTCAAAGAAGTACTTACCAACCACCTGTTTTTAATTAGCCTAGCTTGTGACAGTTCCTCAATCCCCGAATTACTAATGACCACTTCACATCTTCCCAACACCCCCGGATCAGGTTTCAACCCGCAGATAGCATCTGCTGCGTCACGAGCAAATGGTCTACCTGGACACATGTAATTCTGCTCTTTAAACTTTATACATGTATCCAAATTCGGAATCAAGTAAACATCAGGCTCCCAAGACTGAAATGCCATCCTGGGTTTTGATCTTCACATATTTGTCTTTCTGCCAAAATCCCACATTGTGTACTAGTTTAGTCTGGTATATGAGCTCAGGAGCAATATATGGGACGCATATCAAAAACCCAATCTCCATTCTCTCCATATTTATGTACAATGGCATTGCGCTTCACACCTCGAATGCAATTTTGATTTGTACCATTTTCAATTCTCTTGATTTTCGCCATCATTTGATGGATGATCTCAGATGATACAAAGTACAATGGTATATGCCCCTGTATCAATTGAGAAATTGCATTTTGAACCTCTCCCTGTTAGGCAGAATCACATGCAGTACCCTTTGGGAACACTACATGCAATTAAGACTACACATGTCAGTACAATTTCACCTTTGGTACAAGCCTGTACTACACAGTAATGTGGTAGCAGTGGCTGAGCAGCCAGACTTATCTCAAGAGTAAAGTGAGCAGTACAAGAGGTTACACAAAGGGGCAGCAATCACAGTGGTTCAAACAAAGGTTTCTTGGTAAAAGAATATACATTTATTTACACAGTCAGTAAGAGCAGCTCAATATCACAATCTAATATACTACAATACACAACCAATCAGTTTCTGAACAAGTTCAGCTCCCCCGAAGTGGGAGCAAAATGGCACTTCAGTTACTTTAAAAAGGGGTAAAAAGACAAGGTTAAAAGAATTTAAAGCACAAATACTTTCAGAGGTAGGGCAAATAGTTTCAGTTCACTACAACCAGCAATTGAATTCAATAGGCCTGGGCCAAAGTCAATGGTTCAGAGTCTTGGATAGGATAGCACAGTTCTGGTAGTAAATGGTTAAGTCTTTGCCACGGTTTTTAGAAGTAGCTTGTCAGCCGAAAAGTTATATGTCAGTTTAGGGAAGGACAAGCCTTCAAGGTTGGGAAAGTTTCACAAACCTTCACTGCGGCAGAAATGATTTCTTGACCACACTTGCACAGTACCTTTTAAATTAAGAAGAGCTGTAGCTGAGGCAGTTGTTCCTGGCAGTTCCTGTAGATCTAGCTGTTCCTGAGCTTCAGTCGTGGGGACAAGAAGGAGGACGTTGTGAGGTTCCTGCACTGCCCAGGGAATAGGCCACAAGCTTGGCAAAACATCGGTTTAAGGTGTGATTGCCTTAAAGACCATAAACTGGTATCCTTCTCACTGGCTATCCGGTTTTCAACAGCACCCTGAAAAAAATTCATCCAGTATAGAGACGGTGTCCGGGTGACTTGCGAGTTGGTTGTTCCCACCAAACTTAAGGGGAGAAGTTAACCTTGAAGGGCTTCTCTGTCGATGGCGTTTCTGGCAATTCAGACCTGCAGCAGGGCTTCACCGGTAGACCAGGAGTTGCAGCAGTCGTCTTCCTTCGGCTTGTCTTCGGTTCTATTGTTCCAGTGGTCGGCTCTGCTTTCCAAGTCCCAGAGGCCTGCTTTTAAACAGTTTTCCCCCATTCATTCCAGCCTGGCTGTCACTCACACAGCAGGGTGGATGTCCTTGCCGGACAGCCAGCCAGCCAGCCAATCATACCAGAGTGCATTCAGGTCTCCTAGACTCAGGGGATGCTATGTAGCCCCTCCAGCACTCTATAGGAAGATAGGGTGTGCTGAGTCTGTAGATTTAAAGAGACTAGTAAAGTCAATTTAACTTTACATGCTCTGGGAGACAGTAGTCAGTCCCAGAGAAAGTAGTTAAACCTTGGAAAGTCTGAAAGACATGCCTTGCCACTGCACTGAATGTGCTGTGTGACACACAGGAAAAAGATGATTCGTATGGAGTTGTTTTAAAGCTCCGTAACCAAAGAACACAAAAGTAAAACACACATCAAAATACATGAAAGAGTGGGAAAAAAGGCTCTCTTTTTCCAGGTAAAAATAAAAATCCTAGAAATCCAGCAAAGTTGCTGCAGGTCTCAAAAACTAAAGGAAATTAGCACATTCTTGAGAATTCTCCCTAACACTCCCATATACTTTTCCAATAACCTATCAACAGGATTGACTATGTTTATAATATCACTTAACATTCGGTCATGTTCAATATGATAGCAGTCTCATTTATAAACTTCACCTGTTCATTCAGTCCACCTCTGACTTCATCTAAGGTCCTATGAATTATGTCTAAATCATAAGTCAATTGTTGCGCCTTGGCACTCAATGTCCCTACTGAAATCACGTTGGCTGTAGACATTGTTGTGCCTACTACAGCCCCAATAATAGTCATCACCACAGAGGCCACGAGCAATACTGCCACCCGCTTCCCTTTTTTTTTTTTACATCAGATGAATTTACAAACGTTTTTTCAACTGCATGGCAATATCCTTGACGGATTGCCAGGCATCCTCCTTTCGCAGCTCCAACCATTCTCTTATTTGGTCGGATTCATAAATCTTTCAACCATGTTATCAGGGTTTATATTTATGTACATGTTCTGGTATAGCAGCCTCCAGGTGCTTCTTCCACCACAATTCGAGATGCCGGCCCAGGTTCAATGATGACTTGTGCTCCTGCAACTTTAATTCCTGATACACCTTTCTTTAAGTAGCATGGCAAGTATCCAGTTCTCAGGTCTGGTCATCATTGCCTTCTTTTCTGTAAACTTTGTCTTCACCCCCATTCTTTGGTCCGCTGGCTTTTCTGGGGCCTCCTCCAATGGTCTCCGATCCCGTGGTCTCCAATGGTACAACGGTAATTGTAGCTTCCACAAACTCAACTTTGGTGGTTTCTTGTCCCATAAGAACCCTTGTACAAGCCTGTCCAAATCCTTTCAGTAAGGAGCCTCAATGTTTAATGGGATCATACCCAAGATATAATTGATCTTAGGGGCGGACACCATCTTTAAAGCATTAACCTTCCCCCAAAGCGAAAGATTCAGTCATCCCCAGCGTTCCAAATAATTTTTAAAAGCCAAATTAATCACACTCATGTTCACTCTCACCAAATCACAAATCTTCGGTGTGATCCAAATTTTCATTGCATTCAGTATATTCAATTAGTCTCAACTCGCTCAAGCCTTTTCACCTCATGCTTTGGGTGGCAGGGTTTAATTTGGTTGACATGAAAAAATTGCTCAGTCACCATCTCACCCTCCGCTCCCAATATTTTATACACCACAGGGGAAATTTTATCTACAATCTCAAACGGCCCTTTCCATGCCCCGAGAAATTTAGAATTTTTGCACCTGTTCTTCCCAATGTGGTAATTGTACACCTGATCACCTATTTTGTATTCCGTGACTGATGCCTTTCTATAATAATATGTCTTTGCACCATCATCGGCTCTCTCCAGATTCGGCTGCACAAATGCAAATGCATGCTGTCCGCACTTCCTCAATTCTTCCACATATTCGTGAACTGTGGAGGCACTCACAAGTGTTTGTTCGTGTGTCCTGTACAATAAATGTTGTTGCAGTACCATTCTTCTTCCTGTCAATACTTCATGAGGGCTGATGCCTGTCGCTTTAGGAGGAGTCGACCTAATGGCCATTAATACTAAAGGTAACCGTAGAGCCCAAATGGAACCTGCCTCAGCTACAAACTTCTTTACTATCTCTACTATAGATCTATTGCTTCTCTCTACATTTCCTGAAGAAGAGGGCCTATAGGATATGTGCAATTTCCTCTTTACCTCCAATATCTGCCACGCCTTGCCCATCAAGGCACTAGTGAAATGACTTCCACTGCCTGATTCTATCCTCTGAGGTAACACAAAAAATGTGATTTGCCAATAATGTGGCTGCTGTTTGCCCACTACAGTCTGGTGCGGGAATGCACTCCACCCACTTCGACATTAGACATACCACCGTTAATAAATATCTATTTCCCCAGGCTGATCTTTTTACAGGCCCAACATAGTCGATTTGCAAATCCGAGCATGGAAGGATTACACCTCTTTTCGTTAATGGAGCTCTGTGCATTGGTGAAGCAGGTTTAAATTGTGCACACACCAGACACCCCCTTGTGTACAGTTCCACATCTTGAGACATATGCGGCCAGTAGGCATAGCCCTTGAATATTTCTAAAGTTTTTCGTGAACCTCTGTGTCCTGCAGTTATCGCGTCATGCGCGTGGTGTAACATTAGCCCTCTGAATGAAAGAAGCACCACCCACTGTATCTGACCTGTTACAGATTCTCTAATCATCAATCCACCCTGTAGCTTAATTCTCTTTTTGTTCTTTAACAACACTCTCAGCTCTTCCTTTTCTTTGCAATCATTTTCAGATAGAGGATTTTGTTCTGGATCTACCAAATGCTTGTACAATATACCTAACACTAGTTCTTCTTTTTGTGCTTCAATCAGGTCTTGATCTGGCATATCATAGCTCCATTGTACCACAGGCTGTTCAACCTCTTTTGGTGATTTTGAGCATGTAACTGCATCCACCTGTATTTCACCAATTAGGTGTTCAATGGGGAATAATTCTCCCATTACAGCCCCATTCTTGGCTAATTGATTTGCTTTTTCATTTCCCTCCTTATCCTCTCCTGGTGTCTATAAATGTCCACACATTTTCCTCCATTGTATTATTAAACCATTCTCCGACACTAATTTATCTATAGCTTGGATCATTTTTCCATGTTTAAGGGGCTTTTTGTTATATGTGAGCATGCCTTTTGCCTTCCAGCCAGGTAAATACTTCACAAAACAATTTTGTGCATAATCAGAATCAGTTACTACAACAATTTCTTTGAATTTATTTTCAACTGCGGTAACAACTGCCTTATGAACGGCAGCTAATTCTGCTATTTGGCTACTCCTGGCTCCAATTCTCATTCCTATACTGGGATGTCTTCACACCTTAACCAGACATTTCCTATCCCTGCCACCAGTTGCTTTTCATTTTCTATATGATACGCACATCCATCTACATACACTGTTGGCAAATCTTTGCACACATTTTCATTAAAAACCTTCTGTGGTGATTGTTCGAATTCATGCAGACTGGGCTCTACTTCTATTTCATCAGAGGTCCATTCAACTGCACAATCATGCAGGTCTGCTATCCCTTGAGCAATTGGGCTCTTTTTGTTCTGCCCGTATCTTACCACCACAGGGAATCCCTGCAATGTCCATGCCGTGATTCTGGACTGCGCTAGGTTACCTGATCTAATCCTTTTACTTTGTAAAAAATGCAAAGGTTGGTGATTTGTTTCAATGATCACTTTTTCTCCCTGAATAATGGGACGGAAATGCTGCAATGCCCAGACAGTGGTCAGAAGAGCCATTTCACATTCAAAGAATTTACTTTCCTTTGACTCATGCCTTTGAGATAACACTGTTGACATACACTGATCAGTGAATCCTATTTCTACAAAGAAATCCTGATTCTTTAAGTGATATGCCAAGCATGGCGCCTTCATGAGACATTCTTTCAATTTAGCCTCTGCTTTAGATTGCTCTTTTTCCCATTTCCATGGTACACTCTGCTTCAGTAATTTAGTTAAGGGTTGAGTGATCTCGGCGTAATTCTCAATAAACTTCCTGTTGACACAGGTTTCCCCCCTTCTCACCTGTCTGTGTTACCTGATGTCCTCTTTAGGCGGAGTCTTCTTTCGAATGGTTCGGGACTTAAATAAGCCTGTTCGGCCGTCCTCGGCTTCCAGATTACATTCAGCTTCGATGTCCAGGATCAAAGGAAAACTCTGGGAATTTTCAGGAAGGAGTAGGGGGGCACGCAGAAGCGATGCAGGGATTCCAGGAAGATTGGATAAGAAGGAAGAAGTCAGGAGAAGGGAATCCAGGGGCCAGGGAATAGCAAGTAGCACAAGAGAAAGTACAGAGCACACGTCCGATCACAGCTAGTAGCAGCATTGAGACGCGTGGGGCCGCGGGGTTGTGGTTTCTTTATAGAGGACGCTGCGTAGAACATGAAGACTGGTGAGCAGCGTTCTGAGCTTGCCGCCATGTTGGTAGTATTATGGATTGTAAGGCTCGACGTGTCAGTTACCAGGAGGACCAGAAGGGGCGAGTTCGATGGTTCATGACAGCATGCCTCCTCCGGAAACTCGTTCCACCGGGTTTGCCCGGGTGTATGAGATGGAACCTTCTGAGTAACCTGGGTGTATTTAGATTTGAGATAGGTTCCCAAGTGCGTTCACTGGGGGGATATCCTTTCCATTCCACCAGGTACTGGAGTTTGCCGCGTCTATATTTAGAATCGCAAATCCTGGAGACCTCATACTCCAGTTGATCATTGACGAGTACTGGTTTGGGCCGCAGGTTAGTTCGAGAGGTCTGGACATATGGCTTCATTAAGGACGTGTGAAAGACTGGGTGGATTTTCTTCCAGGAGTCTGGTAACTTGAGTCGGTAGGCAACTGGGTTGATGATTTCCTTTATAAGGAATGGCCCATAATATAGAGGAGCCAATTTATTTGGTTGCAGATGCCATGGCAGCAGCTTCGAGGATAGCCAAACCTTATCCCCTATTGTGTAGGAGGGGCTTGGTCTTCGCTTGGAGTCCGCATACAGTTCGGTATGGGTCCGGGCCTTTTCTAATTGTTCTTTGGCTTCTCTTTGAACATTAATGAGTGTTTCAATCCAGGAGTCGACTTTTGGAACTGGTGTAGGATGAGGAAGGACGGAGGGTAGAACCGAAGGGTGGAATCCTTGGCTACAGAAAAAAGGACTGGTTTTAACAGCAGAGTGGTCCAAATTATTATAGGCGAATTCAGCCACTGGTATTAAAAGGGACCAATCGTCCTGGACCTTGGTAGTGAAGCAACAGAGGTATTGTTCCAAGGTTTGATTTACGCGGTCTGTGGCTCCGTTGGTTTGGGGATGATATCCTGAGGAAAGAGCGTGTTGGATTCCTAGTATTTGGCAAAGATGTTTCCAGAACTGAGAAATGTATTGGGGCCCTCTGTCCAATATGATCTTGGAAGGAAGTCCATGCAGTCGGAATATGTGTTCCAGGAAAATTCCAGCAAGTTCTGATGAGGATGGCAGTTTATACAGAGGTGTAAAATGGGCCACATGAGTGAACAAATCAATGGTGACCATGATGGTTGTGTATCCCCTGGAAGGTGGTAATTCCACAATGAAGTCTGTCGCTATGAATTCCCGAGGCCTTATTGGAAGTGGAGGTTGCTGCAGTAGACCCGCCGGTCTTTTGTTGTCATGTTTGTTTTGATTACAGACAGAGCATGCCTGAATATACAGTTGTACATCAGCTTTCATTCCAGGCCACCAAAATTGCCTTTGTATTAATCGGAGGGTATTGGTAATACCACAATGTCCGGAGTAAAGAGTATCGTGACAGAGATTTATTATCCTTTGCTGTAGTTTTTGTGTTGGGATGACCAAGGCATTGGGCCTCATTACACGGATGGCGGTAAGGATTTACCGGTACCGGTAAAATACCGGTACCGGTAAATCCTTACCGCCTTACTACGAGGTCCCTTTGCGGGTTGGGGGATTTAACGCCTGCTTTTTGCATTGAGCCCTATGGGGCAAAAATGGGAATGGGGAAGGGCAATGGTGGAAGGGGGAATTACCGCCCCGCCAACCTTGGGATGGGGCGGTAATTCACCTTTCCACCAAGGCGGTGCCGGTATTTTACCGGCATGAACCATGGCGCTAATAGCGCCATGGTTCTCCGCCATCCGTGTAATGAGGCCCATTGTCTTTGAACAAGTATCCATGTTTGGTCTTTAATTCCCACTGGTTCTTGTCCGAGATATCTTTCCAGAGCTCCGAGGATTGAGTCTGAATGCGGACTTCATCTAGGAGGCTGGTCGCCTGGCCTACAAATATTGTGTGGGGAAACATCTTGGGAAATGTTCGGTCTTCAGGAGATTCATAGTCAGGGCGCCGAGACAAGGCATCAGCAATTACATTTTGTGTTCCCGGAATATGGTGAATCTGGAACTGGTATTGGGCAAATAAGAATGCCCAACGGGCCTGACGGCTGTTCCTGCATTCCAGGGCCTGTAACCCTTGGAGATTTCGATGGTCCGTTTGAACCTGGACAGGATGTTTAGCTCCTAGAAGTAAATGACGCCACTTGGTGAAGGCTTGATGGATGGCTAGAAGTTCCTTTTCTAAGACTGAGTAATGAGTTTCACTGGAGGTCAATGTCCGTGAAAGATAGGTAATAGGATGTTCCAGTCCGTCATCAAGTTCCTGTTTCAGAACTGCTTCGATGGCATAGTTAGAGGTGTCTGTTTCCACTAGGAATGGTTGATTTATATCAGGTTGAGCCAGGATGGGGGCTTGTGTAAACTCTGTTTTCAGGCGTTGGAAGGCCTTCTCCTGGGCTGGGGTCCAATGATAGGGAGTATCTTTCTTCAACAAGGAGATGATCGGTTGAACAATCTCGGAGAAGGATGGTATAAACTTCCAATAGAAATTGGCCAAGCCCAGGAAAGATTGGATCTGTTTTACGGTGGTCGGAGTTGGCCAGGATAGTATGGACTTAACCTTGGATTGATCCATTCCTATGCCATCTGGGCTAAGGACAAATCCTAGATAGTGAACAGTGGAAACATGAAAAAAGTATTTCTCGGGTTTTGCTAGAAGCTTGTGTTCACGTAGCCTTTATAACACAGCTTTAACATGTTCTTCATGCTTGAGAGGATCCTTAGAGAATATCAAAATATTGTCCAAGTAGACGATGACGAAAAGAAATAGCATATGCGAAAACACCCGGTCCATAAAGCGTTGGAAGATTGCCGGAGCATTAGAGAGTCCAAAGGGCATGACCAAGTATTCATAATGACCAAAGGGTGTTCTGAAGGCTGTCTTTCATTCGTCTCCTTCTCTAATACGAATCAAATGATAAGCACCCCTGAGATCCAATTTGGTAAATATTACGGCTCCTCTTACGGCTTCCAGGATATCTGAGATCAAGGGTAATGGATAACGATCCTTAAGGGTGCACTGATTAAGACCTCGATAATCAAGACAAGGTCTGAGCTCCTTGGTGTCTTTTTTAGGAACAAAAAATAATGAGGCTCCAGCCGGAGACTTGGATGGGCGTATGGTGCCGTTTTCTAGGTTAGTATCTAGGTATTCACGAAGGGCCTTTCTCTCAGGTTTAGACAGAATAAACATCCTTCTAAAGGGAATCACAGCTAAAGGTTCCGTTTCAATAGCACAGTTTCTTTATAGAGGACGCTGCGTAGAATGTGAAGACTGGTGAGCAGCGTTCTGAGCTTGCCGCCATGTTGGTAGTATTATGGAGTGTAAGGCCCGACGTGGCAGGGACCAGGAGGAACAGAAGGGGTGAGTTTGATGGTTCATGACACCTGTTATATCCCGTCATCCCTAGTAAACCTTTCAATCCTTTCAGGTTAGTAGGATTTTTCAATTTCTGCATTGCTTCCACCTTTTTCTTTTGCGGGTTCAACCCATGCTCAATCACCTCATGGCCTAAAAAAGGTACTTTCTTTTTACACCATGGTGCCTTCTGCTAGGATACCTTGGCTCCCTCTTTCTGTAGTTGGCCAAGCAAATGTCTAATCTTATTAAAATGACTCCTCAGGCTTTCATCATTTTTAATCAAAACATCATCCACGTAGACTATTGAAAATGGGAGTGTTGGAGGTTCTTTGAATGGGCCTGACAATTCCTCTGGATTGTAAATTTTTATTTATCTCTGCTAATGATTCCAGGCACGCCAATGGTAATCGATATTGATGCACGAATACCGGATTCCTACCATATCCCTCTGGTAATGTGGCAACATGCAAATCAGTTAGGCCGCAATCATAAGCATCCTTGGCAAAAACCTCTTTAAATTCCATAAATATTTTTCTCAACTCATTCTTGTCCTCTTCAATATCACATGCATCTGCTGCCAGAACTTGCTCTTCTACCATTTTTTGAAAATTCTGGAAAATCCTCCAATGGAGGAAACTCTGTGCTATCTTCTAGTCGTGTGGCTGTATCTCTTTGCAGACTTGCTACCTTCAAATATTTTGGAATACCAGCCTCCACTTCAATAGGCTAATTTTCTGTTTCACTTTCACTTAAATCAAATAATATGCAATTCTCCTGGTGACAGCACATTGTTTCGTTGGACTCATAAGGATACACAGACTGAATTTTGAATATCCCTTTAGGTTGAGAGTCAAATATATGATATGATATGATACAGCATTTATAACATGCCTATACACAAGTGTTTCAAGGCGCGACGAGGCAAGGGGGGGAACAAAGGGAGGACAGACAACGATCCTACTAGGCCAGGTGTCATTCAGATCGCGCAATTGCATGGGAAGGGGGCAAAGGAAAAGTGCGCGGGGGGAGGGAGAGGGGAAAGTGCAGTACATGGGAAAGTGGAATAAATGAGATAAATAAAACGGCCAGCTGGTGGCAAGTGCAAGAAGTGCAGACATAAGTGCTGGTAGGAGGACTGTAGGGATACAGAAAAACGGTCCCCAGGTGCAGGGGTTGCCAGGGAGGCAGTGCAGGTGGGCAATTGACTGGGCTTGGGCCAGAGATCAGAAAGGTAGGCCAAGTAACCAGTGCAATTTCAGTCAGGAATTCAGCAGGGGAGAGGAGGAGAGAAAGCAGAAACAAAGAGGAAGGTTTTCAGGTGCTTCCGAACCCAGAGATGGTTCTCCTCGAGTTTCAGGTAGGCAGGAAGGCTGTTCCAGAGAGAGGCCCCTGATCTGCCACCAACTTGTTGCTTGGAGAAGCGACTGACTCTGAGGGAGTTGGAGGCAGATGAGCGAAGAGCTCGAGAAGGAAGATATTTAGTAAGAGAGACCCCAGCAGGCCTTGTGTACAATGCAGAGGGTTTTGAACTTAATCCTTGCAGTCACTGGGAGTCAGTGCAGAGATTTCAGTCCTGGAGAGATACGATCCCTGGGCTTGAGGCCAAGGACAAGTCTCGCAGTCCTGTTCTGGATAAGTTGCAGAGGGCGGAGAGTGGATGCAGGCAGATTTAGATAGAGGCTGTTACAATAGTCCAGTCTAGAGAGGACCAGGGCTCTGGAGACAGTGAGCTTCTGGGGGAAGGAGAGGGGAATGAGAGGAAAGGAGACTCTGGAAACACACCCTGTGCATTTACATATCTCTCAGGGATGTTCCCAATCACTGCATTGTTGAAATCTGCAGTGTAATGTGATTTTTGTATTGCCATACCTAATGCGGAATTCTCTTCCAAATAAATGTCTCGACACCCTTTATTATCCACCATGATTTTGATGGGCCCACCCCCAATCTCCATCAATGGTGTATGTTCACATGCCAGCCCTTGCTGCTTCATGGATTCATTTAGACACACAAATGCATCAGAATCCTTCATCTGCTGTCCATTTCTGTGCTTTAGAGTTATAGTGACTTGTCTGGTGAACGCAGGAATGGTAACATCCTTCTTCACCTGTAGCTCAATTGCATATGGCACCAACTGTGCTTCAAATTCAGGTGCAGGTCCTCCTAGTCGGGACCACACTTTTTGATTAAGGAAATCCAACACCATACACATCCTGTGCATGATGTAATTTCCCAAATAAAAATCGATTTGTATCCCACTCACTATCCACACATTGTGACAGGTGGTTTTCGGGCCAAAATCTGCATCATCCAACCCAGAAACATGTTGGTTTTTAATTCAGAATTTTGGGATTTCCTCCCTTTCCATTATTCAGTGAAATAGTTTCTCATTAATAAACCTCCCTTCCTGTTCAAGTGCTGCCAGGGCATTTATCATTTCAGAATGACCATTCACACCAATATGGATCCTTGGCTGCTCAACTCCCATGTGTATTTCATAAAGGGCTGTAATATACGTTTCTGTGGTTATCTCAAGGATTACATTCTGCTTGCACCTCTCTTCTTTTAAAATAAAAGCGCAATGTATTTTCATCTATTTCCGTTTGCCATTTTTTCCTAGGATCCAAATAAATCTGCATGGATTGTTTCTCTTTTTCACTTTGCATTTTATCCTGACACATCAAGATAATGGTGACACTAGGCACACAGCCATTTTGAAGATACACCTCCTTCTTGGGGATAACAAGACACGTCCAGAACGATGCCCAACATTGAAAGTAGGCGAACCCTCCAACGACAAAGATAGCCACCCATGATTTTACAGCAACCTCCTGTGATGGTTACCCAACTTGATGCGAAACAACAAACGATCGGAATGTGCTCATGGAACACCAGAGAGTTTCAGCACTTTACCATGCCAGGAGATATTCGTCGGGGGGACTATGGCATCAGATGTCTACAAGAGACATGGCTCTTGCAAATCCCGACTCTGGACGGCTATGAAGTCAGTGTTGTACCAGCAAAAAAGGGTATTGCAGGTAGACCCACTTCTGGTCTTTCAACGGCGCTCCGAAATGGAAGCAGCATTACATTAGCACAAAAACCTAAGGAAAATCAACTGATGTTATCAGTGAAACTAAACTGGTCGACAGTAAACGAGAAGGGAAACACAAAGACCACAAATGAGTCCATTATAATCATAAATGTCTATTGGAACCCTGTCGCAATTGAAACAAAGACATTTCTCTCTATGCTGGAGCAGGAAATCGATGAAGCTCTGGTCATCCATCAGGCTGATCACATCATCATATGTGGAGACTTGAACGCTCAACAGCAAAAAAAAGGAGGAGAAAGAAGCACAACGTCTGCCAAGAAAACGCCTTCTGAATTACGGGCCTCACAATGGCTGAAATTGATGAGGTCAAGAGATTTCCTCAATCTTGACTCTGTCTTTCCCAACCCGAATCGTATTCCTTCTTGGGAAAGAGAAGATTCCCGTTCAACGATTGATTACATCTTTGCAATCTTTTCTCCAATCATTTCTAACTTTTGAAGTGGTGAGGACCTCGGCCAGTGACCATAACCTCCTTCAAACAACTTGGGCCTTAGCAAGTGCTCATTATGCGAAAATGTCAGCTCGCATAGAATCTAACATCCATAAAAACTTTGACGGCTGAATATAACGACTTGGCTGAGAATGAAGATCGAACCCGGGTTGACTAGACCCTTCTGTTAACAACTTATAAAGTTCAGTCGCGGAAGTCAAAACAACAAGGCACGCAAGTAAAACATGCCTTTGATAAGCTGATGGTAGACAGAAAGCGCAAACTAAGGAGGTCCTTGAGAAACGCCAAGAAACTAGACCCGAACTCAGCCTTAATTGCATCTACTGAGGCTAAAAAATTATATAAAGCATGGCTGCGAGCTCATCGAAGTTCATTATATCAACATGACGCAGAAAGTATTCTTATAGCCATAAATGGTAACCATACAAAAGACTTTTGGTCTCTGCTCCGCTCTACATCCACCGGTCCTTCACCTTCTTTACAGCATGGAATTGGAGAACAAACTTGGGAGATTTATTTGACAAACCTTTTCTTATCCCCTGATACCGAGATTTTAGGACCTAGGAGATCGGACTCGCCTTGGATACGCCTAGACAACAAGGCTGAGATTCTCAACCTAATAAAAAAACTAAAAGCCTCCAGGGCCCCGGGGCCCAATGGTATATCGAATCTCGACCTGAAACTCATCCTGAAGCCTGGGCCTGCCTATTGAGCAAGATTTTTGGTCGATGTGCAGACTCAAGAATGATTCCACCTTCTTGGAATACGCCAAACGTAATCCCCATCTACAAAAAGGGTAACAGGGCTGATCCAGCCAATTATCGCCCTATTGCCCTTTTAGACCCGATAGGCAAAGTATTTGGTTCTCTACTTCTTCGGCACTTTACAACTTGGGCATCCAATGCCGCTTGCCAAGACCACCTACAAATAGGATTCAAAAAGAACATGGGCACAGATGCTAACATCCTTACTCTGAGTACCCTAAAAAGTAATGTCTTAGCAGGAAGACCTAGACTGTTTGTTGTTTTTGTTGACTTCTCCCAGGCCTTCGATCGAGTTGACAGATCCAGATTACAGTCGAAACTGTCTCTTTGGAATTGTACAAACAACATCTTGGACCCAATACGAGCTTTATACTCCAACACCTTGATGCAAGTCCCCATAAACCACCAGGGGTCCCTCTCGGCGAAGATCAAAACAGCCAGAGGTGTGAAGCAGGGCTGTCCTTTAGCCCCAGTCCTGTTTTGGACCTATCTAGGCAATTTCCACGACTCAGAAAAATTAATACGTTCCTTTCCCCCTAAAATAGGTGGAGAGAAGATCAGTCGCTTACTCTACGCGGACGACCTAATTCTCATAGACTTTACACCAATAGGCCTACAGCGCCAACTGAATAATCTATAGCTATATATGGCAGAGAACAACTTGGACATCAACGAAGGAAAATCCAAAATGATGATGTTCGAAAAAAACAATCACGAAAAAGGATAAGGTGATCCTTCGCTTGGGCTCAACTACAGTTGAAAGAGTAAGCGACTTCAAATACCTAGGGGTAACCCTCGACAGTTCTGGGAAAGAAAAAGCCATGCAAAGCGCCCTACATGATAAATCAAATAAACTCACTGCTCAAGGGAAAGCTATTGACATCAAGTAGGGCCACTTTTCGAGTATCCCGGTTCATGACTTCTATAAGAAAACGGTGATCCCGGTTCTAACTTACGGCGTAGATGCCTAACTTACCGACTGACCTCTGGCCAAAGTTGGAAGCAAACATTTGGAGAACGGTGCCAGGTCTTCCTAAATCCACTCCACTAGCTTCGATCAGACGTGAACTCAGCCTTACATCGCTGAAGACCATAGTCACCTGCCGCCGACTTATGCTATACAGGAAATGCAGATTGCTGGCGACTACCCATGTTTATAAGTTGATTAACCAAGAAATGACAGGTTCCTCCTGTGTCATGTTGACCAGATGGAAGACGGAGAATCTAGCTTTTCTATCAGACGCAGAGAGTTCTGAGGAAGAACTTATAAATAACCCAGTAAAAGCCATAAAAAAGATAAAAGAATTAGATTGGATATTAACACTTGAAACCGCTAATAAAAACAAATTTACCAAGCATCTACCTCAGGCTTTCAAAAAATTGGACGTCCTATATAAGTACATCAAACTGTTTCCATATTGACGGGCTCGAAACACCTTTATGAGAATCAGGTTGAACCTACTCGAAACCAAAGAAATCTTGGCAATTAGAGGACTAGCAGTGACAAATTCTTGCCGCTTTTGTAATCTCCCATCGATGAAAGAAACAATTCGCCATCTGCTCCTGAAATGCCCAGCAACTCAAAGTATCCATCTAAAATATCTGCATGGCACCTTATCAAGCTTTTCTCTTAGGGACGAAGACCTTTGCTGGCAAAAACTGAGATGAGGGGACAGAACCTCATGGCTATTGGCGACGGTCAACATCATGCAATATATAGTTAAGGAGTTGTTTCCCTTAACGCCCGCGACGATGTAGTTATCCAGAAGAACTTTCTTTCATGAACGAACGAACTGCTGTAAAAGCACTAGAGGTCGTAAAGTCTCGGTTAAGCTCTCAGACTCCAAATAAACAGACTTAAGAGTTTCTTCCTGATTGAATGAATGAAATGTCTACTGTATATCTTCTGCTTCTTTTTGTAAAAATCTATTTTTAGATTATATACAAATAAAAAAAATGTAAAAAAAGAAGATACACCTCCACTGCATCATTTGATTTAACAATAGTATGGCATTCATTTACTCTGTTCTTCTGGAACTTTACTCTCTTAGGCCATTTTGTTAGAGACCCCAGAACTCCATTTACCCCATCAATGAGGGGCGACATCCTCTTCAGGCAATCTTTTCCCATCAAGATTGGGATTTCACTGATAGATGTGATCAACACTCCCTGCCTCATCCTGTGTTTTCCTATCTTGATGTCAATCTCAGTGACACCTTCGATAGGTATCTCCTCACCTTTGAAATGAAGTACTGGGCCTTCATTTTGTCTCACTTTGATCTGATTTTGTTGGGATCTCCCTTCATTGATACTTATTACCAACTCGTTGGACATGATCGTGGCCTGTGCCCCTGTGTCAATCATTGCAAATGTATTGCACTTCTCTTCCACAGTAATGGGAGCATAATACCTGTCCTCAGCTTCCTCCAATACACACAAAAAGTGTGAATTTCTGCTGATTTCAGGACTTTTCTCTCCTTTTTGCCCATCTCACCTCGGGAATCTTTATCTATCTCTCCATGTTCAGAAGTCATCTGGAGTGTAGCTAATGTTCGCCCCTCTGTTCGGGGACCATCAGTGTTCACACTGCATTTCTTTGACTGAACATCCTCACAAACATCACATGGTAACTCGTCATTTTCGGACTCTGACCACCTATTTGCATCTGACAGAGTATCAGTCTTTTTGCTTTCTTGAAAGATGTGTGGCTCGAAGTACTCTTCAGGTGACTGGCCTGTGCCCTCCTTTTGAGTACTCATTGTTTCTGTCTGCATGACACTATTGCCTATCTCTATTGGAGATTCCAATTTAATGGATACCATTTTCCAGGTTTTCCCCCTTGATGAACATTGCCTTTTTACATATTATATGATATGATAAGGCATTTATAACGTGCCTAATTAGTCACCTCCATGTGGGAATACCCTTTCCTTGTATATTAAATACACTAGTTAATTTTCATTTGGAAAATTTTTATTACATATTTTGAAGATGAAAGTAAAATTACTTAATGGGATAAAACAACATAATTCTCATTCTCGGCAGTATTTATTTTACTGAAGTACAAAACATTGAAACTCTTTGTAATTCAAACTTTTTTGCACCTAGCAATTAATGCAAAATAAAATATGAATTTTACTTTCCAGCTTTGCAATATATCAGGGTGTGAAACCTGTAGAAGACACACCAGTGGTACTGCACGGCTGGTATTATGGAGCTGAGGGGTGAGAGCAGGAAGGCCGGCACCTGTGTGTCCATTGCTTACAGTTATATAGTTGGGAGTATTACTACTTTTTTTGATGGGAGTATTTGCCAACTCTTGGGCGATTGAAGTTGACAGTCTGATCCGGGCCCTGATCAAGGCCCGGATTAATCACCACACATAACTACCCGATACTTCCGGAACCTCCGAAGCAGTCTATCTCTTTGCGCCCGTGATGTGAGAGACTCACACGAGTCTTCTCTTATGTTCTTATTGTAAATATGTTAATAACCGACATAATGTTTCTCCTGTTTGTATCCTTTGCATGTATGTAACCTAAGCTTAAGTATTCGTGTAACAGCAGCGCCCGGCGACCCCTGGGTTTGGAGCGCATTATCAAATAATAAACTAAACTAAACAGTACACCATTTATCTGTGAGGGCCTCATCATGAGTTGGGCGGTAACGCTGACGCTATTAGCGCCGGCGCTAATAGCCCTACCGCCAAACCCCCCAGCACTATTAGCGCCAGATCATGGGTTTGGCAGAAGCGTTATTGCCCATTCCCCATTGGGCCCATTGGTAAAACCTCATTCCCCATTGGGCCCAATGGGAAAATTCGTGCTATTACCGCCGGCAGATTTCCCGCCGGCAGTAATCGCGCCGAAAATCTGCAATTTTGCTGCGGATTTCCCCCCAGCTCTGCCAAAACCATGATCTGGAGGACCCTTGAATGCGGCGGTAATAGCACTACCACCACATTTAAGGGTTACCACCAGACTCTTGATGAGGCACTCAGACTGGTACTTTAAGCTCTCTCTACCATATTATGGGTACTAACAACATAATGGTGGGCATTAAAACATAATAGAATCCATCAACATTAAGGAAAGGCAAACCAGGATCGATGGGTCTTCAGCAAGCATCTGAAGGTCACCACCTGGAACAGGAAGTCCTCATCTGGAGGGCTAGAACTAAAGGTAGAGAGAGGACAAAGGTGGAGGGGTGGACTGCAAATAGGGGGTACCTGTGCCATTAAAGGCTGGAGGAAGCACCTTGAACCCAATTTGAGAGATCACTCGGGTGGACTGCAGGTAGGGAGACCTGTGCCATGAAGTGCTAGAGGAAGCACCTTGAACCCCATCTGAGAGATCACTCAGGTGGGCTGCAGATAGGGGGGGACCTGTGCGATGAAAGGCTAGAGGAAGCACCTTGAACCCCATCTGAGAGATCACTCCGGTGGACTGCAGATAGGTGGGACCTGTGCCATGAAAGGCTAGAGGAAGCACCTTGAACCCCATCTGGGGGATCACTCGGGTGGGCTGCAGATAGGGGGGACCTGTGCCACGAAAGGCTAGAGGAAGCACCTTGAACCCCATCTGAGAGATCACTCGGGTGGACTGCAGATAGGGGGCACCTCTGCCATGAAAGGCTAGAGGAAGCACCTTGAACCCCATCTGGGGGATCACTCGGGTGGGCTGCAGATAGGGGGGACCTGTGCCACGAAAGGCTAGAGGAAGCACCTTGAACCCCATCTGAGAGATCACTCGGGTGGACTGCAGATAGGGGGGACCTGTGCCATGAAAGGCTAGAGGAAGCACCTTGAACCCCATCTGAGAGATCACTCGGGTGGACAGCAGATAGGGGGGTTCTGAGGCATGAAAGGCTAGAGGAAGCACCTTGAACCTCACCTGAGAGATCACTCGGGTGGACTGCAGATAGGGGGGGACCTGTGCCATGAAAGGCTAGAGGAAGCACCTTGAACCCCATCTAAGAAATCACTCGGGTGGACTGCAGATAGGGGGACCTGTGCCATGAAAGGCTAGAGGAAGCACCTTGAACCCCATCTGAGAGATCACTCGGGGGGCCTGCAGATAGGGGGCCCCTGTGCCATGAAAAGCTAGAGGAAGCACCTTGAACGCCATCTGATAGATCACTCGAGTGGGCTTCAGATAGGGGGGACCTGTGCCACGAAAGGCTAGAGGAAGCACCTTGAACCCCACCTGAGAGATCACTCGGGTGGACAGCAGATAGGGGGGTTCTGAGGCATGAAAGGCTAGAGGAAGCACCTTGAACCCCATCTGAGAGATCACTCGGGTGGACAGCAGATAGGGGGGTTCTGAGGCATGAAAGGCTAGAGGAAGCACCTTGAACCCCATCTGAGAGAATACTCGGGTGGGCTGCAGATGGGGCTGGCACCTGTGCCATGAAAGGCTAGAGGAAGCACCTTGAACCGCATCTGAGAGATCACTCGGGTGGACTGCATATAGGGGGGGACCTGTGCCATGAAAGGCTAGAGGAACCACCTTGAACCCCATCTGAGAGATCACTCGGTGGGGCTGCAGGTAGGGGGGACCTGTGCCATGAAAGGCTAGAGGAAGCACATTGAACCCCATCTGAGAGATCACTCGGGTGGACTGCAGATAGGGGGGACCTGTGCCATGAGAGGCTAGAGGAAGCACCTTGAACCCCACCTGAGAGATCATTCGGGTGGGCTGCAGATAGGTGGCACCTGTGCCATGAAAGGCTAGAGGAAGCTCCTTGAACCCCACCTGAGAGATCACTCGGGTGGACTGCAGATAGGAGGGACCTTTGCCATGAAAGGCTAGAGGAAGCACCTTGAACCCCACCTGAGAGATCATTCGGGTGGGCTGCAGATAGGGGGGACCTGTGCCACGAAAGGCTAGAGGAAGCACCTTGAACCCCGTCTGAGAGATCACTCGGGTGGGCTGCATATAGGGGAGACCTGTGCCACGAAAGGCTAGAGGAAGCACCTTGAACCCCATCTGAGAGATCACTCGGGTGGACTGCAGATAGGGGGCACCTCTGCCATGAAAGGCTAGAGGAAGCACCTTGAACCCCATCTGGGGGATCACTTAGGTGGGCTGCAGATAGGGGGGACCTGTGCCACGAAAGGCTAGAGGAAGCACCTTGAACCCCATCTGAGAGATCACTCGGGTGGACAGCAGATAGGGGGGTTCTGAGGCATGAAAGGCTAGAGGAAGCACCTTGAACCTCACCTGAGAGATCACTTGGGTGGACTGCAGATAGGGGGGACCTGTGCCATGAAAGGCTAGAGGAAGCACCTTGAACCCCATCTAAGAAATCACTCGGGTGGACTGCAGATAGGGGGACCTGTGCCATGAAAGGCTAGAGGAAGCACCTTGAACCCCATCTGAGATATCACTCGAGTGGGCTTCAGATAGGGGGGACCTGTGCCACGAAAGGCTAGAGGAAGCACCTTGAACCCCATCTGAGAGATCACTCGGGTGGACAGCAGATAGGGGGGTTCTGAGGCATGAAAGGCTAGAGGAAGCACCTTGAACCCCATCTGAGAGAATACTCGAGTGGGCTGCAGATAGGGGGCACCTGTGCCATGAAAGGCTAGAGGAAGCACCTTGAACCCCATCTGAGAGATCACTCGGGTGGAATGCAGATAGGGGGGACCTGTGCCATGAGAGGCTAGAGGAAGCACCTTGAACCCCGTCTGAGAGATCATTCGGGTGGACTGCAGATAGGGGGCACCTGTGCCATGAAAGGCTAGAGGAAGCACCTTGAACCCCATCTGAGAAATCACTCAGGTGGACTGCAGATTGGGGGGACCTGTGCCACGAAAGGCTAGAGGAAGCACCTTGACCCCATCTGAGAGATCACTCAGGTGGACTGCAGATTGGGGGGACCTGCGCCACGGAAGGCTAGAGGAAGCACCTTGACCCCATCTGAGAGATCACTCAGGTGGACTGCAGATTGGGGGGACCTGTGCTATGAGAGGCTAGAGGACGCACCTTGAACCCCATCTGAGAGATCACTCGGGTGGACTGCAGATATGGGGGACCTGTGCCACGAAAGGCTAGAGGAAGCTCCTTGAACCCCATCTGAGAGATCTCTCGGGTGGGCTGCAGATAGGGGGGTTCTGAGGCATGAAAGGCTAGAGGAAGCACCTTGAACCCCATCTGAGAGATCAGTCGGGTGGGCTGCAGATAGGGGGGACCTGTGCCATGAAAGGCTAGCGGAAGCACCTTGAACCCCATCTGAGAGATCACTCGGGTGGGCTGCAGATAGGGGGGAATCTGTGCCATGAAAGGCTAGAGGAAGCACCTTGAACCCCACCTGAGAGATCACTCGGGTGGACTGCAGGTAGGGGGTACCTGTGCCATGAAAGGCTAGAGGAAGCACCTTGAACCCCAACTGAGAGATCACTCGGGTGGACTGCAGGTAGGGGGTACCTGTGCCATGAAAGGCTAGAGGAAGCACCTTGAACCCCAACTGAGAGATCACTCGGGTGGACTGCAGATAGGTGGGACCTGTGCCATGAAAGGCTAGAGGAAGCACCTTGAACCCCATCTGAGAGATCACTCGGGTGGGCTGCAGATAGGGGGGACCTGTGCCATGAAAGGCTAGAGGAAGCACCTTGATCCCCACCTGAGAGATCACTCGGGTGGGCTGCAGATAGGGGGGACCTGTGCCACGAAAGGCTAGAGGAAGCACCTTCAACCCCATCTGAGAGATCACTCGGGTGGACTGCAGACAGGGGGACCTGTGCCACGAAAGGCTAGAGGAAGCACCTTCAACCCCATCTGAGAGATCACTCGGGTTGGCTGCAGATAGTGGTGACCTGTGCCACGAAAGGCTAGAGGAAGCACCTTGAACCCCATCTGAGAGATCACTCGAGTGGGCTGCAGATAGTGGTGACCTGTGCCATGAAAGGCTAGAGGAAGCACCTTGAACCCCATCTGAGAGATCACTCAGGTGGACTGCAGATAGGGGGGCCCTGTGCCATGAAAGGCTAGAGGAAGCACCTTGAACTCATCTGAGAGATCACTCGGGTGGACTGCAGATAGGAGGGACCTGTGCCATGAAAGGCTAGAGGAAGCACCTTGAACCCCATCTGAGAGCTTACTCGGGTGGGCTGCAGATAGGGAGGACCTGTGCCATGAAAGGCTAGAGGAAGCACCTTGAACCCCATCTGAGAGCTCACTCGGGTGGGCTGCAGATAGGGTGGGACCTGTGCCATGAAAGGCTAGAGGAAGCACATTGAACCCCATCGGAGAGATCACGGGTGAACTGCAGACAGCGGGGACTTGTGCCATGAAAGGCTAGAGGAAGCACCTTGAACTCATCTGAGAGATCACTCGGGTGGACTGCAGATAGGAGGGACCTGTGCCATGAAAGGCTAGAGGAAGCACCTTGAACCCCATCTGAGAGCTTACTCGGATGGGCTGCAGATAGGGAGGACCTGTGCCATGAAAGGCTAGAGGAAGCACCTTGAACCCCATCTGAGAGCTCACTCGGGTGGGCTGCAGATAGGGGGGGACCTGTGCAATGAAAGGCTAGAGGAAGCACCTTGAACCCCATCTGAGAGCTCACTCGGGTGGGCTGCAGATAGGGGGGGACCTGTGCCATGAAAGGCTAGAGGAAGCACATTGAACCCCATCTGAGAGATCACGGGTGAACTGCAGACAGTGGGGACCTGTGCCATGAAAGGCTAGAGGACGCACCTTTAACCCCACCTGAGATATCACACGGGTGGGCTGCAGATAGGGCGAACCTGTGCCATGAAAGGCTAGAGGAAGCACCTTGAACCCCATCTGAGAGATCACTCGGGTGAACTGAGGACAGCGGGGACCTGTGCCATGAAAGGCTAGAGGACGCACCTTGAACCCCACCTGAGAGATCACACCGGTGGGCTGCAGATAGGGCGAACCTGTGCCATGACCTGTGCCATGAAAGGCTAGAGGAAGCACCTTGAACCCCATCTGGAGGAAGCACCTTGAACCCCATCTGAGAGATCACTCGGGTGGACTGCAGACAGGGGGACCTGTGCCACGAAAGGCTAGAGGAAGCACCTTCAACCCCATCTGAGAGATCACTCGGGTTGGCTGCAGATAGTGGTGACCTGTGCCATGAAAGGCTAGAGGAAGCACCTTGAACCCCATCTGAGAGATCACTCGAGTGGGCTGCAGATAGTGGTGACCTGTGCCATGAAAGGCTAGAGGAAGCACCTTGAACCCCATCTGAGAGATCACTCAGGTGGACTGCAGATAGGGGGGCCCTGTGCCATGAAAGGCTAGAGGAAGCACCTTGAACTCATCTGAGAGATCACTCGGTGGGCTGCAGATAGGGGGGACTAGTGCCACGAAAGGCTAGAGGAAGCACCTTGAACCCGTCTGAGAGATCACTCGGGTGGGCTGCAGATAGGGGGGACCTGTGCCATGAAAGGCTAGAGGAAGCACCTTGAACTCCACCTGAGAGATCACTCGGGTGGACTGCAGGTAGGGGGCACCTGTGCCATGAAAGGCTAGAGGAAGCACCTTGAACTCCACCTGAGAGATCACTCGGGTGGGCTGCAGGTAGGGGGCACCTGTGCCACGAAAGGCTAGAGGAAGCACCTTGAACCCCATCTGAGAGATCACTCGGGTGGGCTGCAGATAGGGGGGATCTGTGCCACGAAAGGCTAGAGGAAGCACCTTGAACCCCACCTGAGAGATCACTCAGATGGACTGCAGATAGGGGGGACCTGTGCCACGAAAGGCAAAAGGAAGCACCTTGAACCCCATCTGAGAGATCACTCGGGTGGACTGCAGATAGGGGGGACCTGAAGCACCTTGAACCCCGTCTGAGAGATCACTCGGGTGGACTGCAGATAGGGGGGGACCTGTGCCACGAAAAGCTAGAGGAAGCACCTTGAACCCCATCTGAGAGATCACTCGGGTGGGCTGCAGATAGGGGGGACCTGTGCCATGAAAGGCTAGAGGAAGCACCTTGAACCCCATCTGAGAGATCACTCGGGTGGGCTGCAGATAGGGGGGACCTGTGCCATGAAAGGCTAGAGGAAGCACCTTGAACCCCATCTGAGAGATCACTCGGGGGGACTGCAGATAGGGGGCCCCTGTGCCATGAAAGGCTAGAGGAAGCACCTTGAACCCCATCTTAGAGATCACTCGGGTGGACTGCAGATAGGGGGGGACCTGTGCCACGAAGGCTAGAGGACGCAACTTGAACCCCATCTGAGAGATCACTCGGGTGAACTGCAGATAGGGGGGGACCTGTGCCACGAAAGGCTGGAGGACGCACCTTGAACCCCATCCGAGAGATCACTCGGGTGGACTGCAGATAGGGGGGGACCTGTGCCATGAAAGGCTAGAGGAAGCACCTTGAACCCCATCTGAGCTCAGTCATGTGGACTGCAGATAGGGAGGACCTGTGCCACAAAAGGCTAGAGGAAGCAACTTGAACCCCATCTGAGAGATCACTCGGGTGGACTGCAGGTAGGGGGGACCTGTGCCATGAAAGGCTAGAGGAAGCACCTTGAACCCCATCTGAGAGATCACTCGGCTGGACTGCAGATAGGGGGGACCTGTGCCATGAAAGGCTAGAGGAAGCACCTTGAACCCCATCTGAGCTCACTCATGTGGACTGCAGATAGTGGGGACCTGTGCCAAGAAAGGCTAGAGGAAGCACCTTGAACCTCGTCTGAGAGATCACTCGGGTGGGCTGCAGATAGGGGGGACCTGTGCCACGAGAGGCTAGAGGAAGCTCCTTGAACCCCGTCTGAGAGATCACTCGGGTGGGCTGCAGATAGGGGGGACCTGTGCCATGAAAGGCTAGAGGAAGCACCTTGAACCCCGTCTGAGAGATCACTTTGGTGGACTTTAGACAGGGGGGACCTGTGCCATGAAAGTCTTGAGGGTGCACCTTGAACCTCGTCTGAGAGATCACCCGGGTGGACTGCAGGTAGAGAGGACCTGTGCCATGAAAGGCTAGAAGAAGCACCTTGAACCCCATCTGAGAGATCACTCGGGTGGGCTGCAGATAGGGGGCACCTGTGCCATGAAAGGCTGGAGGAAGCACCTTGAACCCATCTAAGAGATCACTCGGGTGGACTGCAGATAGGGGGACCTGTGCCATGAAAGGCTAGAGGAAGTACCTTGAACCCCATCTGAGAGATCACTCGGGTTGGCTGCAGATAGTGGTGACCTGTGCCATGAAAGGCTAGAGGAAGCACCTTGAACCCCATCTGAGAGATCACTCGGGTGGGCTGCAGATAGTGGTGACCTGTGCCATGAAAGGCTAGAGGAAGCACCTTGAACCCCATCTGAGAGATCACTCGGGTGGACTGCAGATAGGGGGGCCCTGTGCCATGAAAGGCTAGAGGAAGCACCTTGAACTCATCTGAGAGATCACTCGGGTGGACTGCAGATAGGAGGGACCTGTGCCATGAAAGGCTAGAGGAAGCACCTTGAACCCCATCTGAGAGCTTACTCGGGTGGGCTGCAGATAGGGAGGACCTGTGCCATGAAAGGCTAGAGGAAGCACCTTGAACCCCATCTGAGAGCTCACTCGGGTGGGCTGCAGATAGGGGGGACCTGTGCCATGAAAGGCTAGAGGAAGCACCTTGAACCCCATCTGAGAGCTCACTCGGGTGGGCTGCAGATAGGGTGGGACCTGTGCCATGAAAGGCTAGAGGAAGCACATTGAACCCCATCTGAGAGATCACGGGTGAACTGCAGACAGCGGGGACCTGTGCCATGAAAGTCTAGAGGAAGCACCTTGAACCCCACCTGAGAGATCACACGGGTGGGCTGCAGATAGGGCGAACCTGTGCCATGAAAGGCTAGAGGAAGCACCTTGAACCCCATCTGAGAGATCACTCGGGTGAACTGCAGACAGCGGGGACCTGTGCCATGAAAGGCTAGAGGACGCACCTTGAACCCCACCTGAGAGATCACACGGGTGGGCTGCAGATAGGGCGAACCTGTGCCATGACCTGTGCCATGAAAGGCTAGAGGAAGCACCTTGAACCCCATCTGGAGGAAGCACCTTGAACCCCATCTGAGAGATCACTCGGGTGGGCTGCAGATAGGGGGCACCTGTGCCACGAAAGGCTAGAGGAAGCACCTGAACCCCATCTGAGAGATCACTCGGTGGGCTGCAGATAGGGGGGACTAGTGCCACGAAAGGCTAGAGGAAGCACCTTGAACCCGTCTGAGAGATCACTCGGGTGGGCTGCAGATAGGGGGGACCTGTGCCATGAAAGGCTAGAGGAAGCACCTTGAACTCCACCTGAGAGATCACTCGGGTGGACTGCAGGTAGGGGGCACCTGTGCCATGAAAGGCTAGAGGAAGCACATTGAACCCCATCTGAGAGATCACTCGGGTGGACTGCAGATAGGGGGGACCTGTGCCACGAAAGGAAAAATTAAACACCTTGAACCCATCTGAGAGATCACTCGGGTGGGCTGCAGATAGGGGGGACCTGTGCCACGAAAGGCTAGAGGAAGCACCTTGAACCCATCTGAGAGATCACACGGGTGGGCTGCAGATAGGGGGGACCTGTGCCACGAAAGGCTAGAGGAAGCACCTTGTACCCCATCTGAGAGATCACTCGGGTGGACTGCAGATAGGGGGGTTCTGAGGCATGAAAGGCTAGAGGAAGTACCTTGAACCCCATCTGAGAGATCACTCGGGTGGACTGCAGATAGGGGGGACCTGTGCCATGAAAGGCTAGAGGAAGCACGTGAACCCCATCTGAGAGATCACTCGGGTGGACTGCAGATAGGGAGGGACCTGTGCCATGAAAGGCTAGAGGAAGCACCTGAACCCATTCTGAGAGATCACTCGGGTGGGCTGCAGATAGGGGGCACCTGTGCCATGAAAGGCTAGAGGAAGCACCTTGAACCCCATCTGAGAGATCACTCGGGTGGACTGCAGATAGGGGGGGACCTGCTGCAGATAGGGGGCACCTGTGCCATGAAAGGCTAGTGGAAGCACCTTGAAACCCGTCTGAGAGATCACTCAGATGGACTGCAGACAGGGGGCACCTGTGCCATGAAAGGCTAGAAGAAGCACCTTGAACCCCGTCTGAGAGATCACTCGGGTGGACTGCAGACAGGGGGGACCTGTGCCACGAAAGGCTAGAGGAAGCACCTTGAACCCCGTCTGAGAGATCACTCGGGTGGACTGCAGATAGGGGGGGGACCTGTGCCACGAAAGACTAGAGGAAGCACCTTGAACCCCATCTGAGAGATCACTCGGGTGGGCTGCAGATAGGGGGGACCTGTGCCACGAAAGGCTAGAGGAAGCACCTTGAACCCCATCTGAGAGATCACTCGGGTGGGCTGCAGATAGGGGGGACCTGTGCCACGAAAGGCTAGAGGAAGCACCTTGAACCCCATCTGAGAGATCACTCGGGTGGACTGCAGATAGGGAGCCCCTGTGCCACGAAAGGCTAGAGGAAGCACCTTGAACCCCATCTGAGAGATCACTCGGGTGGACTGCAGATAGGGGCCCCCTGTGCCATGAAAGGCTAGAGGAAGCACCTTGAACCCCATCTGAGAGATCACTCGGGTGGACTGCAGATAGGGGGGACCTGTGCCACGAAGGCTAGAGGACGCAACTTGAACCCCATCTGATAGATCACTCGGGTGAACTGCAGATAGGGGGGGACCTGTGCCACGAAAGGCTGGAGGACGCACCTTGAACCCCATCCGAGAGATCACTCGGGTGGACTGCAGATAGGGGGTGACCTGTGCCATGAAAGGCTAGAGGAAGCACCTTGAACCCCATCTGAGCTCACTCATGTGGACTGCAGATAGGGAGGACCTGTGCCACAAAAGGCTAGAGGAAGCAACTTGAACCCCATCTGAGAGATCACTCGGGTGGACTGCAGGTAGGGGGGACCTGTGCCATGAAAGGCTAGAGGAAGGACCTTGAACCCCATCTGAGCTCACTCATGTGGACTGCAGATAGTGGGGACCTGTGCCACGAAAGGCTAGAGGAAGCACCTTGAACCTCGTCTGAGAGATCACTCGGGTGGGCTGCAGATAGGGGGAACCTGTGCCACGAGAGGCTAGAGGAAGCTCCTTGAACCCCGTCTGAGAGATCACTCGGGTGGGCTGCAGATAGGGGGGACCTGTGCCATGAAAGGCTAGAGGAAGCACCTTGAACCCCGTCTGAGAGATCACTTGGGTGGACTTCAGACAGGGGGGACCTGTGCCATGAAAGGCTAGAGGAAGCTCCTTGAACCCCGTCTGAGAGATCACTCGGGTGGACTGCAGATAGGGGGCACCTGTGCCAGGAAAGGCTGGCGGAAGCACCTTGAACCCCATCTGAGAGATCACTCGGGTGGGCTGCAGATAGGAGGGACCTGTGCCAGGAAAGGCTAGCGGAAGCACCTTGAACCCCATCTGAGAGATCACTCGGGTGGACTGCAGATAGGAGGGACCTGTGCCATGAAAGGCTAGAGGAAGCACCTTGAACCCCATCTGAGAGCTTACTCGGGTGGGCTGCAGATAGGGAGGACCTGTGGCATGAAAGGCTAGAGGAAGCACCTTGAACCCCATCTGAGAGCTCACTCGGGTGGGCTGCAGATAGGGGGGGACCTGTGCCATGAAAGGCTAGAGGAAGCACCTTGAACCCCATCTGAGAGCTCACTCGGGTGGGCTGCAGATAGGGGGGGACCTGTGCCATGAAAGGCTAGAGGAAGCACATTGAACCCCATCTGAGAGATCACGGGTGAACTGCAGACAGCGGGGACCTGTGCCATGAAAGGCTAGAGGACGCACCTTGAACCCCATCTGAGAGATCACACGGGTGGGCTGCAGATAGGGCGAACCTGTGCCATGACCTGTGCCATGAAAGGCTAGAGGAAGCACCTTGAACCCCATCTGGAGGAAGCACCTTGAACCCCATCTGAGAGATCACTCGGGTGGGCTGCAGATAGGGGGCACCTGTGCCACGAAAGGCTAGAGGAAGCACCTGAACCCCATCTGAGAGATCACTCGGTGGGCTGCAGATAGGGGGGACTAGTGCCACGAAAGGCTAGAGGAAGCACCTTGAACCCGTCTGAGAGATCACTCGGGTGGGCTGCAGATAGGGGGGACCTGTGCCACGAAAGGCTAGAGGAAGCACCTTGAACCCATCTGAGAGATCACACGGGTGGGCTGCAGATAGGGGGGACCTGTGCCACGAAAGGCTAGAGGAAGCACCTTGTACCCCATCTGAGAGATCACTCGGGTGGACTGCAGATAGGGGGGTTCTGAGGCATGAAAGGCTAGAGGAAGTACCTTGAACCCCATCTGAGAGATCACTCGGGTGGACTGCAGATAGGGGGGGACCTGTGCCATGAAAGGCTAGAGGAAGCACGTGAACCCCATCTGAGAGATCACTCGGGTGGACTGCAGATAGGGGGAGACCTGTGCCATGAAAGGCTAGAGGAAGCACCTGAACCCATTCTGAGAGATCACTCGGGTGGGCTGCAGATAGGGGGCACCTGTGCCATGAAAGGCTAGAGGAAGCACCTTGAACCCCATCTGAGAGATCACTCGGGTGGACTGCAGATAGGGGGGGACCTGTGCCATGAAAGGCTAGAGGAAGCACCTTGAACCCCATCTGAGAGATCACTCGGGTGGGCTGCAGATAGGGGGCACCTGTGCCATGAAAGGCTAGTGGAAGCACCTTGAAACCCGTCTGAGAGATCACTCAGATGGACTGCAGACAGGGGGCACCTGTGCCATGAAAGGCTAGAAGAAGCACCTTGAACCCCGTCTGAGAGATCACTCGGGTGGACTGCAGATAGGGGGGACCTGTGCCACGAAAGGCTAGAGGAAGCACCTTGAACCCCGTCTGAGAGATCACTCGGGTGGACTGCAGATAGGGGGGACCTGTGCCACGAAAGACTAGCGGAAGCACCTTGAACCCCATCTGAGAGATCACTCGGGTGGGCTGCAGATAGGGGGGACCTGTGCCACGAAAGGCTACAGGAAGCACCTTGAACCCCATCTGAGAGATCACTCGGGGGGACTGCAGATAGGGGGCCCCTGTGCCACGAAAGGCTAGAGGAAGCACCTTGAACCCCATCTGAGAGATCACTCGGGTGGACTGCAGATAGGGGGGACCTGTGCCACGAAGGCTAGAGGACGCAACTTGAACCCCATCTGATAGATCACTCGGGTGAACTGCAGATAGGGGGGGCCTGTGCCACGAAAGGCTGGAGGACGCACCTTGAACCCCATCCGAGAGATCACTCGGGTGGACTGCAGATAGGGGGGGACCTGTGCCACGAAAGGCTAGAGGAAGCACCTTGAACCCCATCTGAGCTCACTCATGTGGACTGCAGATAGGGAGGACCTGTGCCACAAAAGGCTAGAGGAAGCACCTTGAACCCCACCTGAGAGATCACTCGGGTGGACGGCACCTTGAACCCCACCTGAGAGATCACTCGGGTGGACTGCAGATAGGGGTGTCCTGAGCCATGAAAGGCTAGAGGAAGCACCTTGAACCCCATCTGAGAGATCACTCGGGTGGGCTGCAGATAGGGGGGGACCTGTGCCACGAAAGGCTAGAGGAAGCACCTTGACCCCATCTGAGAGATCACACGGGTGGGCTGCAGGTAGTGGGGACCTGTGCCACGAAAGGCTAGAGGAAGCACCTTGAACCCCACCTGAGAGATCACTCGGGTGGACTGCAGGTAGGGGGGACCTGTGCCATGAAAGGCTAGAGGAAGCACCTTGAACCCCATCTGAGCTCACTCATGTGGACTGCAGATAGTGGGGACCTGTGCCACGAAAGGCTAGAGGAAGCACCTTGAACCTCGTCTGAGAGATCACTCGGGTGGGCTGCAGATAGGGGGAACCTGTGCCACGAGAGGCTAGAGGAAGCTCCTTGAACCCCGTCTGAGAGATCACTCGGGTGGGCTGCAGATAGGGGGGACCTTTGCCATGAAAGGCTAGAGGAAGCACCTTGAACCCCGTCTGAGAGATCACTTGGGTGGACTTCAGACAGGGGGGACCTGTGCCATGAAAGTCTTGAGGGTGCACCTTGAACCTCGTCTGAGAGATCACTCGGGTGGGCTGCAGATAGGGGGGACCTGTGCCACGAAAGGCTAGAGGAAGCTCCTTGAACCCCGTCTGAGAGATCACTCGGGTGGGCTGCAGATAGGGGGGACCTGTGCCACGAAAGGCTAGAGGAAGCACCTTGAACCCCATCTGAGAGATCGTTCGGGTGGGCTGCAGATAGGGGGGACCTGTGCCACGAAAGGCTAGAGGAAGCACCTTGAACCCCATCTGAGAGATCACACGGGTGGACTGCAGATAGGGGGCACCTGTGCCAGGAAAGGCTAGCGGAAGCACCTTGAACCCCATCTGAGAGATCACTCGGGTGGACTGCAGATAGGGGGGGACCTGTGCCATGAAAGGCTAGAGGAAGCACCTTGAACCCCATCTGAGAGATCACTCGGGTGGGCTGCAGACAGGGGGGACCTGTGCCATGAAAGGCTAGAGGAAGCACCTTGAACCCCATCTGAGAGATCAATCGGGTGGGCTGCAGATAGGGGGGACCTGTGCCACGAAAGGCTAGAGGAAGCACCTTGAACCCCATCTGAGAGATCACTCGGGTGGACTGCAGATAGGGGGGACCTGTGCCATGAAAGGCTAGAGGAAGCACCTGAACCCCATCTGAGAGATCACTCGTGTGGGCTGCAGATAGGGGGGACCTCTGCCACGAAAGGCTAGAGGAAGCACATTGAACCCCATCTGAGAGATCACGGGTGAACTGCAGACAGCGGGGACCTGTGCCATGAAAGGCTAGAGGAAGCACCTTGAACCCCATCTGAGAGATCACTCGGGTGAACTGCAGACAGCGGGGACCTGTGCCATGAAAGGCTAGAGGACGCACCTTGAACCCCACCTGAGAGATCACACGGGTGGGCTGCAGATAGGGCGAACCTGTGCCATGACCTGTGCCATGAAAGGCTAGAGGAAGCACCTTGAACCCCATCTGGAGGAAGCACCTTGAACCCCATCTGAGAGATCACTCGGGTGGGCTGCAGATAGGGGGCACCTGTGCCACGAAAAGCTAGAGGAAGCACCTGAACCCCATCTGAGAGATCACTCGGTGGGCTGCAGATAGGGGGGACTAGTGCCACGAAAGGCTAGAGGAAGCACCTTGAACCCGTCTGAGAGATCACTCGGGTGGGCTGCAGATAGGGGGGACCTGTGCCATGAAAGGCTAGAGGAAGCACCTTGAACTCCACCTGAGAGATCACTCGGGTGGACTGCAGGTAGGGGGCACCTGTGCCATGAAAGGCTAGAGGAAGCACCTTGAACCCCATCTGAGAGATCACTCGGGTGGACTGCAGATAGGGGGGACCTGTGCCACGAAAGGAAAAATTAAGCACCTTGAACCCATCTGAGAGATCACTCGGGTGGGCTGCAGATAGGGGGGACCTGTGCCACGAAAGGCTAGAGGAAGCACCTTGAACCCATCTGAGAGATCACACGGGTGGGCTGCAGATAGGGGGGACCTGTGCCACGAAAGGCTAGAGGAAGCACCTTGTACCCCATCTGAGAGATCACTCGGGTGGACTGCAGATAGGGGGGTTCTGAGGCATGAAAGGCTAGAGGAAGTACCTTGAACCCCATCTGAGAGATCACTCGGGTGGACTGCAGATAGGGGGGACCTGTGCCATGAAAGGCTAGAGGAAGCACGTGAACCCCATCTGAGAGATCACTCGGGTGGACTGCAGATAGGGGGGGACCTGTGCCATGAAAGGCTAGAGGAAGCACCTGAACCCATTCTGAGAGATCACTCGGGTGGGCTGCAGATAGGGGGCACCTGTGCCATGAAAGGCTAGAGGAAGCACCTTGAACCCCATCTGAGAGATCACTCGGGTGGACTGCAGATAGGGGGGGACCTGTGCCATGAAAGGCTAGAGGAAGCACCTTGAACCCCATCTGAGAGATCACTCGGGTGGGCTGCAGATAGGGGGCACCTGTGCCATGAAAGGCTAGTGGAAGCACCTTGAAACCCGTCTGAGAGATCACTCAGATGGACTGCAGACAGGGGGCACCTGTGCCATGAAAGGCTAGAAGAAGCACCTTGAACCCCGTCTGAGAGATCACTCGGGTGGACTGCAGATAGGGGGGACCTGTGCCACGAAAGGCTAGAGGAAGCACCTTGAACCCCGTCTGAGAGATCACTCGGGTGGACTGCAGATAGGGGGGGACCTGTGCCACGAAAGACTAGCGGAAGCACCTTGAACCCCATCTGAGAGATCACTCGGGTGGGCTGCAGATAGGGGGGACCTGTGCCACGAAAGGCTACAGGAAGCACCTTGAACCCCATCTGAGAGATCACTCGGGGGGACTGCAGATAGGGGGCCCCTGTGCCATGAAAGGCTAGAGGAAGCACCTTGAACCCCATCTGAGAGATCACTCGGGTGGACTGCAGATAGGGGGGACCTGTGCCACGAAGGCATGAGGACGCAACTTGAACCCCATCTGATAGATCACTCGGGTGAACTGCAGATAGGGGGGGCCTGTGCCACGAAAGGCTGGAGGACGCACCTTGAACCCCATCCGAGAGATCACTCGGGTGGACTGCAGATAGGGGGGGACCTGTGCCATGAAAGGCTAGAGGAAGCACCTTGAACCCCATCTGAGAGATCACTCGGGTGGACTGCAGGTAGGGGGGACCTGTGCCATGAAAGGCTAGAGGAAGCACCTTGAACCCCATCTGAGCTCACTCATGTGGACTGCAGATAGTGGGGACCTGTGCCACGAAAGGCTAGAGGAAGCACCTTGAACCTCGTCTGAGAGATCACTCGGGTGGGCTGCAGATAGGGGGAACCTGTGCCACGAGAGGCTAGAGGAAGCTCCTTGAACCCCGTCTGAGAGATCACTCGGGTGGGCTGCAGATAGGGGGGACCTGTGCCATGAAAGGCTAGAGGAAGCACCTTGAACCCCGTCTGAGAGATCACTTGGGTGGACTTCAGACAGGGGGGACCTGTGCCATGAAAGTCTTGAGGGTGCACCTTGAACCTCGTCTGAGAGATCACTCGGGTGGGCTGCAGATAGGGGGGACCTGTGCCACGAAAGGCTAGAGGAAGCTCCTTGAACCCCGTCTGAGAGATCACTCGGGTGGGCTGCAGATAGGGGGGACCTGTGCCACGAAAGGCTAGAGGAAGCACCTTGAACCCCATCTGAGAGATCGTTCGGGTGGGCTGCAGATAGGGGGGACCTGTGCCATGAAAGGCTAGAGGAAGCACCTTGAACCCCATCTGAGAGATCACTCGGGTGGACTGCAGATAGGGGGCACCTGTGCCAGGAAAGGCTAGCGGAAGCACCTTGAACCCCATCTGAGAGATCACTCGGGTGGACTGCAGATAGGGGGGGACCTGTGCCATGAAAGGCTAGAGGAAGCACCTTGAACCCCATCTGAGAGATCAATCGGGTGGGCTGCAGACAGGGGGGACCTGTGCCACGAAAGGCTAGAGGAAGCACCTTGAACCCCATCTGAGAGATCACTCGGGTGGACTGCAGATAGGGGGGACCTGTGCCATGAAAGGCTAGAGGAAGCACCTGAACCCCATCTGAGAGATCACTCGGGTGGGCTGCAGATAGGGGGGACCTCTGCCACGAAAGGCTAGAGGAAGCACCTTAAATCCCATCTGAGAGATCACTCGGGTGGACTGCAGATAGGGGGGACCTGTGCCATGAAAGGCTAGAGGAAGCACCTGAACCTCCTCTGAGAGATCACTCGGGTGGGCTGCAGATAGGGGGGACCTGTGCCACGAAAGGCTAGAGGAAGCACCTTGAACCCCATCTGAGCTCACTCATGTGGACTGCAGATAGGGGGGGACCTGTGCCACGAAAAGCTAGAGGAAGCACCTTGAACCCCATCTGAGAGATCACTCGGGTGGGCTGCAGATAGGGGGCACCTGTGCCATGAAAGGCTAGAGGAAGGACCTTGAACCCCATCTGAGAGATCACTCGGGTGGGCTGCACATAGGGGGGACCTGTGCCATGAAACGCTAGAGGAAGCACCTTCAACCCCATCTGAGAGATCACTCGGGTGGACTGCAGATTGGGGGGACCTGTGCCATGAAAGGCTAGAGGAAGCACCTTGAACCCCATCTGAGAGATCACTCGGGTGGGCTGCAGATAGGGGGCACCTGTGCCATGAAAGCCTAGTGGAAGCACCTTGAAACCCGTCTGAGAGATCACTCAGATGGACTGCAGACAGGGGGCACCTGTGCCATGAAAGGCTAGAAGAAGCACCTTGAACCCCGTCTGAGAGATCACTCGGGTGGACTGCAGATAGGGGGGACCTGTGCCACGAAAGGCTAGAGGAAGCACCTTGAACCCCGTCTGAGAGATCACTCGGGTGGACTGCAGATAGGGGGGGACCTGTGCCACGAAAAGCTAGAGGAAGCACCTTGAACCCCATCTGAGAGATCACTCGGGTGGGCTGCAGATAGGGGGGACCTGTGCCATGAAAGGCTAGAGGAAGCACCTTGAACCCCATCTGAGAGATCACTCGGGGGGACTGCAGATAGGGGGCCCCTGTGCCATGAAAGGCTAGAGGAAGCACCTTGAACCCCATTTTAGAGATCACTCGGGTGGACTGCAGATAGGGGGGGACCTGTGCCACGAAGGCTAGAGGACGCAACTTGAACCCCATCTGAGAGATCACTCGGGTGAACTGCAGATAGGGGGGGACCTGTGCCACGAAAGGCTAGAGGAAGCACCTTGAACCCCATCTGAGAGATCACTCGGGTGGGCTGCAGATAGGGGGGACCTGTGCCACGAAAGGCTACAGGAAGCACCTTGAACCCCATCTGAGAGATCACTCGGGGGGACTGCAGATAGGGGGCCCCTGTGCCATGAAAGGCTAGAGGAAGCACCTTGAACCCCATCTGAGAGATCACTCGGGTGGACTGCAGATAGGGGGGACCTGTGCCACGAAGGCATGAGGACGCAACTTGAACCCCATCTGATAGATCACTCGGGTGAACTGCAGATAGGGGGGGGGCTGTGCCACGAAAGGCTGGAGGACGCACCTTGAACCCCATCCGAGAGATCACTCGGGTGGACTGCAGATAGGGGGGGACCTGTGCCATGAAAGGCTAGAGGAAGCACCTTGAACCCCATCTGAGCTCACTCATGTGGACTGCAGATAGGGAGGACCTGTGCCACAAAAGGCTAGAGGAAGCAACTTGAACCCTATCTGAGAGATCACTCGGGTGGACTGCAGGTAGGGGGGACCTGTGCCATGAAAGGCTAGAGGAAGCACCTTGAACCCCATCTGAGCTCACTCATGTGGACTGCAGATAGTGGGGACCTGTGCCACGAAAGGCTAGAGGAAGCACCTTGAACCTCGTCTGAGAGATCACTCGGGTGGGCTGCAGATAGGGGGAACCTGTGCCACGAGAGGCTAGAGGAAGCTCCTTGAACCCCGTCTGAGAGATCACTCGGGTGGGCTGCAGATAGGGGGGACCTGTGCCATGAAAGGCTAGAGGAAGCACCTTGAACCCCGTCTGAGAGATCACTTGGGTGGACTTCAGACAGGGGGGACCTGTGCCATGAAAGTCTTGAGGGTGCACCTTGAACCTCGTCTGAGAGATCACTCGGGTGGGCTGCAGATAGGGGGGACCTGTGCCACGAAAGGCTAGAGGAAGCTCCTTGAACCCCGTCTGAGAGATCACTCGGGTGGGCTGCAGATAGGGGGGACCTGTGCCACGAAAGGCTAGAGGAAGCACCTTGAACCCCATCTGAGAGATCGTTCGGGTGGGCTGCAGATAGGGGGGACCTGTGCCATGAAAGGCTAGAGGAAGCACCTTGAACCCCGTCTGAGAGATCACTCGGGTGGACTGCAGACAGGGGGCACCTGTGCCATGAAAGGCTAGAAGAAGCACCTTGAACCCCGTCTGAGAGATCACTCGGGTGGACTGCAGATAGGGGGGACCTGTGCCACGAAAGGCTAGAGGAAGCACCTTGAACCCCGTCTGAGAGATCACTCGGGTGGACTGCAGATAGGGGGGGACCTGTGCCACGAAAAGCTAGAGGAAGCACCTTGAACCCCATCTGAGAGATCACTCGGGTGGGCTGCAGATAGGGGGGACCTGTGCCACGAAAGGCTAGAGGAAGCACCTTGAACCCCATCTGAGAGATCACTCGGGGGGACTGCAGATAGGGGGCCCCTGTGCCATGAAAGGCTAGAGGAAGCACCTTGAACCCCATTTTAGAGATCACTCGGGTGGACTGCAGATAGGGGGGGACCTGTGCCACGAAGGCTAGAGGACGCAACTTGAACCCCATCTGAGAGATCACTCGTGTGAACTGCAGATAGGGGGGGACCTGTGCCACGAAAGGCTGGAGGACGCACCTTGAACCCCATCCGAGAGATCACTCGGGTGGACTGCAGATAGGGGGGGACCTGTGCCATGAAAGGCTAGAGGAAGCACCTTGAACCCCATCTGAGCTCATTCATGTGGACTGCAGATAGGGAGGACCTGTGCCACAAAAGGCTAGAGGAAGCAACTTGAACCCCATCTGAGAGATCACTCGGGTGGACTGCAGGTAGGGGGGACCTGTGCCATGAAAGGCTAGAGGAAGCACCTTGAACCCCATCTGAGAGATCACTCGGCTGGACTGCAGATAGGGGGGACCTGTGCCATGAAAGGCTAGAGGAAGCACCTTGAACCCCATCTGAGCTCACTCATGTGGACTGCAGATAGTGGGGACCTGTGCCAAGAAACGCTAGAGGAAGCACCTTGAACCTCGTCTGAGAGATCACTCGGGTGGGCTGCAGATAGGGGGGACCTGTGCCACGAGAGGCTAGAGGAAGCTCCTTGAACCCCGTCTGAGAGATCACTCGGGTGGGCTGCAGATAGGGGGGACCTGTGCCATGAAAGGCTAGAGGAAGCACCTTGAACCCCGTCTGAGAGATCACTTTGGTGGACTTTAGACAGGGGGGACCTGTGCCATGAAAGTCTTGAGGGTGCACCTTGAACCTCGTCTGAGAGATCACCCGGGTGGACTGCAGGTAGAGAGGACCTGTGCCATGAAAGGCTAGAAGAAGCACCTTGAACCCCATCTGAGAGATCACTCGGGTGGGCTGCAGATAGGGGGCACCTGTGCCATGAAAGGCTGGAGGAAGCACCTTGAACCCATCTAAGAGATCACTCGGGTGGACTGCAGATAGGGGGACCTGTGCCATGAAAGGCTAGAGGAAGTACCTTGAACCCCATCTGAGAGATCACTCGGGTTGGCTGCAGATAGTGGTGACCTGTGCCATGAAAGGCTAGAGGAAGCACCTTGAACCCCATCTGAGAGATCACTCGGGTGGGCTGCAGATAGTGGTGACCTGTGCCATGAAAGGCTAGAGGAAGCACCTTGAACCCCATCTGAGAGATCACTCGGGTGGACTGCAGATAGGGGGGCCCTGTGCCATGAAAGGCTAGAGGAAGCACCTTGAACTCATCTGAGAGATCACTCGGGTGGACTGCAGATAGGAGGGACCTGTGCCATGAAAGGCTAGAGGAAGCACCTTGAACCCCATCTGAGAGCTTACTCGGGTGGGCTGCAGATAGGGAGGACCTGTGCCATGAAAGGCTAGAGGAAGCACCTTGAACCCCATCTGAGAGCTCACTCGGGTGGGCTGCAGATAGGGGGACCTGTGCCATGAAAGGCTAGAGGAAGCACCTTGAACCCCATCTGAGAGATCACGGGTGAACTGCAGACAGCGGGGACCTGTGCCATGAAAGTCTAGAGGAAGCACCTTGAACCCCACCTGAGAGATCACACGGGTGGGCTGCAGATAGGGCGAACCTGTGCCATGAAAGGCTAGAGGAAGCACCTTGAACCCCATCTGAGAGATCACTCGGGTGAACTGCAGACAGCGGGGACCTGTGCCATGAAAGGCTAGAGGACGCACCTTGAACCCCACCTGAGAGATCACACGGGTGGGCTGCAGATAGGGCGAACCTGTGCCATGACCTGTGCCATGAAAGGCTAGAGGAAGCACCTTGAACCCCATCTGGAGGAAGCACCTTGAACCCCATCTGAGAGATCACTCGGGTGGGCTGCAGATAGGGGGCACCTGTGCCACGAAAGGCTAGAGGAAGCACCTGAACCCCATCTGAGAGATCACTCGGTGGGCTGCAGATAGGGGGGACTAGTGCCACGAAAGGCTAGAGGAAGCACCTTGAACCCGTCTGAGAGATCACTCGGGTGGGCTGCAGATAGGGGGGACCTGTGCCATGAAAGGCTAGAGGAAGCACCTTGAACTCCACCTGAGAGATCACTCGGGTGGACTGCAGGTAGGGGGCACCTGTGCCATGAAAGGCTAGACGAAGCACATTGAACCCCATCTGAGAGATCACTCGGGTGGACTGCAGATAGGGGGGACCTGTGCCACGAAAGGAAAAATTAAACACCTTGAACCCATCTGAGAGATCACTCGGGTGGGCTGCAGATAGGGGGGACCTGTGCCACGAAAGGCTAGAGGAAGCACCTTGAACCCATCTGAGAGATCACACGGGTGGGCTGCAGATAGGGGGGACCTGTGCCACGAAAGGCTAGAGGAAGCACCTTGTACCCCATCTGAGAGATCACTCGGGTGGACTGCAGATAGGGGGGTTCTGAGGCATGAAAGGCTAGAGGAAGTACCTTGAACCCCATCTGAGAGATCACTCGGGTGGACTGCAGATAGGGGGGACCTGTGCCATGAAAGGCTAGAGGAAGCACGTGAACCCCATCTGAGAGATCACTCGGGTGGACTGCAGATAGGGGGGGACCTGTGCCATGAAAGGCTAGAGGAAGCACCTGAACCCATTCTGAGAGATCACTCGGGTGGGCTGCAGATAGGGGGCACCTGTGCCATGAAAGGCTAGAGGAAGCACCTTGAACCCCATCTGAGAGATCACTCGGGTGGACTGCAGATAGGGGGGGACCTGTGCCATGAAAGGCTAGAGGAAGCACCTTGAACCCCATCTGAGAGATCACTCGGGTGGGCTGCAGATAGGGGGGGACCTGTGCCATGAAGGGCTAGAGGAAGCACCTTGAACCCCGTCTGAGAGATCACTAAGGTGGGCTGCAGATAGGGGGCACCTGTGCCATGAAAGGCTAGTGGAAGCACCTTGAAACCCGTCTGAGAGATCACTCAGATGGACTGCAGACAGGGGGCACCTGTGCCATGAAAGGCTAGAAGAAGCACCTTGAACCCCGTCTGAGAGATCACTCGGGTGGACTGCAGACAGGGGGGACCTGTGCCACGAAAGGCTAGAGGAAGCACCTTGAACCCCGTCTGAGAGATCACTCGGGTGGACTGCAGATAGGGGGGGGGACCTGTGCCACGAAAGACTAGAGGAAGCACCTTGAACCCCATCTGAGAGATCACTCGGGTGGGCTGCAGATAGGGGGGACATGTGCCACGAAAGGCTAGAGGAAGCACCTTGAACCCCATCTGAGAGATCACTCGGGTGGGCTGCAGATAGGGGGGACCTGTGCCACGAAAGGCTAGAGGAAGCACCTTGAACCCCATCTGAGAGATCACTCGGGTGGACTGCAGATAGGGGGCCCCTGTGCCACGAAAGGCTAGAGGAAGCACCTTGAACCCCATCTGAGAGATCACTCGGGTGGACTGCAGATAGGGGGCCCCTGTGCCACGAAAGGCTAGAGGAAGCACCTTGAACCCCATCTGAGAGATCACTCGGGTGGACTGCAGATAGGGGGGACCTGTGCCACGAAGGCTAGAGGACGCAACTTGAACCCCATCTGATAGATCACTCGGGTGAACTGCAGATAGGGGGGGACCTGTGCCACGAAAGGCTGGAGGACGCACCTTGAACCCCATCCGAGAGATCACTCGGGTGGACTGCAGATAGGGGGTGACCTGTGCCATGAAAGGCTAGAGGAAGCACCTTGAACCCCATCTGAGCTCACTCATGTGGACTGCAGATAGGGAGGACCTGTGCCACAAAAGGCTAGAGGAAGCAACTTGAACCCCATCTGAGAGATCACTCGGGTGGACTGCAGGTAGGGGGGACCTGTGCCATGAAAGGCTAGAGGAAGGACCTTGAACCCCATCTGAGCTCACTCATGTGGACTGCAGATAGTGGGGACCTGTGCCAAGAAAGGCTAGAGGAAGCACCTTGAACCTCGTCTGAGAGATCACTCGGGTGGGCTGCAGATAGGGGGGACCTGTGCCATGAAAGGCTAGAGGAAGGACCTTGAACCCCATCTGAGCTCACTCATGTGGACTGCAGATAGTGGGGACCTGTGCCAAGAAAGGCTAGAGGAAGCACCTTGAACCTCGTCTGAGAGATCACTCGGGTGGGCTGCAGATAGGGGGGACCTGTGCCATGAAAGGCTAGAGGAAGCACCTTGAACCCCATCTGAGCTCACTCATGTGGACTGCAGATAGTGGGGACCTGTGCCAAGAAAGGCTAGAGGAAGCACCTTGAACCTCGTCTGAGAGATCACTCGGGTGGGCTGCAGATAGGGGGGACCTGTGCCACGAGAGGCTAGAGGAAGCTCCTTGAACCCCGTCTGAGAGATCACTCGGGTGGGCTGCAGATAGGGGGGACCTGTGCCATGAAAGGCTAGAGGAAGCACCTTGAACCCCGTCTGAGAGATCACTTTGGTGGACTTTAGACAGGGGGGACCTGTGCCATGAAAGTCTTGAGGGTGCACCTTGAACCTCGTCTGAGAGATCACCCGGGTGGACTGCAGGTAGAGAGGACCTGTGCCATGAAAGGCTAGAAGAAGCACCTTGAACCCCATCTGAGAGATCACTCGGGTGGGCTGCAGATAGGGGGCACCTGTGCCATGAAAGGCTGGAGGAAGCACCTTGAACCCATCTAAGAGATCACTCGGGTGGACTGCAGATAGGGGGACCTGTGCCATGAAAGGCTAGAGGAAGTACCTTGAACCCCATCTGAGAGATCACTCGGGTTGGCTGCAGATAGTGGTGACCTGTGCCATGAAAGGCTAGAGGAAGCACCTTGAACCCCATCTGAGAGATCACTCGGGTGGGCTGCAGATAGTGGTGACCTGTGCCATGAAAGGCTAGAGGAAGCACCTTGAACCCCATCTGAGAGATCACTCGGGTGGACTGCAGATAGGGGGGCCCTGTGCCATGAAAGGCTAGAGGAAGCACCTTGAACTCATCTGAGAGATCACTCGGGTGGACTGCAGATAGGAGGGACCTGTGCCATGAAAGGCTAGAGGAAGCACCTTGAACCCCATCTGAGAGCTTACTCGGGTGGGCTGCAGATAGGGAGGACCTGTGCCATGAAAGGCTAGAGGAAGCACCTTGAACCCCATCTGAGAGCTCACTCGGGTGGGCTGCAGATAGGGGGACCTGTGCCATGAAAGGCTAGAGGAAGCACCTTGAACCCCATCTGAGAGATCACGGGTGAACTGCAGACAGCGGGGACCTGTGCCATGAAAGTCTAGAGGAAGCACCTTGAACCCCACCTGAGAGATCACACGGGTGGGCTGCAGATAGGGCGAACCTGTGCCATGAAAGGCTAGAGGAAGCACCTTGAACCCCATCTGAGAGATCACTCGGGTGAACTGCAGACAGCGGGGACCTGTGCCATGAAAGGCTAGAGGACGCACCTTGAACCCCACCTGAGAGATCACACGGGTGGGCTGCAGATAGGGCGAACCTGTGCCATGACCTGTGCCATGAAAGGCTAGAGGAAGCACCTTGAACCCCATCTGGAGGAAGCACCTTGAACCCCATCTGAGAGATCACTCGGGTGGGCTGCAGATAGGGGGCACCTGTGCCACGAAAGGCTAGAGGAAGCACCTGAACCCCATCTGAGAGATCACTCGGTGGGCTGCAGATAGGGGGGACTAGTGCCACGAAAGGCTAGAGGAAGCACCTTGAACCCGTCTGAGAGATCACTCGGGTGGGCTGCAGATAGGGGGGACCTGTGCCATGAAAGGCTAGAGGAAGCACCTTGAACTCCACCTGAGAGATCACTCGGGTGGACTGCAGGTAGGGGGCACCTGTGCCATGAAAGGCTAGACGAAGCACATTGAACCCCATCTGAGAGATCACTCGGGTGGACTGCAGATAGGGGGGACCTGTGCCACGAAAGGAAAAATTAAACACCTTGAACCCATCTGAGAGATCACTCGGGTGGGCTGCAGATAGGGGGGACCTGTGCCACGAAAGGCTAGAGGAAGCACCTTGAACCCATCTGAGAGATCACACGGGTGGGCTGCAGATAGGGGGGACCTGTGCCACGAAAGGCTAGAGGAAGCACCTTGTACCCCATCTGAGAGATCACTCGGGTGGACTGCAGATAGGGGGGTTCTGAGGCATGAAAGGCTAGAGGAAGTACCTTGAACCCCATCTGAGAGATCACTCGGGTGGACTGCAGATAGGGGGGACCTGTGCCATGAAAGGCTAGAGGAAGCACGTGAACCCCATCTGAGAGATCACTCGGGTGGACTGCAGATAGGGGGGGACCTGTGCCATGAAAGGCTAGAGGAAGCACCTGAACCCATTCTGAGAGATCACTCGGGTGGGCTGCAGATAGGGGGCACCTGTGCCATGAAAGGCTAGAGGAAGCACCTTGAACCCCATCTGAGAGATCACTCGGGTGGACTGCAGATAGGGGGGGACCTGTGCCATGAAAGGCTAGAGGAAGCACCTTGAACCCCATCTGAGAGATCACTCGGGTGGGCTGCAGATAGGGGGGGACCTGTGCCATGAAGGGCTAGAGGAAGCACCTTGAACCCCATCTGAGAGATCACTAAGGTGGGCTGCAGATAGGGGGCACCTGTGCCATGAAAGGCTAGTGGAAGCACCTTGAAACCCGTCTGAGAGATCACTCAGATGGACTGCAGACAGGGGGCACCTGTGCCATGAAAGGCTAGAAGAAGCACCTTGAACCCCGTCTGAGAGATCACTCGGGTGGACTGCAGACAGGGGGGACCTGTGCCACGAAAGGCTAGAGGAAGCACCTTGAACCCCGTCTGAGAGATCACTCGGGTGGACTGCAGATAGGGGGGGGACCTGTGCCACGAAAGACTAGAGGAAGCACCTTGAACCCCATCTGAGAGATCACTCGGGTGGGCTGCAGATAGGGGGGACCTGTGCCACGAAAGGCTAGAGGAAGCACCTTGAACCCCATCTGAGAGATCACTCGGGTGGGCTGCAGATAGGGGGGACCTGTGCCACGAAAGGCTAGAGGAAGCACCTTGAACCCCATCTGAGAGATCACTCGGGTGGACTGCAGATAGGGGGCCCCTGTGCCACGAAAGGCTAGAGGAAGCACCTTGAACCCCATCTGAGAGATCACTCGGGTGGACTGCAGATAGGGGGCCCCTGTGCCACGAAAGGCTAGAGGAAGCACCTTGAACCCCATCTGAGAGATCACTCGGGTGGACTGCAGATAGGGGGGACCTGTGCCACGAAGGCTAGAGGACGCAACTTGAACCCCATCTGATAGATCACTCGGGTGAACTGCAGATAGGGGGGGACCTGTGCCACGAAAGGCTGGAGGACGCACCTTGAACCCCATCCGAGAGATCACTCGGGTGGACTGCAGATAGGGGGTGACCTGTGCCATGAAAGGCTAGAGGAAGCACCTTGAACCCCATCTGAGCTCACTCATGTGGACTGCAGATAGGGAGGACCTGTGCCACAAAAGGCTAGAGGAAGCAACTTGAACCCCATCTGAGAGATCACTCGGGTGGACTGCAGGTAGGGGGGACCTGTGCCATGAAAGGCTAGAGGAAGGACCTTGAACCCCATCTGAGCTCACTCATGTGGACTGCAGATAGTGGGGACCTGTGCCACGAAAGGCTAGAGGAAGCACCTTGAACCTCGTCTGAGAGATCACTCGGGTGGGCTGCAGATAGGGGGAACCTGTGCCACGAGAGGCTAGAGGAAGCTCCTTGAACCCCGTCTGAGAGATCACTCGGAAGCACCTTGAACCCCATCTGAGAGATCACTCGGGTGGACTGCAGATAGGAGGGACCTGTGCCATGAAAGGCTAGAGGAAGCACCTTGAACCCCATCTGAGAGCTTACTCGGGTGGGCTGCAGATAGGGAGGACCTGTGCCATGAAAGGCTAGAGGAAGCACCTTGAACCCCATCTGAGAGCTCACTCGGGTGGGCTGCAGATAGGGGGGGACCTGTGCCATGAAAGGCTAGAGGAAGCACCTTGAACCCCATCTGAGAGCTCACTCGGGTGGGCTGCAGATAGGGGGGGACCTGTGCCATGAAAGGCTAGAGGAAGCACATTGAACCCCATCTGAGAGATCACGGGTGAACTGCAGACAGCGGGGACCTGTGCCATGAAAGGCTAGAGGAAGCACCTTGAACCCCATCTGAGAGATCACTCGGGTGAACTGCAGACAGCGGGGACCTGTGCCATGAAAGGCTAGAGGACGCACCTTGAACCCCACCTGAGAGATCACACGGGTGGGCTGCAGATAGGGCGAACCTGTGCCATGACCTGTGCCATGAAAGGCTAGAGGAAGCACCTTGAACCCCATCTGGAGGAAGCACCTTGAACCCCATCTGAGAGATCACTCGGGTGGGCTGCAGATAGGGGGCACCTGTGCCACGAAAGGCTAGAGGAAGCACCTGAACCCCATCTGAGAGATCACTCGGTGGGCTGCAGATAGGGGGGACTAGTGCCACGAAAGGCTAGAGGAAGCACCTTGAACCTGTCTGAGAGATCACTCGGGTGGGCTGCAGATAGGGGGGACCTGTGCCATGAAAGGCTAGAGGAAGCACCTTGAACTCCACCTGAGAGATCACTCGGGTGGACTGCAGGTAGGGGGCACCTGTGCCATGAAAGGCTAGAGGAAGCACCTTGAACCCCATCTGAGAGATCACTCGGGTGGACTGCAGATAGGGGGGACCTGTGCCACGAAAGGAAAAATTAAGCACCTTGAACCCATCTGAGAGATCACTCGGGTGGGCTGCAGATAGGGGGGACCTGTGCCACGAAAGGCTAGAGGAAGCACCTTGAACCCATCTGAGAGATCACACGGGTGGGCTGCAGATAGGGGGGACCTGTGCCACGAAAGGCTAGAGGAAGCACCTTGTACCCCATCTGAGAGATCACTCGGGTGGACTGCAGATAGGGGGGTTCTGAGGCATGAAAGGCTAGAGGAAGTACCTTGAACCCCATCTGAGAGATCACTCGGGTGGACTGCAGATAGGGGGGACCTGTGCCATGAAAGGCTAGAGGAAGCACGTGAACCCCATCTGAGAGATCACTCGGGTGGACTGCAGATAGGGGGAGACCTGTGCCATGAAAGGCTAGAGGAAGCACCTGAACCCATTCTGAGAGATCACTCGGGTGGGCTGCAGATAGGGGGCACCTGTGCCATGAAAGGCTAGAGGAAGCACCTTGAACCCCATCTGAGAGATCACTCGGGTGGACTGCAGATAGGGGGGGACCTGTGCCATGAAAGGCTAGAGGAAGCACCTTGAACCCCATCTGAGAGATCACTCGGGTGGGCTGCAGATAGGGGGCACCTGTGCCATGAAAGGCTAGTGGAAGCACCTTGAAACCCGTCTGAGAGATCACTCAGATGGACTGCAGACAGGGGGCACCTGTGCCATGAAAGGCTAGAAGAAGCACCTTGAACCCCGTCTGAGAGATCACTCGGGTGGACTGCAGATAGGGGGGACCTGTGCCACGAAAGGCTAGAGGAAGCACCTTGAACCCCGTCTGAGAGATCACTCGGGTGGACTGCAGATAGGGGGGGACCTGTGCCACGAAAGACTAGCGGAAGCACCTTGAACCCCATCTGAGAGATCACTCGGGTGGGCTGCAGATAGGGGGGACCTGTGCCACGAAAGGCTACAGGAAGCACCTTGAACCCCATCTGAGAGATCACTCGGGGGGACTGCAGATAGGGGGCCCCTGTGCCACGAAAGGCTAGAGGAAGCACCTTGAACCCCATCTGAGAGATCACTCGGGTGGACTGCAGATAGGGGGGACCTGTGCCACGAAGGCTAGAGGACGCAACTTGAACCCCATCTGATAGATCACTCGGGTGAACTGCAGATAGGGGGGGCCTGTGCCACGAAAGGCTGGAGGACGCACCTTGAACCCCATCCGAGAGATCACTCGGGTGGACTGCAGATAGGGGGGGACCTGTGCCATGAAAGGCTAGAGGAAGCACCTTGAACCCCATCTGAGCTCACTCATGTGGACTGCAGATAGGGAGGACCTGTGCCACAAAAGGCTAGAGGAAGCAACTTGAACCCCATCTGAGAGATCACTCGGGTGGACTGCAGGTAGGGGGGACCTGTGCCATGAAAGGCTAGAGGAAGCACCTTGAACCCCATCTGAGCTCACTCATGTGGACTGCAGATAGTGGGGACCTGTGCCACGAAAGGCTAGAGGAAGCACCTTGAACCTCGTCTGAGAGATCACTCGGGTGGGCTGCAGATAGGGGGGACCTGTGCCATGAAAGGCTAGAGGAAGCACCTTGAACCCCGTCTGAGAGATCACTTGGGTGGACTTCAGACAGGGGGGACCTGTGCCATGAAAGTCTTGAGGGTGCACCTTGAACCTCGTCTGAGAGATCACTCGGGTGGGCTGCAGATAGGGGGGACCTGTGCCACGAAAGGCTAGAGGAAGCTCCTTGAACCCCGTCTGAGAGATCACTCGGGTGGGCTGCAGATAGGGGGGACCTGTGCCACGAAAGGCTAGAGGAAGCACCTTGAACCCCATCTGAGAGATCGTTCGGGTGGGCTGCAGATACGGGGGACCTGTGCCATGAAAGGCTAGAGGAAGCACCTTGAACCCCATCTGAGAGATCACTCGGGTGGACTGCAGATAGGGGGCACCTGTGCCAGGAAAGGCTAGCGGAAGCACCTTGAACCCCATCTGAGAGATCACTCGGGTGGACTGCAGATAGGGGGGGACCTGTGCCATGAAAGGCTAGAGGAAGCACCTTGAACCCCATCTGAGAGATCACTCGGGTGGGCTGCAGACAGGGGGGACCTGTGCCATGAAAGGCTAGAGGAAGCACCTTGAACCCCATCTGAGAGATCAATCGGGTGGGCTGCAGATAGGGGGGACCTGTGCCACGAAAGGCTAGAGGAAGCACCTTGAACCCCATCTGAGAGATCACTCGGGTGGACTGCAGATAGGGGGGACCTGTGCCATGAAAGGCTAGAGGAAGCACCTGAACCCCATCTGAGAGATCACTCGGGTGGGCTGCAGATAGGGGGGACCTCTGCCACGAAAGGCTAGAGGAAGCACATTGAACCCCATCTGAGAGATCACGGGTGAACTGCAGACAGCGGAGACCTGTGCCATGAAAGGCTAGAGGAAGCACCTTGAACCCCATCTGAGAGATCACTCGGGTGAACTGCAGACAGCGGGGACCTGTGCCATGAAAGGCTAGAGGACGCACCTTGAACCCCACCTGAGAGATCACACGGGTGGGCTGCAGATAGGGCGAACCTGTGCCATGACCTGTGCCATGAAAGGCTAGAGGAAGCACCTTGAACCCCATCTGGAGGAAGCACCTTGAACCCCATCTGAGAGATCACTCGGGTGGGCTGCAGATAGGGGGCACCTGTGCCACGAAAGGCTAGAGGAAGCACCTTGAACCCATCTGAGAGATCACACGGGTGGGCTGCAGATAGGGGGGTTCTGAGGCATGAAAGGCTAGAGGAAGTACCTTGAACCCCATCTGAGAGATCACTCGGGTGGACTGCAGATAGGGGGGACCTGTGCCATGAAAGGCTAGAGGAAGCACGTGAACCCCATCTGAGAGATCACTCGGGTGGACTGCAGATAGGGGGGGACCTGTGCCATGAAAGGCTAGAGGAAGCACCTGAACCCATTCTGAGAGATCACTCGGGTGGGCTGCAGATAGGGGGCACCTGTGCCATGAAAGGCTAGAGGAAGCACCTTGAACCCCATCTGAGAGATCACTCGGGTGGACTGCAGATAGGGGGGACCTGTGCCATGAAAGGCTAGAGGAAGCACCTTGAACCCCATCTGAGAGATCACTCGGGTGGGCTGCAGATAGGGGGCACCTGTGCCATGAAAGGCTAGTGGAAGCACCTTGAAACCCGTCTGAGAGATCACTCAGATGGACTGCAGACAGGGGGCACCTGTGCCATGAAAGGCTAGAAGAAGCACCTTGAACCCCGTCTGAGAGATCACTCGGGTGGACTGCAGATAGGGGGGACCTGTGCCACGAAAGGCTAGAGGAAGCACCTTGAACCCCGTCTGAGAGATCACTCGGGTGGACTGCAGATAGGGGGGGACCTGTGCCACGAAAGACTAGCGGAAGCACCTTGAACCCCATCTGAGAGATCACTCGGGTGGGCTGCAGATAGGGGGGACCTGTGCCACGAAAGGCTACAGGAAGCACCTTGAACCCCATCTGAGAGATCACTCGGGGGGACTGCAGATAGGGGGCCCCTGTGCCATGAAAGGCTAGAGGAAGCACCTTGAACCCCATCTGAGAGATCACTCGGGTGGACTGCAGATAGGGGGGACCTGTGCCACGAAGGCATGAGGACGCAACTTGAACCCCATCTGATAGATCACTCGGGTGAACTGCAGATAGGGGGGGGCCTGTGCCACGAAAGGCTGGAGGACGCACCTTGAACCCCATCCGAGAGATCACTCGGGTGGACTGCAGATAGGGGGGGACCTGTGCCATGAAAGGCTAGAGGAAGCACCTTGAACCCCATCTGAGCTCACTCATGTGGACTGCAGATAGGGAGGACCTGTGCCACAAAAGGCTAGAGGAAGCAACTTGAACCCCATCTGAGAGATCACTCGGGTGGACTGCAGGTAGGGGGGACCTGTGCCATGAAAGGCTAGAGGAAGCACCTTGAACCCCATCTGAGCTCACTCATGTGGACTGCAGATAGTGGGGACCTGTGCCACGAAAGGCTAGAGGAAGCACCTTGAACCTCGTCTGAGAGATCACTCGGGTGGGCTGCAGATAGGGGGAACCTGTGCCACGAGAGGCTAGAGGAAGCTCCTTGAACCCCGTCTGAGAGATCACTCGGGTGGGCTGCAGATAGGGGGGACCTGTGCCATGAAAGGCTAGAGGAAGCACCTTGAACCCCGTCTGAGAGATCACTTGGGTGGACTTCAGACAGGGGGGACCTGTGCCATGAAAGTCTTGAGGGTGCACCTTGAACCTCGTCTGAGAGATCACTCGGGTGGGCTGCAGATAGGGGGGACCTGTGCCACGAAAGGCTAGAGGAAGCTCCTTGAACCCCGTCTGAGAGATCACTCGGGTGGGCTGCAGATAGGGGGGACCTGTGCCACGAAAGGCTAGAGGAAGCACCTTGAACCCCATCTGAGAGATCGTTCGGGTGGGCTGCAGATAGTGGGGACCTGTGCCATGAAAGGCTAGAGGAAGCACCTTGAACCCCATCTGAGAGATCACTCGGGTGGACTGCAGATAGGGGGCACCTGTGCCAGGAAAGGCTAGCGGAAGCACCTTGAACCCCATCTGAGAGATCACTCGGGTGGACTGCAGATAGGGGGGGACCTGTGCCATGAAAGGCTAGAGGAAGCACCTTGAACCCCATCTGAGAGATCAATCGGGTGGGCTGCAGACAGGGGGGACCTGTGCCACGAAAGGCTAGAGGAAGCACCTTGAACCCCATCTGAGAGATCACTCGGGTGGACTGCAGATAGGGGGGACCTGTGCCATGAAAGGCTAGAGGAAGCACCTGAACCCCATCTGAGAGATCACTCGGGTGGGCTGCAGATAGGGGGGACCTCTGCCACGAAAGGCTAGAGGAAGCACCTTAAATCCCATCTGAGAGATCACTCGGGTGGACTGCAGATAGGGGGGACCTGTGCCATGAAAGGCTAGAGGAAGCACCTGAACCCCCTCTGAGAGATCACTCGGGTGGGCTGCAGATAGGGGGGACCTGTGCCACGAAAGGCTAGAGGAAGCACCTTGAACCCCATCTGAGCTCACTCATGTGGACTGCAGATAGGGGGGGACCTGTGCCGCGAAAGGCTAGAGGAAGCACCTTGAACCCCATCTGAGAGATCACTCGGGTGGGCTGCAGATAGGGGGCACCTGTGCCATGAAAGGCTAGAGGAAGGACCTTGAACCCCATCTGAGAGATCACTCGGGTGGGCTGCACATAGGGGGGACCTGTGCCATGAAACGCTAGAGGAAGCACCTTGAACCCCATCTGAGAGATCACTCGGGTGGACTGCAGATTGGGGGGACCTGTGCCATGAAAGGCTAGAGGAAGCACCTTGAACCCCATCTGAGAGATCACTCGGGTGGACTTCAGATTGGGGGGACCTGTGCCACGAAAGGCTAGAGGAAGCACCTTGACCCCCATATGAGAGATCACTCGGGTGGACTGCAGATTGGGGGGACCTGTGCCATGAAAGGCTAGAGGAAGCACATTGAACCCCATCTGAGAGATCACTCGGGTGGACTGCAGATAGGGGGTCCTGTGCCATGAAAGCTTGAGGAAGCACATTGAACCCCATCTGAGAGATCACTCGGGTGGACTGCAGATAGGGGGGACCTGTGCCACGAAAGGCTAGAGGAAGCACCTGAACCCCATCTGAGATCACTCGGTGGGCTGCAGATATCGGGGACTAGTGCCACGAAAGGCTAGAGGAAGCACCTTGAACCCGTCTGAGAGATCACTCGGGTGGGCTGCAGATGGGGGGGACCTGTGCCACGAAAGGCTAGAGGAAGCACCTTGAACCCCATCTGAGAGATCACTCGGGTGGGCTGCAGGTAGGGGGCACCTGTACCACGAAAGGCTAGAGGAAGCACCTTGAACCCCATCTGAGAGATCACTCGGGTGGGCTGCAGATAGGGGGCACCTGTGCCAGGAAAGGCTAGCAGAAGCACCTTGAACCCCATCTGAGAGATCACTCGGGTGGACTGCAGATAGGGGGGGACCTGTGCCATGAAAGGCTAGAGGAAGCACCTTGAACCCCATCTGAGAGATCACTCGGGTGGACTGCAGATAGGGGGGACCTGTGCCATGAAAGGCTAGAGGAAGCACCTGAACCCCATCTGAGAGATCACTCGGTGGGCTGCAGATATCGGGGACTAGTGCCACGAAAGGCTAGAGGAAGCACCTTGAACCCGTCTGAGAGATCACTCGGGTGGGCTGCAGATGGGGGGGACCTGTGCCACGAAAGGCTAGAGGAAACACCTTGAACCCCATCTGAGAGATCACTCGGGTGGACTGCAGATAGGGGGGGACCTGTGCCATGAAAGGCTAGAGGAAGCACCTTGAACCCCATCTGAGAGATCACTCGGGTGGACTGCAGATAGGGGGGACCTGTGCCATGAAAGGCTAGAGGAAGCACCTGAACCCCATCTGAGAGATCACTCGGGTGGGCTGCAGATAGGGGGGACCTCTGCCACGAAAGGCTAGAGGAAGCACCTTAAATCCCATCTGAGAGATCACTCGGGTGGACTGCAGATAGGGGGGACCTGTGCCATGAAAGGCTAGAGGAAGCACCTGAACCCCCTCTGAGAGATCACTCGGGTGGGCTGCAGATAGGGGGGACCTGTGCCACGAAAGGCTAGAGGAAGCACCTTGAACCCCATCTGAGCTCACTCATGTGGACTGCAGATAGGGGGGGACCTGTGCCGCGAAAGGCTAGAGGAAGCACCTTGAACCCCATCTGAGAGATCACTCGGGTGGGCTGCAGATAGGGGGCACCTGTGCCATGAAAGGCTAGAGGAAGGACCTTGAACCCCATCTGAGAGATCACTCGGGTGGGCTGCACATAGGGGGGACCTGTGCCATGAAACGCTAGAGGAAGCACCTTGAACCCCATCTGAGAGATCACTCGGGTGGACTTCAGATTGGGGGGACCTGTGCCACGAAAGGCTAGAGGAAGCACCTTGACCCCCATATGAGAGATCACTCGGGTGGACTGCAGATTGGGGGGACCTGTGCCATGAAAGGCTAGAGGAAGCACATTGAACCCCATCTGAGAGATCACTCGGGTGGACTGCAGATAGGGGGTCCTGTGCCATGAAAGCTTGAGGAAGCACATTGAACCCCATCTGAGAGATCACTCGGGTGGACTGCAGATAGGGGGGACCTGTGCCACGAAAGGCTAGAGGAAGCACCTGAACCCCATCTGAGAGATCACTCGGTGGGCTGCAGATATCGGGGACTAGTGCCACGAAAGGCTAGAGGAAGCACCTTGAACCCGTCTGAGAGATCACTCGGGTGGGCTGCAGATGGGGGGGGACCTGTGCCACGAAAGGCTAGAGGAAGCACCTTGAACCCCATCTGAGAGATCACTCGGGTGGGCTGCAGGTAGGGGGCACCTGTACCACGAAAGGCTAGAGGAAGCACCTTGAACCCCATCTGAGAGATCACTCGGGTGGGCTGCAGATAGGGGGCACCTGTGCCAGGAAAGGCTAGCGGAAGCACCTTGAACCCCATCTGAGAGATCACTCGGGTGGACTGCAGATAGGGGGGGACCTGTGCCATGAAAGGCTAGAGGAAGCACCTTGAACCCCATCTGAGAGATCACTCGGGTGGACTGCAGATAGGGGGGACCTGTGCCATGAAAGGCTAGAGGAAGCACCTGAACCCCCTCTGAGAGATCACTCGGGTGGGCTGCAGATAGGGGAGACCTGTGCCATGAAAGGCTAGAGGAAGCACCTTGAACCCCATCTAAGCTCACTCATGTGGACTGCAGATAGGGGGGGACCTGTGCCACGAAAGGCTAGAGGAAGCACCTTGAACCCCATCTGAGAGATCACTCGGGTGGGCTGCAGATAGGGGGCACCTGTGCCATGAAAGGCTAGAGGAAGGACCTTGAACCCCATCTGAGAGATCACTCGGGTGGGTTGCACATAGGGGGGACCTGTGCCATGAAACGCTTGAGGAAGCACCTTGAACCCCATCTGAGAGATCACTCGGGTGGACTGCAGATTGGGGGGACCTGTGCCATGAAAGGCTAGAGGAAGCACCTTGAACCCCATCTGAGAGATCACTCGGGTGGACTGCAGATTGGGGGGACCTGTGCCACGAAAGGCTAGAGGAAGCACCTTGACCCCATATAAGAGATCACTCGGGTGGACTGCAGATTGGGGGGACCTGTGCCATGAAAGGCTAGAGGAAGCACCTTGAACCCCATCTGAGAGATCACTCGGGTGGACTGCAGATAGGAGGTCCTGTGCCATGAAAGGCTAGAGGAAGCACCTGAACCCCATCTGAGAGATCACTCGGGTGGACTGCAGATAGGGGGGACCTGTGCCACGAAAGGCTAGAGAAAGCACCTGAACCCCATCTGAGAGATCACTCGGTGGGCTGCAGATAGGGGGGACTAGTGCCACGAAAGGCTAGAGGAAGCACCTTGAACCCCATCTGGAGGAAGCACCTTGAACCCCATCTGAGAGATCACTCGGGTGGGCTGCAGATAGGGGGCACCTGTGCCACGAAAGGCTAGAGGAAGCACCTGAACCCCATCTGAGAGATCACTCGGTGGGCTGCAGATAAGGGGGACTAGTGCCACGAAAGGCTAGAGGAAGCACCTTGAACCCGTCTGAGAGATCACTCGGGTGGGCTGCAGATAGGGGGGACCTGTGCCATGAAAGGCTAGAGGAAGCACCTTGAACTCCACCTGAGAGATCACTTGGGTGGACTGCAGGTAGGGGGCACCTGTGCCATGAAAGGCTAGAGGAAGCACCTTGAACTCCACCTGAGAGATCACTCGGGTGGACTGCAGGTAGGGGGCACCTGTGCCACGAAAGGCTAGAGGAAGCACCTTGAACCCCATCTGAGAGATCACTCGGGTGGGCTGCAGATAGGGGGGATCTGTGCCACGAAAGGCTAGAGGAAGCACCTTGAACCCCACCTGAGAGATCACTCAGATGGACTGCAGATAGGGGGGACCTGTGCCACGAAAGGCAAAAGGAAGCACCTTGAACCCCATCTGAGAGATCACTCGGGTGGACTGCAGATAGGGGGGACCTGTGCCACGAAAGGAAAAATTAAGCACCTTGAACCCATCTGAGAGATCACTCGGGTGGGCTGCAGATAGGGGGGACCTGTGCCACGAAAGGCTAGAGGAAGCACCTTGAACCCATCTGAGAGATCACACGGGTGGGCTGCAGATAGGGGGGACCTGTGCCACGAAAGGCTAGAGGAAGCACCTTGTACCCCATCTGAGAGATCACTCGGGTGGACTGCAGATAGGGGGGTTCTGAGGCATGAAAGGCTAGAGGAAGTACATTGAACCCCATTTGAGAGATCACTCGGGTGGACTGCAGATAGGGGGGACCTGTGCCATGAAAGGCTAGAGGAAGCACGTGAACCCCATCTGAGAGATCACTCGGGTGGACTGCAGATAGGGGGGGACCTGTGCCATGAAAGGCTAGAGGAAACACCTGAACCCATTCTGAGAGATCACTCGGGTGGGCTGCAGATAGGGGGCACCTGTGCCATGAAAGGCTAGAGGAAGCACCTTGAACCCCATCTGAGAGATCACTCGGGTGGACTGCAGATAGGGGGGACCTGTGCCATGAAAGGCTAGAGGAAGCACCTTGAACCCCATCTGAGAGATCACTCGGGTGGGCTGCAGATAGGGGGGGACCTGTGCCATGAAGGGCTAGAGGAAGCACCTTGAACCCCATCTGAGAGATCACTCGGGTGGGCTGCAGATAGGGGGCACCTGTGCCATGAAAGGCTAGTGGAAGCACCTTGAAACCCGTCTGAGAGATCACTCAGATGGACTGCAGACAGGGGGCACCTGTGCCATTAAAGGCTAGAAGAAGCACCTTGAACCCCGTCTGAGAGATCACTCGGGTGGACTGCAGATAGGGGGGACCTGTGCCACGAAAGGCTAGAGGAAGCACCTTGAACCCCGTCTGAGAGATCACTCGGGTGGACTGCAGATAGGGGGGGACCTGTGCCACGAAAAGCTAGAGGAAGCACCTTGAACCCCATCTGAGAGATCACTCGGGTGGGCTGCAGATAGGGGGGACCTGTGCCATGAAAGGCTAGAGGAAGCACCTTGAACCCCATCTGAGAGATCACTCGGGGGGACTGCAGATAGGGGGCCCCTGTGCCATGAAAGGCTAGAGGAAGCACCTTGAACCCCATCTGAGAGATCACTCGGGTGGACTGCAGATAGGGGGGGACCTGTGCCACGAAGGCTAGAGGACGCAACTTGAACCCCATCTGAGCGATCACTCGGGTGAACTGCAGATAGGGGGGGACCTGTGCCACGAAAGGCTGGAGGACGCACCTTGAACCCCATCCGAGAGATCACTCGGGTGGACTGCAGATAGGGGGGGACCTGTGCCATGAAAGGCTAGAGGAAGCACCTTGAACCCCATCTGAGCTCAGTCATGTGGACTGCAGATAGTGGGGACCTGTGCCACGAAAGGCTAGAGGAAGCACCTTGAACCTCGTCTGAGAGATCACTCGGGTGGGCTGCAGATAGGGGGAACCTGTGCCACGAGAGGCTAGAGGAAGCTCCTTGAACCCCGTCTGAGAGATCACTCGGGTGGGCTGCAGATAGGGGGGACCTGTGCCACGAAAGGCTAGAGGAAGCACCTTGAACCTCGTCTGAGAGATCACTCGGGTGGGCTGCAGATAGGGGGAACCTGGGCCACGAGAGGCTAGAGGAAGCTCCTTGAACCCCGTCTGAGAGATCACTCGGGTGGGCTGCAGATAGGGGGGACCTGTGCCATGAAAGGCTAGAGGAAGCACCTTGAACCCCGTCTGAGAGATCACTTGGGTGGACTTCAGACAGGGGGGACCTGTGCCATGAAAGTCTTGAGGGTGCACCTTGAACCTCGTCTGAGAGATCACTCGGGTGGGCTGCAGATAGGGGGGACCTGTGCCACGAAAGGCTAGAGGAAGCTCCTTGAACCCCGTCTGAGAGATCACTCGGGTGGGCTGCAGATAGGGGGGACCTGTGCCACGAAAGGCTAGAGGAAGCACCTTGAACCCCATCTGAGAGATCGTTCGGGTGGGCTGCAGATAGTGGGGACCTGTGCCATGAAAGGCTAGAGGAAGCACCTTGAACCCCATCTGAGAGATCACTCGGGTGGACTGCAGATAGGGGGCACCTGTGCCAGGAAAGGCTAGCGGAAGCACCTTGAACCCCATCTGAGAGATCACTCGGGTGGACTGCAGATAGGGGGGGACCTGTGCCATGAAAGGCTAGAGGAAGCACCTTGAACCCCATCTGAGAGATCAATCGGGTGGGCTGCAGACAGGGGGGACCTGTGCCACGAAAGGCTAGAGGAAGCACCTTGAACCCCATCTGAGAGATCACTCGGGTGGACTGCAGATAGGGGGGACCTGTGCCATGAAAGGCTAGAGGAAGCACCTGAACCCCATCTGAGAGATCACTCGGGTGGGCTGCAGATAGGGGGGACCTCTGCCACGAAAGGCTAGAGGAAGCACCTTAAATCCCATCTGAGAGATCACTCGGGTGGACTGCAGATAGGGGGGACCTGTGCCATGAAAGGCTAGAGGAAGCACCTGAACCCCCTCTGAGAGATCACTCGGGTGGGCTGCAGATAGGGGGGACCTGTGCCACGAAAGGCTAGAGGAAGCACCTTGAACCCCATCTGAGCTCACTCATGTGGACTGCAGATAGGGGGGGACCTGTGCCGCGAAAGGCTAGAGGAAGCACCTTGAACCCCATCTGAGAGATCACTCGGGTGGGCTGCAGATAGGGGGCACCTGTGCCATGAAAGGCTAGAGGAAGGACCTTGAACCCCATCTGAGAGATCACTCGGGTGGGCTGCACATAGGGGGGACCTGTGCCATGAAACGCTAGAGGAAGCACCTTGAACCCCATCTGAGAGATCACTCGGGTGGACTGCAGATTGGGGGGACCTGTGCCATGAAAGGCTAGAGGAAGCACCTTGAACCCCATCTGAGAGATCACTCGGGTGGACTTCAGATTGGGGGGACCTGTGCCACGAAAGGCTAGAGGAAGCACCTTGACCCCCATATGAGAGATCACTCGGGTGGACTGCAGATTGGGGGGACCTGTGCCATGAAAGGCTAGAGGAAGCACATTGAACCCCATCTGAGAGATCACTCGGGTGGACTGCAGATAGGGGGTCCTGTGCCATGAAAGCTTGAGGAAGCACATTGAACCCCATCTGAGAGATCACTCGGGTGGACTGCAGATAGGGGGGACCTGTGCCACGAAAGGCTAGAGGAAGCACCTGAACCCCATCTGAGAGATCACTCGGTGGGCTGCAGATATCGGGGACTAGTGCCACGAAAGGCTAGAGGAAGCACCTTGAACCCGTCTGAGAGATCACTCGGGTGGGCTGCAGATGGGGGGGACCTGTGCCACGAAAGGCTAGAGGAAGCACCTTGAACCCCATCTGAGAGATCACTCGGGTGGGCTGCAGGTAGGGGGCACCTGTACCACGAAAGGCTAGAGGAAGCACCTTGAACCCCATCTGAGAGATCACTCGGGTGGGCTGCAGATAGGGGGCACCTGTGCCAGGAAAGGCTAGCAGAAGCACCTTGAACCCCATCTGAGAGATCACTCGGGTGGACTGCAGATAGGGGGGGACCTGTGCCATGAAAGGCTAGAGGAAGCACCTTGAACCCCATCTGAGAGATCACTCGGGTGGACTGCAGATAGGGGGGACCTGTGCCATGAAAGGCTAGAGGAAGCACCTGAACCCCATCTGAGAGATCACTCGGTGGGCTGCAGATATCGGGGACTAGTGCCACGAAAGGCTAGAGGAAGCACCTTGAACCCGTCTGAGAGATCACTCGGGTGGGCTGCAGATGGGGGGGACCTGTGCCACGAAAGGCTAGAGGAAGCACCTTGAACCCCATCTGAGAGATCACTCGGGTGGACTGCAGATAGGGGGGGACCTGTGCCATGAAAGGCTAGAGGAAGCACCTTGAACCCCATCTGAGAGATCACTCGGGTGGACTGCAGATAGGGGGGACCTGTGCCATGAAAGGCTAGAGGAAGCACCTGAACCCCATCTGAGAGATCACTCGGGTGGGCTGCAGATAGGGGGGACCTCTGCCACGAAAGGCTAGAGGAAGCACCTTAAATCCCATCTGAGAGATCACTCGGGTGGACTGCAGATAGGGGGGACCTGTGCCATGAAAGGCTAGAGGAAGCACCTGAACCCCCTCTGAGAGATCACTCGGGTGGGCTGCAGATAGGGGGGACCTGTGCCACGAAAGGCTAGAGGAAGCACCTTGAACCCCATCTGAGCTCACTCATGTGGACTGCAGATAGGGGGGGACCTGTGCCGCGAAAGGCTAGAGGAAGCACCTTGAACCCCATCTGAGAGATCACTCGGGTGGGCTGCAGATAGGGGGCACCTGTGCCATGAAAGGCTAGAGGAAGGACCTTGAACCCCATCTGAGAGATCACTCGGGTGGGCTGCACATAGGGGGGACCTGTGCCATGAAACGCTAGAGGAAGCACCTTGAACCCCATCTGAGAGATCACTCGGGTGGACTTCAGATTGGGGGGACCTGTGCCACGAAAGGCTAGAGGAAGCACCTTGACCCCCATATGAGAGATCACTCGGGTGGACTGCAGATTGGGGGGACCTGTGCCATGAAAGGCTAGAGGAAGCACATTGAACCCCATCTGAGAGATCACTCGGGTGGACTGCAGATAGGGGGTCCTGTGCCATGAAAGCTTGAGGAAGCACATTGAACCCCATCTGAGAGATCACTCGGGTGGACTGCAGATAGGGGGGACCTGTGCCACGAAAGGCTAGAGGAAGCACCTGAACCCCATCTGAGAGATCACTCGGTGGGCTGCAGATATCGGGGACTAGTGCCACGAAAGGCTAGAGGAAGCACCTTGAACCCGTCTGAGAGATCACTCGGGTGGGCTGCAGATGGGGGGGGACCTGTGCCACGAAAGGCTAGAGGAAGCACCTTGAACCCCATCTGAGAGATCACTCGGGTGGGCTGCAGGTAGGGGGCACCTGTACCACGAAAGGCTAGAGGAAGCACCTTGAACCCCATCTGAGAGATCACTCGGGTGGGCTGCAGATAGGGGGCACCTGTGCCAGGAAAGGCTAGCGGAAGCACCTTGAACCCCATCTGAGAGATCACTCGGGTGGACTGCAGATAGGGGGGGACCTGTGCCATGAAAGGCTAGAGGAAGCACCTTGAACCCCATCTGAGAGATCACTCGGGTGGACTGCAGATAGGGGGGACCTGTGCCATGAAAGGCTAGAGGAAGCACCTGAACCCCCTCTGAGAGATCACTCGGGTGGGCTGCAGATAGGGGAGACCTGTGCCATGAAAGGCTAGAGGAAGCACCTTGAACCCCATCTAAGCTCACTCATGTGGACTGCAGATAGGGGGGGACCTGTGCCACGAAAGGCTAGAGGAAGCACCTTGAACCCCATCTGAGAGATCACTCGGGTGGGCTGCAGATAGGGGGCACCTGTGCCATGAAAGGCTAGAGGAAGGACCTTGAACCCCATCTGAGAGATCACTCGGGTGGGTTGCACATAGGGGGGACCTGTGCCATGAAACGCTAGAGGAAGCACCTTGAACCCCATCTGAGAGATCACTCGGGTGGACTGCAGATTGGGGGGACCTGTGCCATGAAAGGCTAGAGGAAGCACCTTGAACCCCATCTGAGAGATCACTCGGGTGGACTGCAGATTGGGGGGACCTGTGCCACGAAAGGCTAGAGGAAGCACCTTGACCCCATATAAGAGATCACTCGGGTGGACTGCAGATTGGGGGGACCTGTGCCATGAAAGGCTAGAGGAAGCACCTTGAACCCCATCTGAGAGATCACTCGGGTGGACTGCAGATAGGAGGTCCTGTGCCATGAAAGGCTAGAGGAAGCACCTGAACCCCATCTGAGAGATCACTCGGGTGGACTGCAGATAGGGGGGACCTGTGCCACGAAAGGCTAGAGAAAGCACCTGAACCCCATCTGAGAGATCACTCGGTGGGCTGCAGATAGGGGGGACTAGTGCCACGAAAGGCTAGAGGAAGCACCTTGAACCCCATCTGGAGGAAGCACCTTGAACCCCATCTGAGAGATCACTCGGGTGGGCTGCAGATAGGGGGCACCTGTGCCACGAAAGGCTAGAGGAAGCACCTGAACCCCATCTGAGAGATCACTCGGTGGGCTGCAGATAAGGGGGACTAGTGCCACGAAAGGCTAGAGGAAGCACCTTGAACCCGTCTGAGAGATCACTCGGGTGGGCTGCAGATAGGGGGGACCTGTGCCATGAAAGGCTAGAGGAAGCACCTTGAACTCCACCTGAGAGATCACTTGGGTGGACTGCAGGTAGGGGGCACCTGTGCCATGAAAGGCTAGAGGAAGCACCTTGAACTCCACCTGAGAGATCACTCGGGTGGACTGCAGGTAGGGGGCACCTGTGCCACGAAAGGCTAGAGGAAGCACCTTGAACCCCATCTGAGAGATCACTCGGGTGGGCTGCAGATAGGGGGGATCTGTGCCACGAAAGGCTAGAGGAAGCACCTTGAACCCCACCTGAGAGATCACTCAGATGGACTGCAGATAGGGGGGACCTGTGCCACGAAAGGCAAAAGGAAGCACCTTGAACCCCATCTGAGAGATCACTCGGGTGGACTGCAGATAGGGGGGACCTGTGCCACGAAAGGAAAAATTAAGCACCTTGAACCCATCTGAGAGATCACTCGGGTGGGCTGCAGATAGGGGGGACCTGTGCCACGAAAGGCTAGAGGAAGCACCTTGAACCCATCTGAGAGATCACACGGGTGGGCTGCAGATAGGGGGGACCTGTGCCACGAAAGGCTAGAGGAAGCACCTTGTACCCCATCTGAGAGATCACTCGGGTGGACTGCAGATAGGGGGGTTCTGAGGCATGAAAGGCTAGAGGAAGTACATTGAACCCCATTTGAGAGATCACTCGGGTGGACTGCAGATAGGGGGGACCTGTGCCATGAAAGGCTAGAGGAAGCACGTGAACCCCATCTGAGAGATCACTCGGGTGGACTGCAGATAGGGGGGGACCTGTGCCATGAAAGGCTAGAGGAAACACCTGAACCCATTCTGAGAGATCACTCGGGTGGGCTGCAGATAGGGGGCACCTGTGCCATGAAAGGCTAGAGGAAGCACCTTGAACCCCATCTGAGAGATCACTCGGGTGGACTGCAGATAGGGGGGACCTGTGCCATGAAAGGCTAGAGGAAGCACCTTGAACCCCATCTGAGAGATCACTCGGGTGGGCTGCAGATAGGGGGGGACCTGTGCCATGAAGGGCTAGAGGAAGCACCTTGAACCCCATCTGAGAGATCACTCGGGTGGGCTGCAGATAGGGGGCACCTGTGCCATGAAAGGCTAGTGGAAGCACCTTGAAACCCGTCTGAGAGATCACTCAGATGGACTGCAGACAGGGGGCACCTGTGCCATTAAAGGCTAGAAGAAGCACCTTGAACCCCGTCTGAGAGATCACTCGGGTGGACTGCAGATAGGGGGGACCTGTGCCACGAAAGGCTAGAGGAAGCACCTTGAACCCCGTCTGAGAGATCACTCGGGTGGACTGCAGATAGGGGGGGACCTGTGCCACGAAAAGCTAGAGGAAGCACCTTGAACCCCATCTGAGAGATCACTCGGGTGGGCTGCAGATAGGGGGGACCTGTGCCATGAAAGGCTAGAGGAAGCACCTTGAACCCCATCTGAGAGATCACTCGGGGGGACTGCAGATAGGGGGCCCCTGTGCCATGAAAGGCTAGAGGAAGCACCTTGAACCCCATCTGAGAGATCACTCGGGTGGACTGCAGATAGGGGGGGACCTGTGCCACGAAGGCTAGAGGACGCAACTTGAACCCCATCTGAGAGATCACTCGGGTGAACTGCAGATAGGGGGGGACCTGTGCCACGAAAGGCTGGAGGACGCACCTTGAACCCCATCCGAGAGATCACTCGGGTGGACTGCAGATAGGGGGGGACCTGTGCCATGAAAGGCTAGAGGAAGCACCTTGAACCCCATCTGAGCTCAGTCATGTGGACTGCAGATAGGGAGGACCTGTGCCACAAAAGGCTAGAGGAAGCAACTTGAACCCCATCTGAGAGATCACTCGGGTGGACTGCAGGTAGGGGGGACCTGTGCCATGAAAGGCTAGAGGAAGCACCTTGAACCCCATCTGAGAGATCACTCGGCTGGACTGCAGATAGGGGGGACCTGTGCCATGAAAGGCTAGAGGAAGCACCTTGAACCCCATCTGAGCTCACTCATGTGGACTGCAGATAGTGGGGACCTGTGCCAAGAAAGGCTAGAGGAAGCACCTTGAACCTCGTCTGAGAGATCACTCGGGTGGGCTGCAGATAGGGGGGACCTGTGCCACGAGAGGCTAGAGGAAGCTCCTTGAACCCCGTCTGAGAGATCACTCGGGTGGGCTGCAGATAGGGGGGACCTGTGCCATGAAAGGCTAGAGGAAGCACCTTGAACCCCGTCTGAGAGATCACTTGGGTGGACTTTAGACAGGGGGGACCTGTGCCATGAAAGTCTTGAGGGTGCACCTTGAACCTCGTCTGAGAGATCACCCGGGTGGACTGCAGGTAGGGAGGACCTGTGCCATGAAAGGCTAGAAGAAGCACCTTGAACCCCATCTGAGAGATCACTCGGGTGGGCTGCAGATAGGGGGCACCTGTGCCATGAAAGGCTGGAGGAAGCACCTTGAACCCCATCTAAGAGATCACTCGGGTGGACTGCAGATAGGGGGACCTGTGCCATGAAAGGCTAGAGGAAGTACCTTGAACCCCATCTGAGAGATCACTCGGGTTGGCTGCAGATAGTGGTGACCTGTGCCATGAAAGGCTAGAGGAAGCACCTTGAACCCCATCTGAGAGATCACTCGGGTGGGCTGCAGATAGTGGTGACCTGTGCCATGAAAGGCTAGAGGAAGCACCTTGAACCCCATCTGAGAGATCACTCAGGTGGACTGCAGATAGGGGGGCCCTGTGCCATGAAAGGCTAGAGGAAGCACCTTGAACTCATCTGAGAGATCACTCGGGTGGACTGCAGATAGGAGGGACCTGTGCCATGAAAGGCTAGAGGAAGCACCTTGAACCCCATCTGAGAGCTTACTCGGGTGGGCTGCAGATAGGGAGGACCTGTGCCATGAAAGGCTAGAGGAAGCACCTTGAACCCCATCTGAGAGCTCACTCGGGTGGGCTGCAGATAGGGGGGACCTGTGCCATGAAAGGCTAGAGGAAGCACCTTGAACCCCATCTGAGAGCTCACTCGGGTGGGCTGCAGATAGGGTGGGACCTGTGCCATGAAAGGCTAGAGGAAGCACATTGAACCCCATCTGAGAGATCACGGGTGAACTGCAGACAGCGGGGACCTGTGCCATGAAAGTCTAGAGGAAGCACCTTGAACCCCACCTGAGAGATCACACGGGTGGGCTGCAGATAGGGCGAACCTGTGCCATGAAAGGCTAGAGGAAGCACCTTGAACCCCATCTGAGAGATCACTCGGGTGAACTGCAGACAGCGGGGACCTGTGCCATGAAAGGCTAGAGGACGCACCTTGAACCCCACCTGAGAGATCACACGGGTGGGCTGCAGATAGGGCGAACCTGTGCCATGACCTGTGCCATGAAAGGCTAGAGGAAGCACCTTGAACCCCATCTGGAGGAAGCACCTTGAACCCCATCTGAGAGATCACTCGGGTGGGCTGCAGATAGGGGGCACCTGTGCCACGAAAGGCTAGAGGAAGCACCTGAACCCCATCTGAGAGATCACTCGGTGGGCTGCAGATAGGGGGGACTAGTGCCACGAAAGGCTAGAGGAAGCACCTTGAACCCGTCTGAGAGATCACTCGGGTGGGCTGCAGATAGGGGGGACCTCTGCCATGAAAGGCTAGAGGAAGCACCTTGAACTCCACCTGAGAGATCACTCGGGTGGACTGCAGGTAGGGGGCACCTGTGCCATGAAAGGCTAGATGAAGCACCTTGAACCCCATCTGAGAGATCACTCGGGTGGACTGCAGATAGGGCGGACCTGTGCCACGAAAGGAAAAATTAAACACCTTGAACCCATCTGAGAGATCACTCGGGTGGGCTGCAGATAGGGGGGACCTGTGCCACGAAAGGCTAGAGGAAGCACCTTGAACCCATCTGAGAGATCACACGGGTGGGCTGCAGATAGGGGGGACCTGTGCCACGAAAGGCTAGAGGAAGCACCTTGTACCCCATCTGAGAGATCACTCGGGTGGACTGCAGATAGGGGGGTTCTGAGGCATGAAAGGCTAGAGGAAGTACCTTGAACCCCATCTGAGAGATCACTCGGGTGGACTGCAGATAGGGGGGACCTGTGCCATGAAAGGCTAGAGGAAGCACGTGAACCCCATCTGAGAGATCACTCGGGTGGACTGCAGATAGGGGGGGACCTGTGCCATGAAAGGCTAAAGGAAGCACCTGAACCCATTCTGAGAGATCACTCGGGTGGGCTGCAGATAGGGGGCACCTGTGCCATGAAAGGCTAGAGGAAGCACCTTGAACCCCATCTGAGAGATCACTCGGGTGGACTGCAGATAGGGGGGGACCTGTGCCATGAAAGGCTAGAGGAAGCACCTTGAACCCCGTCTGAGAGATCACTCGGGTGGGCTGCAGATAGGGGGGGACCTGTGCCATGAAGGGCTAGAGGAAGCACCTTGAACCCCGTCTGAGAGATCACTCGGGTGGGCTGCAGATAGGGGGCACCTGTGCCATGAAAGGCTAGTGGAAGCACCTTGAAACCCGTCTGAGAGATCACTCAGATGGACTGCAGACAGGGGGCACCTGTGCCATGAAAGGCTAGAAGAAGCACCTTGAACCCCGTCTGAGAGATCACTCGGGTGGACTGCAGACAGGGGGGACCTGTGCCACGAAAGGCTAGAGGAAGCACCTTGAACCCCGTCTGAGAGATCACTCGGGTGGACTGCAGATAGGGGGGGGGACCTGTGCCACGAAAGACTAGAGGAAGCACCTTGAACCCCATCTGAGAGATCACTCGGGTGGGCTGCAGATAGGGGGGACCTGTGCCACGAAAGGCTAGAGGAAGCACCTTGAACCCCATCTGAGAGATCACTCGGGTGGGCTGCAGATAGGGGGGACCTGTGCCACGAAAGGCTAGAGGAAGCACCTTGAACCCCATCTGAGAGATCACTCGGGTGGACTACAGATAGGGGGCCCCTGTGCCACGAAAGGCTAGAGGATGCACCTTGAACCCCATCTGAGAGATCACTCGGGTGGACTGCAGATAGGGGGCCCCTGTGCCATGAAAGGCTAGAGGAAGCACCTTGAACCCCATCTGAGAGATCACTCGTGTGGACTGCAGATAGGGGGGACCTGTGCCACGAAGGCTAGAGGACGCAACTTGAACCCCATCTGAGAGATCACTCGGGTGAACTGCAGATAGGGGGGTACCTGTGCCACGAAAGGCTGGAGGACGCACCTTGAACCCCATCCGAGAGATCACTCGGGTGGACTGCAGATAGGGGGTGACCTGTGCCATGAAAGGCTAGAGGAAGCACCTTGAACCCCATCTGAGATCACTCGGGTGGGCTGCAGATAGGGGGCCCCTGTGCCATGAAAGGCTAGAGGAAGCAACTTGAACCCCATCTGAGAGATCACTCGGGTGGACTGCAGGTAGGGGGGACCTGTGCCATGAAAGGCTAGAGGAAGGACCTTGAACCCCATCTGAGCTCACTCATGTGGACTGCAGATAGTGGGGACCTGTGCCACGAAAGGCTAGAGGAAGCACCTTGAACCTCGTCTGAGAGATCACTCGGGTGGGCTGCAGATAGGGGGAACCTGTGCCACGAGAGGCTAGAGGAAGCTCCTTGAACCCCGTCTGAGAGATCACTCGGGTGGGCTGCAGATAGGGGGGACCTGTGCCATGAAAGGCTAGAGGAAGCACCTTGAACCCCGTCTGAGAGATCACTTGGGTGGACTTCAGACAGGGGGTCCTGTGCCATGAAAGTCTTGAGGGTGCACCTTGAACCTCGTCTGAGAGATCACTCGGGTGGGCTGCAGATAGGGGGGGGCCTGTGCCACGAAAGGCTAGAGGAAGCTCCTTGAACCCCGTCTGAGAGATCACTCGGGTGGGCTGCAGATAGGGGGGACCTGTGCCATGAAAGGCTAGAGGAAGCACCTTGAACCCCATCTGAGAGATCGTTCGGGTGGGCTGCAGATAGGGGGGACCTGTGCCATGAAAGGCTAGAGGAAGCACCTTGAACCCCATCTGAGAGATCACTCGGGTGGACTGCAGATAGGGGGCACCTGTGCCAGGAAAGGCTAGCGGAAGCACCTTGAACCCCATCTGAGAGATCACTCGGGTGGACTGCAGATAGGAGGGACCTGTGCCATGAAAGGCTAGAGGAAGCACCTTGAACCCCATCTGAGAGCTTACTCGGGTGGGCTGCAGATAGGGAGGACCTGTGCCATGAAAGGCTAGAGGAAGCACCTTGAACCCCATCTGAGAGCTCACTCGGGTGGGCTGCAGATAGGGGGGGACCTGTGCCATGAAAGGCTAGAGGAAGCACCTTGAACCCCATCTGAGAGCTCACTCGGGTGGGCTGCAGATAGGGGGGGACCTGTGCCATGAAAGGCTAGAGGAAGCACATTGAACACCATCTGAGAGATCACGGGTGAACTGCAGACAGCGGGGACCTGTGCCATGAAAGGCTAGAGGAAGCACCTTGAACCCCATCTGAGAGATCACTCGGGTGAACTGCAGACAGCGGGGACCTGTGCCATGAAAGGCTAGAGGACGCACCTTGAACCCCACCTGAGAGATCACACGGGTGGGCTGCAGATAGGGCGAACCTGTGCCATGACCTGTGCCATGAAAGGCTAGAGGAAGCACCTTGAACCCCATCTGGAGGAAGCACCTTGAACCCCATCTGAGAGATCACTCGGGTGGGCTGCAGATAGGGGGCACCTGTGCCACGAAAGGCTAGAGGAAGCACCTGAACCCCATCTGAGAGATCACTCGGGTGGACTGCAGATAGGGGGGACCTGTGCCACGAAAGGCTAGAGAAAGCACCTGAACCCCATCTGAGAGATCACTCGGTGGGCTGCAGATAGGGGGGACTAGTGCCACGAAAGGCTAGAGGAAGCACCTTGAACCCCATCTGGAGGAAGCACCTTGAACCCCATCTGAGAGATCACTCGGGTGGGCTGCAGATAGGGGGCACCTGTGCCACGAAAGGCTAGAGGAAGCACCTGAACCCCATCTGAGAGATCACTCGGTGGGCTGCAGATAAGGGGGACTAGTGCCACGAAAGGCTAGAGGAAGCACCTTGAACCCGTCTGAGAGATCACTCGGGTGGGCTGCAGATAGGGGGGACCTGTGCCATGAAAGGCTAGAGGAAGCACCTTGAACTCCACCTGAGAGATCACTTGGGTGGACTGCAGGTAGGGGGCACCTGTGCCATGAAAGGCTAGAGGAAGCACCTTGAACTCCACCTGAGAGATCACTCGGGTGGACTGCAGGTAGGGGGCACCTGTGCCACGAAAGGCTAGAGGAAGCACCTTGAACCCCATCTGAGAGATCACTCGGGTGGGCTGCAGATAGGGGGGATCTGTGCCACGAAAGGCTAGAGGAAGCACCTTGAACCCCACCTGAGAGATCACTCAGATGGACTGCAGATAGGGGGGACCTGTGCCACGAAAGGCAAAAGGAAGCACCTTGAACCCCATCTGAGAGATCACTCGGGTGGACTGCAGATAGGGGGGACCTGTGCCACGAAAGGAAAAATTAAGCACCTTGAACCCATCTGAGAGATCACTCGGGTGGGCTGCAGATAGGGGGGACCTGTGCCACGAAAGGCTAGAGGAAGCACCTTGAACCCATCTGAGAGATCACACGGGTGGGCTGCAGATAGGGGGGACCTGTGCCACGAAAGGCTAGAGGAAGCACCTTGTACCCCATCTGAGAGATCACTCGGGTGGACTGCAGATAGGGGGGTTCTGAGGCATGAAAGGCTAGAGGAAGTACATTGAACCCCATTTGAGAGATCACTCGGGTGGACTGCAGATAGGGGGGACCTGTGCCATGAAAGGCTAGAGGAAGCACGTGAACCCCATCTGAGAGATCACTCGGGTGGACTGCAGATAGGGGGGGACCTGTGCCATGAAAGGCTAGAGGAAACACCTGAACCCATTCTGAGAGATCACTCGGGTGGGCTGCAGATAGGGGGCACCTGTGCCATGAAAGGCTAGAGGAAGCACCTTGAACCCCATCTGAGAGATCACTCGGGTGGACTGCAGATAGGGGGGACCTGTGCCATGAAAGGCTAGAGGAAGCACCTTGAACCCCATCTGAGAGATCACTCGGGTGGGCTGCAGATAGGGGGGGACCTGTGCCATGAAGGGCTAGAGGAAGCACCTTGAACCCCATCTGAGAGATCACTCGGGTGGGCTGCAGATAGGGGGCACCTGTGCCATGAAAGGCTAGTGGAAGCACCTTGAAACCCGTCTGAGAGATCACTCAGATGGACTGCAGACAGGGGGCACCTGTGCCATTAAAGGCTAGAAGAAGCACCTTGAACCCCGTCTGAGAGATCACTCGGGTGGACTGCAGATAGGGGGGACCTGTGCCACGAAAGGCTAGAGGAAGCACCTTGAACCCCGTCTGAGAGATCACTCGGGTGGACTGCAGATAGGGGGGGACCTGTGCCACGAAAAGCTAGAGGAAGCACCTTGAACCCCATCTGAGAGATCACTCGGGTGGGCTGCAGATAGGGGGGACCTGTGCCATGAAAGGCTAGAGGAAGCACCTTGAACCCCATCTGAGAGATCACTCGGGGGGACTGCAGATAGGGGGCCCCTGTGCCATGAAAGGCTAGAGGAAGCACCTTGAACCCCATCTGAGAGATCACTCGGGTGGACTGCAGATAGGGGGGGACCTGTGCCACGAAGGCTAGAGGACGCAACTTGAACCCCATCTGAGAGATCACTCGGGTGAACTGCAGATAGGGGGGGACCTGTGCCACGAAAGGCTGGAGGACGCACCTTGAACCCCATCCGAGAGATCACTCGGGTGGACTGCAGATAGGGGGGGACCTGTGCCATGAAAGGCTAGAGGAAGCACCTTGAACCCCATCTGAGCTCAGTCATGTGGACTGCAGATAGGGAGGACCTGTGCCACAAAAGGCTAGAGGAAGCAACTTGAACCCCATCTGAGAGATCACTCGGGTGGACTGCAGGTAGGGGGGACCTGTGCCATGAAAGGCTAGAGGAAGCACCTTGAACCCCATCTGAGAGATCACTCGGCTGGACTGCAGATAGGGGGGACCTGTGCCATGAAAGGCTAGAGGAAGCACCTTGAACCCCATCTGAGCTCACTCATGTGGACTGCAGATAGTGGGGACCTGTGCCAAGAAAGGCTAGAGGAAGCACCTTGAACCTCGTCTGAGAGATCACTCGGGTGGGCTGCAGATAGGGGGGACCTGTGCCACGAGAGGCTAGAGGAAGCTCCTTGAACCCCGTCTGAGAGATCACTCGGGTGGGCTGCAGATAGGGGGGACCTGTGCCATGAAAGGCTAGAGGAAGCACCTTGAACCCCGTCTGAGAGATCACTTGGGTGGACTTTAGACAGGGGGGACCTGTGCCATGAAAGTCTTGAGGGTGCACCTTGAACCTCGTCTGAGAGATCACCCGGGTGGACTGCAGGTAGGGAGGACCTGTGCCATGAAAGGCTAGAAGAAGCACCTTGAACCCCATCTGAGAGATCACTCGGGTGGGCTGCAGATAGGGGGCACCTGTGCCATGAAAGGCTGGAGGAAGCACCTTGAACCCCATCTAAGAGATCACTCGGGTGGACTGCAGATAGGGGGACCTGTGCCATGAAAGGCTAGAGGAAGTACCTTGAACCCCATCTGAGAGATCACTCGGGTTGGCTGCAGATAGTGGTGACCTGTGCCATGAAAGGCTAGAGGAAGCACCTTGAACCCCATCTGAGAGATCACTCGGGTGGGCTGCAGATAGTGGTGACCTGTGCCATGAAAGGCTAGAGGAAGCACCTTGAACCCCATCTGAGAGATCACTCAGGTGGACTGCAGATAGGGGGGCCCTGTGCCATGAAAGGCTAGAGGAAGCACCTTGAACTCATCTGAGAGATCACTCGGGTGGACTGCAGATAGGAGGGACCTGTGCCATGAAAGGCTAGAGGAAGCACCTTGAACCCCATCTGAGAGCTTACTCGGGTGGGCTGCAGATAGGGAGGACCTGTGCCATGAAAGGCTAGAGGAAGCACCTTGAACCCCATCTGAGAGCTCACTCGGGTGGGCTGCAGATAGGGGGGACCTGTGCCATGAAAGGCTAGAGGAAGCACCTTGAACCCCATCTGAGAGCTCACTCGGGTGGGCTGCAGATAGGGTGGGACCTGTGCCATGAAAGGCTAGAGGAAGCACATTGAACCCCATCTGAGAGATCACGGGTGAACTGCAGACAGCGGGGACCTGTGCCATGAAAGTCTAGAGGAAGCACCTTGAACCCCACCTGAGAGATCACACGGGTGGGCTGCAGATAGGGCGAACCTGTGCCATGAAAGGCTAGAGGAAGCACCTTGAACCCCATCTGAGAGATCACTCGGGTGAACTGCAGACAGCGGGGACCTGTGCCATGAAAGGCTAGAGGACGCACCTTGAACCCCACCTGAGAGATCACACGGGTGGGCTGCAGATAGGGCGAACCTGTGCCATGACCTGTGCCATGAAAGGCTAGAGGAAGCACCTTGAACCCCATCTGGAGGAAGCACCTTGAACCCCATCTGAGAGATCACTCGGGTGGGCTGCAGATAGGGGGCACCTGTGCCACGAAAGGCTAGAGGAAGCACCTGAACCCCATCTGAGAGATCACTCGGTGGGCTGCAGATAGGGGGGACTAGTGCCACGAAAGGCTAGAGGAAGCACCTTGAACCCGTCTGAGAGATCACTCGGGTGGGCTGCAGATAGGGGGGACCTCTGCCATGAAAGGCTAGAGGAAGCACCTTGAACTCCACCTGAGAGATCACTCGGGTGGACTGCAGGTAGGGGGCACCTGTGCCATGAAAGGCTAGATGAAGCACCTTGAACCCCATCTGAGAGATCACTCGGGTGGACTGCAGATAGGGGGGACCTGTGCCACGAAAGGAAAAATTAAACACCTTGAACCCATCTGAGAGATCACTCGGGTGGGCTGCAGATAGGGGGGACCTGTGCCACGAAAGGCTAGAGGAAGCACCTTGAACCCATCTGAGAGATCACACGGGTGGGCTGCAGATAGGGGGGACCTGTGCCACGAAAGGCTAGAGGAAGCACCTTGTACCCCATCTGAGAGATCACTCGGGTGGACTGCAGATAGGGGGGTTCTGAGGCATGAAAGGCTAGAGGAAGTACCTTGAACCCCATCTGAGAGATCACTCGGGTGGACTGCAGATAGGGGGGACCTGTGCCATGAAAGGCTAGAGGAAGCACGTGAACCCCATCTGAGAGATCACTCGGGTGGACTGCAGATAGGGGGGGACCTGTGCCATGAAAGGCTAAAGGAAGCACCTGAACCCATTCTGAGAGATCACTCGGGTGGGCTGCAGATAGGGGGCACCTGTGCCATGAAAGGCTAGAGGAAGCACCTTGAACCCCATCTGAGAGATCACTCGGGTGGACTGCAGATAGGGGGGGACCTGTGCCATGAAAGGCTAGAGGAAGCACCTTGAACCCCGTCTGAGAGATCACTCGGGTGGGCTGCAGATAGGGGGGGACCTGTGCCATGAAGGGCTAGAGGAAGCACCTTGAACCCCGTCTGAGAGATCACTCGGGTGGGCTGCAGATAGGGGGCACCTGTGCCATGAAAGGCTAGTGGAAGCACCTTGAAACCCGTCTGAGAGATCACTCAGATGGACTGCAGACAGGGGGCACCTGTGCCATGAAAGGCTAGAAGAAGCACCTTGAACCCCGTCTGAGAGATCACTCGGGTGGACTGCAGACAGGGGGGACCTGTGCCACGAAAGGCTAGAGGAAGCACCTTGAACCCCGTCTGAGAGATCACTCGGGTGGACTGCAGATAGGGGGGGGGACCTGTGCCACGAAAGACTAGAGGAAGCACCTTGAACCCCATCTGAGAGATCACTCGGGTGGGCTGCAGATAGGGGGGACCTGTGCCACGAAAGGCTAGAGGAAGCACCTTGAACCCCATCTGAGAGATCACTCGGGTGGACTACAGATAGGGGGCCCCTGTGCCACGAAAGGCTAGAGGATGCACCTTGAACCCCATCTGAGAGATCACTCGGGTGGACTGCAGATAGGGGGCCCCTGTGCCATGAAAGGCTAGAGGAAGCACCTTGAACCCCATCTGAGAGATCACTCGTGTGGACTGCAGATAGGGGGGACCTGTGCCACGAAGGCTAGAGGACGCAACTTGAACCCCATCTGAGAGATCACTCGGGTGAACTGCAGATAGGGGGGTACCTGTGCCACGAAAGGCTGGAGGACGCACCTTGAACCCCATCCGAGAGATCACTCGGGTGGACTGCAGATAGGGGGTGACCTGTGCCATGAAAGGCTAGAGGAAGCACCTTGAACCCCATCTGAGATCACTCGGGTGGGCTGCAGATAGGGGGCCCCTGTGCCATGAAAGGCTAGAGGAAGCAACTTGAACCCCATCTGAGAGATCACTCGGGTGGACTGCAGGTAGGGGGGACCTGTGCCATGAAAGGCTAGAGGAAGGACCTTGAACCCCATCTGAGCTCACTCATGTGGACTGCAGATAGTGGGGACCTGTGCCACGAAAGGCTAGAGGAAGCACCTTGAACCTCGTCTGAGAGATCACTCGGGTGGGCTGCAGATAGGGGGAACCTGTGCCACGAGAGGCTAGAGGAAGCTCCTTGAACCCCGTCTGAGAGATCACTCGGGTGGGCTGCAGATAGGGGGGACCTGTGCCATGAAAGGCTAGAGGAAGCACCTTGAACCCCATCTGAGAGATCACTTGGGTGGACTTCAGACAGGGGGTCCTGTGCCATGAAAGTCTTGAGGGTGCACCTTGAACCTCGTCTGAGAGATCACTCGGGTGGGCTGCAGATAGGGGGGGGCCTGTGCCACGAAAGGCTAGAGGAAGCTCCTTGAACCCCGTCTGAGAGATCACTCGGGTGGGCTGCAGATAGGGGGGACCTGTGCCATGAAAGGCTAGAGGAAGCACCTTGAACCCCATCTGAGAGATCGTTCGGGTGGGCTGCAGATAGGGGGGACCTGTGCCATGAAAGGCTAGAGGAAGCACCTTGAACCCCATCTGAGAGATCACTCGGGTGGACTGCAGATAGGGGGCACCTGTGCCAGGAAAGGCTAGCGGAAGCACCTTGAACCCCATCTGAGAGATCACTCGGGTGGACTGCAGATAGGAGGGACCTGTGCCATGAAAGGCTAGAGGAAGCACCTTGAACCCCATCTGAGAGCTTACTCGGGTGGGCTGCAGATAGGGAGGACCTGTGCCATGAAAGGCTAGAGGAAGCACCTTGAACCCCATCTGAGAGCTCACTCTGGTGGGCTGCAGATAGGGGGGGACCTGTGCCATGAAAGGCTAGAGGAAGCACCTTGAACCCCATCTGAGAGCTCACTCGGGTGGGCTGCAGATAGGGGGGGACCTGTGCCATGAAAGGCTAGAGGAAGCACATTGAACACCATCTGAGAGATCACGGGTGAACTGCAGACAGCGGGGACCTGTGCCATGAAAGGCTAGAGGAAGCACCTTGAACCCCATCTGAGAGATCACTCGGGTGAACTGCAGACAGCGGGGACCTGTGCCATGAAAGGCTAGAGGACGCACCTTGAACCCCACCTGAGAGATCACACGGGTGGGCTGCAGATAGGGCGAACCTGTGCCATGACCTGTGCCATGAAAGGCTAGAGGAAGCACCTTGAACCCCATCTGGAGGAAGCACCTTGAACTCCATCTGAGAGATCACTCGGGTGGGCTGCAGATAGGGGGCACCTGTGCCACGAAAGGCTAGAGGAAGCACCTGAACCCCATCTGAGAGATCACTCGGTGGGCTGCAGATAGGGGGGACTAGTGCCACGAAAGGCTAGAGGAAGCACCTTGAACCCGTCTGAGAGATCACTCGGGTGGGCTGCAGATAGGGGGGACCTGTGCCATGAAAGGCTAGAGGAAGCACCTTGAACTCCACCTGAGAGATCACTCGGGTGGACTGCAGGTAGGGGGCACCTGTGCCATGAAAGGCTAGAGGAAGCACCTTGAACCCCATCTGAGAGATCACTCGGGTGGACTGCAGATAGGGGGGACCTGTGCCACGAAAGGAAAAATTAAGCACCTTGAACCCCATCTGAGAGATCACTCGGGTGGGCTGCAGATAGGGGGGACCTGTGCCACGAAAGGCTAGAGGAAGCACCTTGAACCCATCTGAGAGATCACACGGGTGGGCTGCAGATAGGGGGGACCTGTGCCACGAAAGGCTAGAGGAAGCACCTTGTACCCCATCTGAGAGATCACTCGGGTGGACTGCAGATAGGGGGGTTCTGAGGCATGAAAGGCTAGAGGAAGTACCTTGAACCCCATCTGAGAGATCACTCGGGTGGACTGCAGATAGGGGGGACCTGTGCCATGAAAGGCTAGAGGAAGCACGTGAACCCCATCTGAGAGATCACTCGGGTGGACTGCAGATAGGGGGGGACCTGTGCCATGAAAGGCTAGAGGAAGCACCTGAACCCATTCTGAGAGATCACTCGGGTGGGCTGCAGATAGGGGGCACCTGTGCCATGAAAGGCTAGAGGAAGCACCTTGAACCCCATCTGAGAGATCACTCGGGTGGGCTGCAGATAGGGGGGGACCTGTGCCATGAAGGGCTAGAGGAAGCACCTTGAACCCCATCTGAGAGATCACTCGGGTGGGCTGCAGATAGGGGGCACCTGTGCCATGAAAGGCTAGTGGAAGCACCTTGAAACCCGTCTGAGAGATCACTCAGATGGACTGCAGACAGGGGGCACCTGTGCCATGAAAGGCTAGAAGAAGCACCTTGAACCCCGTCTGAGAGATCACTCGGGTGGACTGCAGATAGGGGGGACCTGTGCCACGAAAGGCTAGAGGAAGCACCTTGAACCCCGTCTGAGAGATCACTCGGGTGGACTGCAGATAGGGGGGGACCTGTGCCACGAAAGACTAGCGGAAGCACCTTGAACCCCATCTGAGAGATCACTCGGGTGGGCTGCAGATAGGGGGGACCTGTGCCACGAAAGGCTACAGGAAGCACCTTGAACCCCATCTGAGAGATCACTCGGGGGGACTGCAGATAGGGGGCCCCTGTGCCATGAAAGGCTAGAGGAAGCACCTTGAACCCCATCTGAGAGATCACTCGGGTGGACTGCAGATAGGGGGGACCTGTGCCACGAAGGCTAGAGGACGCAACTTGAACCCCATCTGATAGATCACTCGGGTGAACTGCAGATAGGGGGGGGTCTGTGCCACGAAAGGCTGGAGGACGCACCTTGAACCCCATCCGAGAGATCACTCGGGTGGACTGCAGATAGGGGGGGACCTGTGCCATGAAAGGCTAGAGGAAGCACCTTGAACCCCATCTGAGCTCACTCATGTGGACTGCAGATAGGGAGGACCTGTGCCACAAAAGGCTAGAGGAAGCAACTTGAACCCCATCTGAGAGATCACTCGGGTGGACTGCAGGTAGGGGGGACCTGTGCCATGAAAGGCTAGAGGAAGCACCTTGAACCCCATCTGAGCTCACTCATGTGGACTGCAGATAGTGGGGACCTGTGCCACGAAAGGCTAGAGGAAGCACCTTGAACCTCGTCTGAGAGATCACTCGGGTGGGCTGCAGATAGGGGGGACCTGTGCCATGAAAGGCTAGAGGAAGCACCTTGAACCCCGTCTGAGAGATCACTTGGGTGGACTTCAGACAGGGGGGACCTGTGACCCCGTCTGAGAGATCACTCGGGTGGGCTGCAGATAGGGGGGACCTGTGCCACGAAAGGCTAGAGGAAGCACCTTGAACCCCATCTGAGAGATCGTTCGGGTGGGCTGCAGATAGGGGGGACCTGTGCCACGAAAGGCTAGAGGAAGCACCTTGAACCCCATCTGAGAGATCACTCGGGTGGACTGCAGATAGGGGGCACCTGTGCCAGGAAAGGCTAGCGGAAGCACCTTGAACCCCATCTGAGAGATCACTCGGGTGGACTGCAGATAGGGGGGGACCTGTGCCATGAAAGGCTAGAGGAAGCACCTTGAACCCCATCTGAGAGATCAATCGGGTGGGCTGCAGACAGGGGGGACCTGTGCCACGAAAGGCTAGAGGAAGCACCTTGAACCCCATCTGAGAGATCACTCGGGTGGACTGCAGATAGGGGGGACCTGTGCCATGAAAGGCTAGAGGAAGCACCTGAACCCCATCTGAGAGATCACTCGGGTGGGCTGCAGATAGGGGGGACCTCTGCCACGAAAGGCTAGAGGAAGCACCTTAAATCCCATCTGAGAGATCACTCGGGTGGACTGCAGATAGGGGGGACCTGTGCCATGAAAGGCTAGAGGAAGCACCTGAACCCCCTCTGAGAGATCACTCGGGTGGGCTGCAGATAGGGGGGACCTGTGCCACAAAAGGCTAGAGGAAGCACCTTGAACCCCATCTGAGCTCACTCATGTGGACTGCAGATAGGGGGGGACCTGTGCCACGAAAGGCTAGAGGAAGCACCTTGAACCCCATCTGAGAGATCACTCGGGTGGGCTGCAGATAGGGGGCACCTGTGCCACGAAAGGCTAGAGGAAGGACCTTGAACCCCATCTGAGAGATCACTCGGGTGGGCTGCACATAGGGGGGACCTGTGCCATGAAACGCTAGAGGAAGCACCTTGAACCCCATCTGAGAGATCACTCGGGTGGACTGCAGATTGGGGGGACCTGTGCCATGAAAGGCTAGAGGAAGCACCTTGAACCCCATCTGAGAGATCACTCGGGTGGACTTCAGATTGGGGGGACCTGTGCCACGAAAGGCTAGAGGAAGCACCTTGACCCCCATATGAGAGATCACTCGGGTGGACTGCAGATTGGGGGGACCTGTGCCATGAAAGGCTAGAGGAAGCACATTGAACCCCATCTGAGAGATCACTCGGGTGGACTGCAGATAGGGGGTCCTGTGCCATGAAAGCTTGAGGAAGCACCTTGAACCCCATCTGAGAGATCACTCGGGTGGACTGCAGATAGGGGGGACCTGTGCCACGAAAGGCTAGAGGAAGCACCTGAACCCCATCTGAGAGATCACTCGGTGGGCTGCAGATATCGGGGACTAGTGCCACGAAAGGCTAGAGGAAGCACCTTGAACCCGTCTGAGAGATCACTCGGGTGGGCTGCAGATGGGGGGACCTGTGCCACGAAAGGCTAGAGGAAGCACCTTGAACCCCATCTGAGAGATCACTCGGGTGGGATGCAGGTAGGGGGCACCTGTACCACGAAAGGCTAGAGGAAGCACCTTGAACCCCATCTGAGAGATCACTCGGGTGGTCTGCAGATAGGGGGCACCTGTGCCAGGAAAGGCTAGCGGAAGCACCTTGAACCCCATCTGAGAGATCACTCGGGTGGACTGCAGATAGGGGGGGACCTGTGCCATGAAAGGCTAGAGGAAGCACCTTGAACCCCATCTGAGAGATCACTCGGGTGGACTGCAGATAGGGGGGACCTGTGCCATGAAAGGCTTGAGGAAGCACCTGAACCCCCTCTGAGAGATCACTCGGGTGGGCTGCAGATAGGGGAGACCTGTGCCATGAAAGGCTAGAGGAAGCACCTTGAACCCCATCTAAGCTCACTCATGTGGACTGCAGATAGGGGGGGACCTGTGCCACGAAAGGCTAGAGGAAGCACCTTGAACCCCATCTGAGAGATCACTCGGGTGGGCTGCAGATAGGGGGGATCTGTGCCACGAAAGGCTAGAGGAAGCACCCGAACCCCATCTGAGAGATCACTCGGTGGGCTGCAGATAGGGGGGACTAGTGCCACGAAAGGCTAGAGGAAGCACCTTGAACCCGTCTGAGAGATCACTCGAGTGGGCTGCAGATAGGGGGGACCTGTGCCACGAAAGGCTAGAGGAAGCACCTTGAACTCCACCTGAGAGATCACTCGGGTGGACTGCAGGTAGGGGGCACCTGTGCCATGAAAGGCTAGAGGAAGCACCTTGAACCCCATCTGAGAGATCACTCGGGTGGGCTGCAGATAGGGGGGACCTGTGCCACGAAAGGAAAAATTAAGCACCTTGAACCCATCTGAGAGATCACTCGGGTGGGCTGCAGATAGGGGGGACCTGTGCCACGAAAGGCTAGAGGAAGCACCTTGAACCCATATGAGAGATCACACGTGTGGGCTGCAGATAGGGGGGACCTGTGCCACGAAAGGAAAAATTAAGCACCTTGAACCCATCTGAGAGATCACTCGGGTGGGCTGCAGATAGGGGGACCTGTGCCACGAAAGGCTAGAGGAAGCACCTTGAACCCATCTGAGAGATCACACGGGTGGGCTGCAGATAGGGGGGACCTGTGCCACGAAAGGCTAGAGGAAGCACCTTGTACCCCATCTGAGAGATCACTCGGGTTGACTGCAGATAGGGGGGTTCTGAGGCATGAAAGGCTAGAGGAAGTACCTTGAACCCCATCTGAGAGATCACTCGGGTGGACTGCAGATAGGGGGGACCTGTGCCATGAAAGGCTAGAGGAAGCACGTGAACCCCATCTGAGAGATCACTCGGGTGGACTGCAGATAGGGGGGGACCTGTGCCACGAAAGACTAGAGGAAGTACCTTGAAACCCGTCTGAGAGATCACTCAGATGGACGGCAGACAGGGGGCACCTGTGCCATGAAAGGCTAGACGAAGCACCTTGAACCCTGTCTGAGAGATCACTCGGGTGGACTGCAGATAGGGGGGACCTGTGCCACGAAAGGCTAGGGGAAGCACCTTGAACCCCGTCTGAGAGATCACTCGGGTGGACTGCAGATAGGGGGGGACCTGTGCCACGAAAGACTAGAGGAAGCACCTTGAACCCCATCTGAGAGATCACTCGGGTGGGCTGCAGATAGGGGGGACCTGTGCCATGAAAGGCTAGAGGAAGCACCTTGAACCCCATCTGAGAGATCACTCGGGGGGACTGCAGATAGGGGCCCCCTGTGCCATGAAAGGCTAGAGGAAGCACCTTGAACCCCATCTGAGAGATCACTCCGGTGGACTGCAGATAGGGGGGACCTGTGCCACGAAGGCTAGAGGACGCAACTTGAACCCCATCTGATAGATCACTCGGGTGAACTGCAGATAGGGGGGGACCTGTGCCACGAAAGGCTGGAGGACGCACCTTGAACCCCATCCGAGAGATCACTCGGGTGGACTGCAGATAGGGGGGGACCTGTGCCATGAAAGGCTAGAGGAAGCACCTTGAACCCCATCTGAGCCCACTCATGTGGACTGCAGATAGGGAGGACCTGTGCCACAAAGGGCTAGTGGAAGCAACTTGAACCCCATCTGAGAGATCACTCGGGTGGACTGCAGGTAGGGGGGACCTGTGCCATGAAAGGCTAGAGGAAGCACCTTGAACCCCATCTGAGAGATCACTCGGCTGGACTGCAGATAGGGGGGACCTGTGCCATGAAAGCCTAGAGGAAGCACCTTGAACCCCATCTGAGCTCACTCATGTGGACTGCAGATAGTGGGGACCTGTGCCACGAAAGGCTAGAGGAAGCACCTTGAACCTCGTCTGAGAGATCACTCGGGTGGGCTGCAGATAGGGGGGACCTGTGCCACGAGAGGCTAGAGGAAGCTCCTTGAACCCCGTCTGAGAGATCACTCGGGTGGGCTGCAGATAGGGGGGACCTGTGCCATGAAAGGCTAGAGGAAGCACCTTGAACCCCGTCTGAGAGATCACTTGGGTGGACTTCAGACAGGGGGGACCTGTGCCATGAAAGTCTTGAGGGTGCACCTTGAACCTCGTCTGCGAGATCACTCGGGTGGGCTGCAGATAGGGGGGACCTGTGCCACGAAAGGCTAGAGGAAGCTCCTTGAACCCCGTCTGAGAGATCACTCGGGTGGGCTGCAGATAGGGGGGACCTGTGCCATGAAAGGCTAGAGGAAGCACCTTGAACCCCATCTGAGAGATCGTTCGGGTGGGCTGCAGATAGGGGGGACCTGTGCCATGAAAGGCTAGAGGAAGCACCTTGAACCCCATCTGAGAGATCACTCGGGTGGACTGTAGATAGGGGCACCTGTGCCAGGAAAGGCTAGCGGAAGAACCTTGAACCCCATCTGAGAGATCACTCGGGTGGACTGCAGATAGGGGGGGACCTGTGCCATGAAAGGCTAGAGGAAGCACCTTGAACCCCATCTGAGAGATCACTCGGGTGGACTGCAGATAGGGGGGACCTGTGCCACGAAAGGCTATAGGAAGCACATTGAACCCATCTTAGAGATCACACGGGTGGGCTGCAGATAGGGGGGACCTGTGCCACGAAAGGCTAGAGGAAGCACCTTGACCCCATATAAGAGATCACTCGGGTGGACTGCAGATTGGGGGGACCTGTGCCATGAAAGGCTAGAGGAAGCACCTTGAACCCCATCTGAGAGATCACTCGGGTGGACTGCAGATAGGAGGTCCTGTGCCATGAAAGGCTAGAGGAAGCACCTGAACCCCATCTGAGAGATCACTCGGGTGGACTGCAGATAGGGGGGACCTGTGCCACGAAAGGCTAGAGAAAGCACCTGAACCCCATCTGAGAGATCACTCAGTGGGCTGCAGATAGGGGGGACCTGTGCCACGAAAGGCTAGAGGAAGCACCTTGAACCCGTCTGAGAGATCACTCGGGTGGGCTGCAGATGGGGGGGACCTGTGCCACGAAAGGCTAGAGGAAGCACCTTGAACCCCATCTGAGAGATCACTCGGGTGGGCTGCAGGTAGGGGGCACCTGTGCCACGAAAGGCTAGAGGAAGCACCTTGAACCCCATCTGAGAGATCACTCGGGTGGGCTGCAGATAGGTGGGACCTGTGCCACGAAAGGCTAGAGGAAGCACATTGAACCCCATCTGGGAGATCACACGGGTGGGCTGCAGATAGGGGGGACCTGTGCCACGAAAGGCTAGAGGAAGCACCTTGAACCTGATCTGAGAGATCACTCAGGTGGACTGCAGATAGGGGGGTTCTGAGGCATGAAAGGCTAGAGGAAGCACATTGAACCCCATCTGAGAGATCACTCAGGTGGACTGCAGATAGGGGGGACCTGTGCCATGAAAGGCTAGAGGAAGCACCTTGAACCCCATCTGAGAGATCACTCGGGTGGGCTGCAGATAGGGGGGACCTGTGCCATGAAAGGCTAGAGGAAGCACCTGAAACCCATCCGAGAGATCACTCGGGTGGGCTGCAGACAGGGGGCACCTGTGCCATGAAAGGCTAGAGGAAGCACCTTGAACCCCATCCGAGAGATCACTCGGGTGGACTGCAGACAGGGGGGACCTGTGCCATGAAAGGCTAGAGGAAGCACCTTGAACCCCGTCTGAGAGATCACTCGGGTGGACTGCAGATAGGGGGGGACCTGTGCCATGAAAGGCTAGAGGAAGCACCTTGAACCCCGTCTGAGAGATCACTCGGGTGGGCTGCAGATAGGGGGGACCTGTGCCATGAAGGGCTAGAGGAAGCACTTGAACCCCGTCTGAGAGATCACTCGGGTGGGCTGCAGATAGGGGGGACCTGTGCCATGAAGGGCTAGAGGAAGCACCTTGAACCCCGTCTGAGAGATCACTCGGATGGACTGCAGACAGGGGGCACCTGTGCCATGAAAGGCTAGAGGAAGCACCTTGAACCCCGTCTGAGAGATCACTCGGGTGGACTGCAGATAGGGGGGCACCTGTGCCACGAAAGGCTAGAGGAAACACCTTGACCCCCATCTGAGAGATCACTCGGGTGGGCTGCAGATAGGGGGGACCTGTGCCACGAAAGGCTAGAGGAAGCACCTTGAACCCCATCTGAGAGATCACTCGGGTGGGCTGCAGATAGGGGGCACCTGTGCCACGAAAGGCTAGAGGAAGCACCTTGAACCCCATCTGAGAGATCACTCGGGTGGACTGCAGATAGGGGGCGACCTGTGCCACGAAAGGCTAGAGGACGCACCTTGAACCCCATCTGAGAGATCACTCGGGTGGACTGCAGATAGGGGGGACCTGTGCCACGAAAGGCTAGAGGACGCACCTTGAACCCCATCTGAGAGATCACTCATGTGGACTGCAGGTAGGGGGGACCTGTGCCACGAATGGCTAGAGGAAGCACCTTGAACCCCATCTGAGAGATCACTCGGGTGGACTGCAGGTAAGGGGGGCCTGTGCCACGAAAGGCTAGAGGAAGCACCTTGTACCCCATCTGAGAGATCACTCGGGTGGACTGCAGATAGGGGGGTTCTGAGGCACGAAAGGCTAGAGGAAGCACCTTGAACCCCATCTGAGAGATCACTCAGGTGGACTGCAGATAGGGGGGTTCTGAGGCACGAAAGTCTAGAGGAAGCACCTTGAACCCCATCTGAGAGATCACTCAGGTGGACTGCAGATAGGTGGGACCTGTGCCATGAAAGGCTAGAGGAAGCACCTTGAACCCGTCTGAGAGATCACTCGGGTGGGCTGCAGATAGGGGGGACCTGTGCCACAAAAGGCTAGAGGAAGCACCTTGAACCCCATCTGAGAGATCACTCGGGTGGGCTGCAGATAGGGGGGATCTGTGCCACGAAAGGCTAGAGGAAGCACCTGAACCCCATCTGAGAGATCACTCGGTGGGCTGCAGATAGGGGGGACTAGTGCCACGAAAGGCTAGAGGAAGCACCTTGAACCCGTCTGAGAGATCACTCGAGTGGGCTGCAGATAGGGGGGACCTGTGCCACGAAAGGCTAGAGGAAGCACCTTGAACTCCACCTGAGAGATCACTCGGGTGGACTGCAGGTAGGGGGCACCTGTGCCATGAAAGGCTAGAGGAAGCACCTTGAACCCCATCTGAGAGATCACTCGGGTGGGCTGCAGATAGGGGGGACCTGTGCCACGAAAGGAAAAATTAAGCACCTTGAACCCATCTGAGAGATCACTCGGGTGGGCTGCAGATAGGGGGGACCTGTGCCACGAAAGGCTAGAGGAAGCACCTTGAACCCATATGAGAGATCACACGGGTGGGCTGCAGATAGGGGGGACCTGTGCCACGAAAGGAAAAATTAAGCACCTTGAACCCATCTGAGAGATCACTCGGGTGGGCTGCAGATAGGGGGACCTGTGCCACGAAAGGCTAGCGGAAGCACCTTGAACCCATCTGAGAGATCACACGGGTGGGCTGCAGATAGGGGGGACCTGTGCCACGAAAGGCTAGAGGAAGCACCTTGTACCCCATCTGAGAGATCACTCGGGTGGACTGCAGATAGGGGGGTTCTGAGGCATGAAAGGCTAGAGGAAGTACCTTGAACCCCATCTGAGAGATCACTCGGGTGGACTGCAGATAGGGGGGACCTGTGCCATGAAAGGCTAGAGGAAGCACGTGAACCCCATCTGAGAGATCACTCGGGTGGACTGCAGATAGGGGGGGGACCTGTGCCATGAAAGGCTAGAGGAAGCACCTGAACCCATTCTGAGAGATCACTCGGGTGGGCTGCAGATAGGGGGCACTTGTGCCATGAAAGGCTAGAGGAAGCACCTTGAACCCCATCTGAGAGATCACTCGGGTGGACTGCAGATAGGGGGGGACCTGTGCCATGAAAGGCTAGAGGAAGCACCTTGAACCCCATCTGAGAGATCACTCGGGTGGGCTGCAGATAGGGGGGGACCTGTGCCATGAAGGGCTAGAGGAAGCACCTTGAACCCCGTCTGAGAGATCACTCGGGTGGGCTGCAGATAGGGGGCACCTGTGCCATGAAAGGCTAGTGGAAGTACCTTGAAACCCGTCTGAGAGATCACTCAGATGGACTGCAGACAGGGGGCACCTGTGCCATGAAAGGCTAGACGAAGCACCTTGAACCCTGTCTGAGAGATCACTATGGTGGACTGCAGATAGGGGGGACCTGTGCCACGAAAGGCTAGAGGAAGCACCTTGAACCCCGTCTGAGAGATCACTCGGGTGGACTGCAGATAGGGGGGGACCTGTGCCACGAAAGACTAGAGGAAGCACCTTGAACCCCATCTGAGAGATCACTCGGGTGGGCTGCAGATAGGGGGGACCTGTGCCATGATAGGCTAGAGGAAGCACCTTGAACCCCATCTGAGAGATCACTCGGGGGGACTGCAGATAGGGGGCCCCTGTGCCATGAAAGGCTAGAGGAAGCACCTTGAACCCCATCTGAGAGATCACTCGGGTGGACTGCAGATAGGGGGGACCTGTGCCACTAAGGCTAGAGGACGCAACTTGAACCCCATCTGATAGATCACTCGGGTGAACTGCAGATAGGGGGGGACCTGTGCCACGAAAGGCTGGAGGACGCACCTTGAACCCCATCCGAGAGATCACTCGGGTGGACTGCAGATAGGGGGGGACCTGTGCCATTAAAGGCTAGAGGAAGCACCTTGAACCCCATCTGAGCTCACTCATGTGGACTGCAGATAGGGAGGACCTGTGCCACAAAGGGCTAGAGGAAGCACCTTGAACCCCACCTGAGAGATCACTCGGGTGGACTGCAGGTAGGGGGGACCTGTGCCATGAAAGGCTAGAGGAAGCACCTTGAACCCCATCTGAGAGATCACTCGGCTGGACTGCAGATAGGGGGGACCTGTGCCATGAAAGCCTAGAGGAAGCACCTTGAACCCCATCTGAGCTCACTCATGTGGACTGCAGATAGTGGGGACCTGTGCCACGAAAGGCTAGAGGAAGCACCTTGAACCTCGTCTGAGAGATCACTCGGGTGGGCTGCAGATAGGGGGGACCTGTGCCACGAGAGGCTAGAGGAAGCTCCTTGAACCCCGTCTGAGAGATCACTCGGGTGGGCTGCAGATAGGGGGGACCTGTGCCATGAAAGGCTAGAGGAAGCACCTTGAACCCCGTCTGAGAGATCACTTGGGTGGACTTCAGACAGGGGGGACCTGTGCCATGAAAGTCTTGAGGGTGCACCTTGAACCTCGTCTGCGAGATCACTCGGGTGGGCTGCAGATAGGGGGGACCTGTGCCACGAAAGGCTAGAGGAAGCTCCTTGAACCCCGTCTGAGAGATCACTCGGGTGGGCTGCAGATAGGGGGGACCTGTGCCATGAAAGGCTAGAGGAAGCACCTTGAACCCCATCTGAGAGATCGTTCGGGTGGGCTGCAGATAGGGGGGACCTGTGCCATGAAAGGCTAGAGGAAGCACCTTGAACCCCATCTGAGAGATCACTCGGGTGGACTGTAGATAGGGGGCACCTGTGCCAGGAAAGGCTAGCGGAAGCACCTTGAACCCCATCTGAGAGATCACTCGGGTGGACTGCAGATAGGGGGGGACCTGTGCCATGAAAGGCTAGAGGAAGCACCTTGAACCCCATCTGAGAGATCAATCGGGTGGGCTGCAGACAGGGGGGACCTGTGCCACGAAAGGCTAGAGGAAGCACCTTGAACCCCATCTGAGAGATCACTCGGGTGGGCTGCAGATAGGGGGGACCTCTGCCACGAAAGGCTAGAGGAAGCACCTTAAATCCCATCTGAGAGATCACTCGGGTGGACTGCTGATAGGGGGGACCTGTGCCATGAAAGGCTAGCGGAAGCACCTGAACCCCCTCTGAGAGATCACTCGGGTGGGCTGCAGATAGGGGGGACCTGTGCCACGAAAGGCTAGAGGAAGCACCTTGAACCCCATCTGAGCTCACTCATGTGGACTGCAGATAGGGGGGGACCTGTGCCACGAAAGGCTAGAGGAAGCACCTTGAACCCCATCTGAGAGATCACTCGGGTGGGCTGCAGATAGGGGGCACCTGTGCCATGAAAGGCTAGAGGAAGGACCTTGAACCCCATCTGAGAGATCACTCGGGTGGGCTGCACATAGGGGGGACCTGTGCCATGAAACGCTAGAGGAAGCACCTTGAACCCCATCTGAGAGATCACTCCGGGGGATTGCAGATTGGGGGGACCTGTGCCATGAAAGGCTAGAGGAAGCACCTTGAACCCCATCTGAGAGATCACTCGGGTGGACTTCAGATTGGGGGGACCTGTGCCACGAAAGGCTAGAGGAAGCACCTTGACCCCATATGAGAGATCACTCGGGTGGACTGCAGATTGGGGGGACCTGTGCCATGAAAAGCTAGAGGAAGCACCTTGAACCCCATCTGAGAGATCACTCGGGTGGACTGCAGATAGGGGGTCCTGTGCCATGAAAGCTTGAGGAAGCACCTTGAACCCCATCTGAGAGATCACTCGGGTGGACTGCAGATAGGGGGGACCTGTGCCACGAAAGGCTAGAGGAAGCACCTGAACCCCATCTGAGAGATCACTCGGTGGGCTGCAGATATCGGGGACTAGTGCCACGAAAGGCTAGAGGAAGCACCTTGAACCCGTCTGAGAGATCCCTCGGGTGGGCTGCAGATGGGGGGGACCTGTACCACGAAAGGCTAGAGGAAGCACCTTGAACCCCATCTGAGAGATCACTCGGGTGGGCTGCAGGTAGGGGGCACCTGTACCACGAAAGGCTAGAGGAAGCACCTTGAACCCCATCTGAGAGATCACTCGGGTGGGCTGCAGATAGGGGGCACCTGTGCCAGGAAAGGCTAGCGGAAGCACCTTGAACCCCATCTGAGAGATCACTCGGGTGGACTGCAGATAGGGGGGGACCTGTGCCATGAAAGGCTAGAGGAAGCACCTTGAACCCCATCTGAGAGATCACTCGGGTGGACTGCAGATAGGGGGGACCTGTGCCATGAAAGGCTAGAGGAAGCACCTGAACCCCCTCTGAGAGATCACTCGGGTGGGCTGCAGATAGGGGAGACCTGTGCCATGAAAGGCTAGAGGAAGCACCTTGAACCCCATCTGAGCTCACTCATGTGGACTGCAGATAGGGGGGGACCTGTGCCACGAAAGGCTTGAGGAAGCACCTTGAACCCCATCTGAGAGATCACTCGGGTGGGCTACAGATAGGGGGCACCTGTGCCATGAAAGGCTAGAGGAAGGACCTTGAACCCCATCTGAGAGATCACTCGGGTGGGCTGCACATAGGGGGTACCTGTGCCATGAAACGCTAGAGGAAGCACCTTGAACCCCATCTGAAAGATCACTCGGGTGGACTGCAGATTGGGGGGACCTGTGCCATGAAAGGCTAGAGGAAGCACCTTGAACCCCATCTGAGAGATCACTCGGGTGGACTGCAGATTGGGGGGACCTGTGCCACTAAAGGCTAGAGGAAGCACCTTGACCCCATATGAGAGATCACTCGGGTGGACTGCAGATTGGGGGGACCTGTGCCATGAAAGGCTAGAGGAAGCACCTTGAACCCCATCTGAGAGATCACTCGGGTGGACTGCAGATAGGGGGTCCTGTGCCATGAAAGGCTAGAGGAAGCACCTGAACCCCATCTGAGAGATCACTCGGGTGGACTGCACATATGGGGGACCTGTGCCACGAAAGGCTAGAGGAAGCACCTGAACCCCATCTGAGAGATCACTCGGTGGGCTGCAGATAGGGGGGACTAGTGCCACGAAAGGCTAGAGGGAGCACCTTGAACCCGTCTGAGAGATCACTCGGGTGGGCTGCAGATAGGGGGGACCTGTGCCACGAAAGGCTAGAGGAAGCACCTTGAACCCCATCTGAGAGATCGTTCGGGTGGGCTGCAGATAGGGGGGACCTGTGCCATGAAAGGCTCGAGGAAGCACCTTGAACCCCATCTGAGAGATCACTCGGGTGGACTGTAGATAGGGGGCACCTGTGCCAGGAAAGGCTAGCGGAAGCACCTTGAACCCCATCTGAGAGATCACTCGGGTGGACTGCAGATAGGGGGGGACCTGTGCCATGAAAGGCTAGAGGAAGCACCTTGAACCCCATCTGAGAGATCAATCGGGTGGGCTGCAGACAGGGGGGACCTGTGCCACGAAAGGCTAGAGGAAGCACCTTGAACCCCATCTGAGAGATCACTCGGGTGGACTGCAGATAGGGGGGACCTGTGCCATGAAAGGCTAGAGGAAGCACCTGAACCCCATCTGAGAGATCACTCGGGTGGGCTGCAGATAGGGGGGACCTCTGCCACGAAAGGCTAGAGGAAGCACCTTAAATCCCATCTGAGAGATCACTCGGGTGGACTGCTGATAGGGGGGACCTGTGCCATGAAAGGCTAGAGGAAGCACCTGAACCCCCTCTGAGAGATCACTCGGGTGGGCTGCAGATAGGGGGGACCTGTGCCACGAAAGGCTAGAGGAAGCACCTTGAACCCCATCTGAGCTCACTCATGTGGACTGCAGATAGGGGGGGACCTGTGCCACGAAAGGCTAGAGGAAGCACCTTGAACCCCATCTGAGAGATCACTCGGGTGGGCTGCAGATAGGGGGCACCTGTGCCATGAAAGGCTAGAGGAAGCACCTGAACCCCATCTGAGAGATCACTCGGTGGGCTGCAGATATCGGGGACTAGTGCCACGAAAGGCTAGAGGAAGCACCTTGAACCCGTCTGAGATATCACTCGGGTGGGCTGCAGATGGGGGGGACCTGTGCCACGAAAGGCTAGAGGAAGCACCTTGAACCCCATCTGAGAGATCACTCGGGTGGGCTGCAGGTAGGGGGCACCTGTACCACGAAAGGCTAGAGGAAGCACCTTGAACCCCATCTGAGAGATCACTCGGGTGGGCTGCAGATAGGGGGCACCTGTGCCAGGAAAGGCTAGCGGAAGCACCTTGAACCCCATCTGAGAGATCACTCGGGTGGACTGCAGATAGGGGGGGACCTGTGCCATGAAAGGCTAGAGGAAGCACCTTGAACCCCATCTGAGAGATCACTCGGGTGGACTGCAGATAGGGGGGACCTGTGCCATGAAAGGCTAGAGGAAGCACCTGAACCCCCTCTGAGAGATCACTCGGGTGGGCTGCAGATAGGGGAGACCTGTGCCATGAAAGGCTAGAGGAAGCACCTTGAACCCCATCTGAGCTCACTCATGTGGACTGCAGATAGGGGGGGACCTGTGCCACGAAAGGCTAGAGGAAGCAACTTGAACCCCATCTGAGAGATCACTCGGGTGGGCTACAGATAGGGGGCACGTGTGCCATGAAAGGCTAGAGGAAGGACCTTGAACCCCATCTGAGAGATCACTCGGGTGGGCTGCACATAGGGGGGACCTGTGCCATGAAACGCTAGAGGAAGCACCTTGAACCCCATCTGAGAGATCACTCGGGTGGACTGCAGATTGGGGGCACCTGTGCCATGAAAGGCTAGAGGAAGCACCTTGAACCCCATCTGAGAGATCACTCGGGTGGACTGCAGATTGGGGGGACCTGTGCCACTAAAGGCTAGAGGAAGCACCTTGACCCCATATGAGAGATCACTCGGGTGGACTGCAGATTGGGGGGACCTGTGCCATGAAAGGCTAGAGGAAGCACCTTGAACCCCATCTGAGAGATCACTCGGGTGGACTGCAGATAGGGGGTCCTGTGCCATGAAAGGCTAGAGGAAGCACCTGAACCCCATCTGAGAGATCACTCGGGTGGACTGCAGATTTGGGGGACCTGTGCCACGAAAGGCTAGAGGAAGCACCTGAACCCCATCTGAGAGATCACTCGCTGGGCTGCAGATAGGGGGGACTAGTGCCACGAAAGGCTAGAGGAAGCACCTTGAACCCGTCTGAGAGATCACTCGGGTGGGCTGCAGATGGGGGGGACCTGTGCCACGAAAGGCTAGAGGAAGCACCTTGAACCCCATCTGAGAGATCACTCGGGTGGGCTGCAGGTAGGGGGCACCTGTGCCACGAAAGGCTAGAGGAAGCACCTTGAACCCCATCTGAGAGATCACTCGGGTGGGCTGCAGATAGGGGGGATCTATGCCACGAAAGGCTAGAGGAAGCACCTTGAACCCCATCTGAGAGATAACTCGGGTGGGCTGCAGATAGGGGGGACCTGTGCCACGAAAGGCTATAGGAAGCACATTGAACCCATCTGAGAGATCACACGGGTGGGCTGCAGATAGGGGGGACCTGTGCCACGAAAGGCTAGAGGAAGCACCTTGAACCCGTCTGAGAGATCACTCGGGTGGGCTGCAGATAGGGGGGACCTGTGCCATGAAAGGCTAGAGGAAGCACCTTGAACTCCACCTGAGAGATCACTCGGGTGGACTGCAGGTAGGGGGCACCTGTGCCATGAAAGGCTAGAGGAAGCACCTTGAACCCCATCTGAGAGATCACTCGGGTGGGCTGCAGATAGGGGGGACCTGTGCCACGAAAGGAAAAATTAAGCACCTTGAACCCATCTGAGAGATCACTCGGGTGGGCTGCAGATAGGGGGGACCTGTGCCACGAAAGGCTAGAGGAAGCACCTTGAACCCATCTGAGAGATCACACGGGTGGGCTGCAGATAGGGGGGACCTGTGCCACGAAAGGAAAAATTAAGCACCTTGAACCCCATCTGAGAGATCACTCGGGTGGACTGCAGATTGGGGGGACCTGTGCCATGAAAGGCTAGAGGAAGCACCTTGAACCCCATCTGAGAGCCACTCGGGTGGACTGCAGATAGGGGGTCCTGTGCCATGAAAGGCTAGAGGAAGCACCTGAACCCCATCTGAGAGATCACTCGGGTGGACTGCAGATAGGGGGGACCTGTGCCACGAAAGGCTAGAGGAAGCACCTGAACCCCATCTGAGAGATCACTCGGTGGGCTGCAGATAGGGGGGACTAGTGCCACGAAAGGCTAGAGGAAGCACCTTGAACCCGCCTGAGAGATCACTCGGGTGGGCTGCAGATGGGGGGGACCTGTGCCACGAAAGGCTAGAGGAAGCACCTTGAACCCCATCTGAGAGATCACTCGGGTGGGCTGCAGGTAGGGGGCACCTGTGCCACGAAAGGCTAGAGGAAGCACCTTGAACCCCATCTGAGAGATCACTCGGGTGGGCTGCAGATAGGGGGGATCTGTGCCACGAAAGGCTAGAGGAAGCACCTTGAACCCCATCTGAGAGATCACTCGGGTGGGCTGCAGATAGGTGGGACCTGTGCCACGAAAGGCTATAGGAAGCACATTGAACCCGTCTGAGAGATCACACGGGTGGGCTGCAGATAGGGGGGACCTGTGCCACGAAAGGCTAGAGGAAGCACCTTGAACCCGTCTGAGAGATCACTCGCGTGGGCTGCAGATAGGGGGGACCTGTGCCATGAAAGGCTAGAGGAAGCACCTTGAACTCCACCTGAGAGATCACTCGGGTGGACTGCAGGTAGGGGGCACCTGTGCCATGAAAGGCTAGAGGAAGCACCTTGAACCCCATCTGAGAGATCACTCGGGTGGGCTGCAGATAGGGGGGACCTGTGCCACGAAAGGAAAAATTAAGCACCTTGAACCCATCTGAGAGATCACTCGGGTGGGCTGCAGATAGGGGGGACCTGTGCCACGAAAGGCTAGAGGAAGCACCTTGAACCCATCTGAGAGATCACACGGGTGGGCTGCAGATAGGGGGGACCTGTGCCACGAAAGGCTAGAGGAAGCACCTTGTACCCCATCTGAGAGATCACTCGGGTGGACTGCAGATAGGGGGGTTCTGAGGCATGAAAGGCTAGAGGAAGTACCTTGAACCCCATCTGAGAGATCACTCGGGTGGACTGCAGATAGGGGGGACCTGTGCCATGAAAGGCTAGAGGAAGCACGTGAACCCCATCTGAGAGATCACTCGGGTGGACTGCAGATAGGGGGGGACCTGTGCCATGAAAGGCTAGAGGAAGCACCTGAACCCATTCTGAGAGATCACTCGGGTGGGCTGCAGATAGGGGGCACCTGTGCCATGAAAGGCTAGAGGAAGCACCTTGAACCCCATCTGAGAGATCACTCGGGTGGACTTCAGATGGGGGGGACCTGTGCCATGAAAGGCTAGAGGAAGCACTTTGAACCCCTTCTGAGAGATCACTCGGGTGGGCTGCAGATAGGCGGGGACCTGTGCTATGAAGGGCTAGAGGAAGCACCTTGAACCCCATCTGAGAGATCACTCGGGTGGGCTGCAGACAGGGGGCACCTGTGCCACGAAAGGCTAGAGGAAGCACCTTGAACCCCGTCTGAGAGATCACTCGGGTGGACTGCAGATAGGGGGGGACCTGTGCCACGAAAGACTAGAGGAAGCACCTTGAACCCCATCTGAGAGATCACTCGGGTGGGCTGCAGATAGGGGGGACCAGTGCCATGAAAGGCTAGAGGAAGCACCTTGAACCCCATCTGAGAGATCACTCGGGGGGACTGCAGATAGGGGGCCCCTGTGCCATGAAAGGCTAGAGGAAGCACCTTGAACCCCATCTGAGAGATCACTCGGGTGGACTGCAGATAGGGGGGACCTGTGCCACGAAGGCTAGAGGACGCAACTTGAACCCCATCTGATAGATCACTCGGGTGAACTGCAGATAGGGGGGGACCTGTGCCACGAAAGGCTGGAGGACGCACCTTGAACCCCATCCGAGAGATCACTCGGGTGGACTGCAGATAGGGGGGGACCTGTGCCATGAAAGGCTAGAGGAAGCACCTTGAACCCCATCTGAGCTCACTCATGTGGACTGCAGATAGGGAGGACCTGTGCCACAAAAGGCTAGAGGAAGCAACTTGAACCCCATCTGAGAGATCACTCGGGTGGACTGCAGGTAGGGGGGACCTGTGCCATGAAAGGCTAGAGGAAGCACCTTGAACCCCATCTGAGAGATCACTCGGCTGGACTGCAGATAGGGGGGACCTGTGCCATGAAAGGCTAGAGGAAGCACCTTGAACCCCATCTGAGCTCACTCATGTGGACTGCAGATAGTGGGGACCTGTGCCACGAAAGGCTAGAGGAAGCACCTTGAACCTCGTCTGAGAGATCACTCGGGTGGGCTGCAGATAGGGGGGACCTGTGCCACGAGAGGCTAGAGGAAGCTCCTTGAACCCCGTCTGAGAGATCACTCGGGTGGGCTGCAGATAGGGGGGACCTGTGCCATGAAAGGCTAGAGGAAGCACCTTGAACCCCGTCTGAGAGATCACTTGGGTGGACTTCAGACAGGGGGGACCTGTGCCATGAAAGTCTTGAGGGTGCACCTTGAACCTCGTCAGAGATCACTCGGGTGGGCTGCAGATAGGGGGGACCTGTGCCACGAAAGGCTAGAGGAAGCACCTTGAACCCCGTCTGAGAGATCACTTGGGTGGACTTCAGACAGGGGGGACCTGTGCCATGAAAGTCTTGAGGGTGCACCTTGAACCTCGTCAGAGATCACTCGGGTGGGCTGCAGATAGGGGGGACCTGTGCCACGAAAGGCTAGAGGAAGCACCTGAACCCCATCTGAGAGATCACTCGGTGGGCTGCAGATAGGGGGGACTAGTGCCACGAAAGGCTAGAGGAAGCACCTTGAACCCGCCTGAGAGATCACTCGGGTGGGCTGCAGATGGGGGGGACCTGTGCCACGAAAGGCTTGAGGAAGCACCTTGAACCCCATCTGAGAGATCACTCGGGTGGGCTGCAGGTAGGGGGCACCTGTGCCACGAAAGGCTAGAGGAAGCACCTTGAACCCCATCTGAGAGATCACTCGGGTGGGCTGCAGATAGGGGGGATCTATGCCACGAAAGGCTAGAGGAAGCACCTTGAACCCCATCTGAGAGATAACTCGGGTGGGCTGCAGATAGGGGGGACCTGTGCCACGAAAGGCTATAGGAAGCACATTGAACCCATCTGAGAGATCACACGGGTGGGCTGCAGATAGGGGGGACCTGTGCCACGAAAGGCTAGAGGAAGCACCTTGAACCCGTCTGAGAGATCACTCGGGTGGGCTGCAGATAGGGGGGACCTGTGCCATGAAAGGCTAGAGGAAGCACCTTGAACTCCACCTGAGAGATCACTCGGGTGGACTGCAGGTAGGGGGCACCTGTGCCATGAAAGGCTAGAGGAAGCACCTTGAACCCCATCTGAGAGATCACTCGGGTGGGCTGCAGATAGGGGGGACCTGTGCCACGAAAGGAAAAATTAAGCACCTTGAACCCATCTGAGAGATCACTCGGGTGGGCTGCAGATAGGGGGGACCTGTGCCACGAAAGGCTAGAGGAAGCACCTTGAACCCATCTGAGAGATCACACGGGTGGGCTGCAGATAGGGGGGACCTGTGCCACGAAAGGAAAAATTAAGCACCTTGAACCCCATCTGAGAGATCACTCGGGTGGACTGCAGATTGGGGGGACCTGTGCCATGAAAGGCTAGAGGAAGCACCTTGAACCCCATCTGAGAGCCACTCGGGTGGACTGCAGATAGGGGGTCCTGTGCCATGAAAGGCTAGAGGAAGCACCTGAACCCCATCTGAGAGATTACTCGGGTGGACTGCAGATAGGGGGGACCTGTGCCACGAAAGGCTAGAGGAAGCACCTGAACCCCATCTGAGAGATCACTCGGTGGGCTGCAGATAGGGGGGACTAGTGCCACGAAAGGCTAGAGGAAGCACCTTGAACCCGCCTGAGAGATCACTCGGGTGGGCTGCAGATGGGGGGGACCTGTGCCACGAAAGGCTAGAGGAAGCACCTTGAACCCCATCTGAGAGATCACTCGGGTGGGCTGCAGGTAGGGGGCACCTGTGCCACGAAAGGCTAGAGGAAGCACCTTGAACCCCATCTGAGAGATCACTCGGGTGGGCTGCAGATAGGGGGGATCTGTCCCACGAAAGGCTAGAGGAAGCACCTTGAACCCCATCTGAGAGATCACTCGGGTGGGCTGCAGATAGGTGGGACCTGTGCCACGAAAGGCTATAGGAAGCACATTGAACCCGTCTGAGAGATCACACGGGTGGGCTGCAGATAGGGGGGACCTGTGCCACGAAAGGCTAGAGGAAGCACCTTGAACCCGTCTGAGAGATCACTCGCGTGGGCTGCAGATAGGGGGGACCTGTGCCATGAAAGGCTAGAGGAAGCACCTTGAACTCCACCTGAGAGATCACTCGGGTGGACTGCAGGTAGGGGGCACCTGTGCCATGAAAGGCTAGAGGAAGCACCTTGAACCCCATCTGAGAGATCACTCGGGTGGGCTGCAGATAGGGGGGACCTGTGCCACGAAAGGAAAAATTAAGCACCTTGAACCCATCTGAGAGATCACTCGGGTGGGCTGCAGATAGGGGGGACCTGTGCCACGAAAGGCTAGAGGAAGCACCTTGAACCCATCTGAGAGATCACACGGGTGGGCTGCAGATAGGGGGGACCTGTGCCACGAAAGGCTAGAGGAAGCACCTTGTACCCCATCTGAGAGATCACTCGGGTGGACTGCAGATAGGGGGGTTCTGAGGCATGAAAGGCTAGAGGAAGTACCTTGAACCCCATCTGAGAGATCACTCGGGTGGACTGCAGATAGGGGGGACCTGTGCCATGAAAGGCTAGAGGAAGCACGTGAACCCCATCTGAGAGATCACTCGGGTGGACTGCAGATAGGGGGGGACCTGTGCCATGAAAGGCTAGAGGAAGCACCTGAACCCATTCTGAGAGATCACTCGGGTGGGCTGCAGATAGGGGGCACCTGTGCCATGAAAGGCTAGAGGAAGCACCTTGAACCCCATCTGAGAGATCACTCGGGTGGACTGCAGATGGGGGGGACCTGTGCCATGAAAGGCTAGAGGAAGCACTTTGAACCCCTTCTGAGAGATCACTCGGGTGGGCTGCAGATAGGCGGGGACCTGTGCTATGAAGGGCCAGAGGAAGCACCTTGAACCCCATCTGAGAGATCACTCGGGTGGGCTGCAGATAGGGGGCACCTGTGCCATGAAAGGCTAGTGGAAGCACCTTGAAACCCATCTGAGAGATCACTCAGATGGACTGCAGACAGGGGGCACCTGTGCCATGAAAGGCTAGAAGAAGCACCTTGAACCCCGTCTGAGAGATCACTCGGGTGGACTGCAGATAGGGGAGACCTGTGCCACGAAAGGCTAGAGGAAGCACCTTGAACCCCGTCTGAGAGATCACTCGGGTGGACTGCAGATAGGGGGGGACCTGTGCCACGAAAGACTAGAGGAAGCACCTTGAACCCCATCTGAGAGATCACTCGGGTGGGCTGCAGATAGGGGGGACCAGTGCCATGAAAGGCTAGAGGAAGCACCTTGAACCCCATCTGAGAGATCACTCGGGGGGACTGCAGATAGGGGGCCCCTGTGCCATGAAAGGCTAGAGGAAGCACCTTGAACCCCATCTGAGAGATCACTCGGGTGGACTGCAGATAGGGGGGACCTGTGCCACGAAGGCTAGAGGACGCAACTTGAACCCCATCTGATAGATCACTCGGGTGAACTGCAGATAGGGGGGGACCTGTGCCACGAAAGGCTGGAGGACGCACCTTGAACCCCATCCGAGAGATCACTCGGGTGGACTGCAGATAGGGGGGGACCTGTGCCATGAAAGGCTAGAGGAAGCACCTTGAACCCCATCTGAGCTCACTCATGTGGACTGCAGATAGGGAGGACCTGTGCCACAAAAGGCTAGAGGAAGCAACTTGAACCCCATCTGAGAGATCACTCGGGTGGACTGCAGGTAGGGGGGACCTGTGCCATGAAAGGCTAGAGGAAGCACCTTGAACCCCATCTGAGAGATCACTCGGCTGGACTGCAGATAGGGGGGACCTGTGCCATGAAAGGCTAGAGGAAGCACCTTGAACCCCATCTGAGCTCACTCATGTGGACTGCAGATAGTGGGGACCTGTGCCACGAAAGGCTAGAGGAAGCACCTTGAACCTCGTCTGAGAGATCACTCGGGTGGGCTGCAGATAGGGGGGACCTGTGCCACGAGAGGCTAGAGGAAGCTCCTTGAACCCCGTCTGAGAGATCACTCGGGTGGGCTGCAGATACGGGGGACCTGTGCCATGAAAGGCTAGAGGAAGCACCTTGAACCCCGTCTGAGAGATCACTTGGGTGGACTTCAGACAGGGGGGACCTGTGCCATGAAAGTCTTGAGGGTGCACCTTGAACCTCGTCAGAGATCACTCGGGTGGGCTGCAGATAGGGGGGACCTGTGCCACGAAAGGCTAGAGGAAGCACCTTGAACCCCGTCTGAGAGATCACTTGGGTGGACTTCAGACAGGGGGGACCTGTGCCATGAAAGTCTTGAGGGTGCACCTTGAACCTCGTCAGAGATCACTCGGGTGGGCTGCAGATAGGGGGGACCTGTGCCACGAAAGGCTAGAGGAAGCACCTGAACCCCATCTGAGAGATCACTCGGGTGGACTGCAGATAGGGGGGACCTGTGCCACGAAAGGCTAGAGGAAGCACCTGAACCCCATCTGAGAGATCACTCGGTGGGCTGCAGATAGGGGGGACTAGTGCCACGAAAGGCTAGAGGAAGCACCTTGAACCCGCCTGAGAGATCACTCGGGTGGGCTGCAGATGGGGGGGACCTGTGCCACGAAAGGCTAGAGGAAGCACCTTGAACCCCATCTGAGAGATCACTCGGGTGGGCTGCAGGTAGGGGGCACCTGTGCCACGAAAGGCTAGAGGAAGCACCTTGAACCCCATCTGAGAGATCACTCGGGTGGGCTGCAGATAGGGGGGATCTGTGCCACGAAAGGCTAGAGGAAGCACCTTGAACCCCATCTGAGAGATCACTCGGGTGGGCTGCAGATAGGTGGGACCTGTGCCACGAAAGGCTATAGGAAGCACATTGAACCCGTCTGAGAGATCACACGGGTGGGCTGCAGATAGGGGGGACCTGTGCCACGAAAGGCTAGAGGAAGCACCTTGAACCCGTCTGAGAGATCACTCGCGTGGGCTGCAGATAGGGGGGACCTGTGCCATGAAAGGCTAGAGGAAGCACCTTGAACTCCACCTGAGAGATCACTCGGGTGGACTGCAGGTAGGGGGCACCTGTGCCATGAAAGGCTAGAGGAAGCACCTTGAACCCCATCTGAGAGATCACTCGGGTGGGCTGCAGATAGGGGGGACCTGTGCCACGAAAGGAAAAATTAAGCACCTTGAACCCATCTGAGAGATCACTCGGGTGGGCTGCAGATAGGGGGGACCTGTGCCACGAAAGGCTAGAGGAAGCACCTTGAACCCATCTGAGAGATCACACGGGTGGGCTGCAGATAGGGGGGACCTGTGCCACGAAAGGCTAGAGGAAGCACCTTGTACCCCATCTGAGAGATCACTCGGGTGGACTGCAGATAGGGGGGTTCTGAGGCATGAAAGGCTAGAGGAAGTACCTTGAACCCCATCTGAGAGATCACTCGGGTGGACTGCAGATAGGGGGGACCTGTGCCATGAAAGGCTAGAGGAAGCACGTGAACCCCATCTGAGAGATCACTCGGGTGGACTGCAGATAGGGGGGGACCTGTGCCATGAAAGGCTAGAGGAAGCACCTGAACCCATTCTGAGAGATCACTCGGGTGGGCTGCAGATAGGGGGCACCTGTGCCATGAAAGGCTAGAGGAAGCACCTTGAACCCCATCTGAGAGATCACTCGGGTGGACTGCAGATGGGGGGGACCTGTGCCATGAAAGGCTAGAGGAAGCACTTTGAACCCCTTCTGAGAGATCACTCGGGTGGGCTGCAGATAGGCGGGGACCTGTGCTATGAAGGGCTAGAGGAAGCACCTTGAACCCCATCTGAGAGATCACTCGGGTGGGCTGCAGATAGGGGGCACCTGTGCCATGAAAGGCTAGTGGAAGCACCTTGAAACCCATCTGAGAGATCACTCAGATGGACTGCAGACAGGGGGCACCTGTGCCATGAAAGGCTAGAAGAAGCACCTTGAACCCCGTCTGAGAGATCACTCGGGTGGACTGCAGATAGGGGGGACCTGTGCCACGAAAGGCTAGAGGAAGCACCTTGAACCCCGTCTGAGAGATCACTCGGGTGGACTGCAGATAGGGGGGGACCTGTGCCACGAAAGACTAGAGGAAGCACCTTGAACCCCATCTGAGAGATCACTCGGGTGGGCTGCAGATAGGGGGGACCAGTGCCATGAAAGGCTAGAGGAAGCACCTTGAACCCCATCTGAGAGATCACTCGGGGGGACTGCAGATAGGGGGCCCCTGTGCCATGAAAGGCTAGAGGAAGCACCTTGAACCCCATCTGAGAGATCACTCGGGTGGACTGCAGATAGGGGGGACCTGTGCCACGAAGGCTAGAGGACGCAACTTGAACCCCATCTGATAGATCACTCGGGTGAACTGCAGATAGGGGGGGACCTGTGCCACGAAAGGCTGGAGGACGCACCTTGAACCCCATCCGAGAGATCACTCGGGTGGACTGCAGATAGGGGGGGACCTGTGCCATGAAAGGCTAGAGGAAGCACCTTGAACCCCATCTGAGCTCACTCATGTGGACTGCAGATAGGGAGGACCTGTGCCACAAAAGGCTAGAGGAAGCAACTTGAACCCCATCTGAGAGATCACTCGGGTGGACTGCAGGTAGGGGGGACCTGTGCCATGAAAGGCTAGAGGAAGCACCTTGAACCCCATCTGAGAGATCACTCGGCTGGACTGCAGATAGGGGGGACCTGTGCCATGAAAGGCTAGAGGAAGCACCTTGAACCCCATCTGAGCTCACTCATGTGGACTGCAGATAGTGGGGACCTGTGCCACGAAAGGCTAGAGGAAGCACCTTGAACCTCGTCTGAGAGATCACTCGGGTGGGCTGCAGATAGGGGGGACCTGTGCCACGAGAGACTAGAGGAAGCTCCTTGAACCCCGTCTGAGAGATCACTCGGGTGGGCTGCAGATAGGGGGGACCTGTGCCATGAAAGGCTAGAGGAAGCACCTTGAACCCCGTCTGAGAGATCACTTGGGTGGACTTCAGACAGGGGGGACCTGTGCCATGAAAGTCTTGAGGGTGCACCTTGAACCTCGTCAGAGATCACTCGGGTGGGCTGCAGATAGGGGGGACCTGTGCCACGAAAGGCTAGAGGAAGCTCCTTGAACCCCGTCTGAGAGATCACTCGGGTGGGCTGCAGATAGGGGGGACCTGTGCCATGAAAGGCTAGAGGAAGCACCTTGAACCCCATCTGAGAGATCGTTCGGGTGGGCTGCAGATAGGGGGGACCTGTGCCATGAAAGGCTAGAGGAAGCACCTTGAACCCCATCTGAGAGATCACTCGGGTGGACTGTAGATAGGGGGCACCTGTGCCAGGAAAGGCTAGCGGAAGCACCTTGAACCCCATCTGAGAGATCACTCGGGTGGACTGCAGATAGGGGGGGACCTGTGCCATGAAAGGCTAGAGGAAGCACCTGAACCCCATCTGAGAGATCACTCGGGTGGGCTGCAGATAGGGGGGACCTCTGCCACGAAAGGCTAGAGGAAGCACCTTAAATCCCATCTGAGAGATCACTCGGGTGGACTGCAGATAGGGGGGACCTGTGCCACGAAAGGCTAGAGGAAGCACCTTGAACCCCATCTGAGCTCACTCATTTGGACTGCAGATAGGGGGGTACCTGTGCCACGAAAGGCTAGAGGAAGCACCTTGAACCCCATCTGAGAGATAACTCGGGTGGGCTGCAGATAGGGGGCACCTGTGCCACGAAAGGCTAGAGGAAGCACATTGAACCCCATCTGAGAGATCACTCGGGTGGACTGCAGATAGGGGGTCCTGTGCCATGAAAGCTTGAGGAAGCACCTTGAACCCCATCTGAGAGATCACTCGGGTGGACTGCAGATAGGGGGGACCTGTGCCACGAAAGGCTAGAGGAAGCACCTGAACCCCATCTGAGAGATCACTCGGTGGGCTGCAGATATCGGGGACTAGTGCCACGAAAGGCTAGAGGAAGCACCTTGAACCCGTCTGAGAGATCACTCGGGTGGGCTGCAGATGGGGGGGACCTGTGCCACGAAAGTCTAGAGGAAGCACCTTGAACCCCATCTGAGAGATCACTCGGGTGGGCTGCAGGTAGGGGGCACCTGTACCACGAAAGGCTAGAGGAAGCACCTTGAACCCCATCTGAGAGATCACTCGGGTGGGCTGCAGATAGGGGGCACCTGTGCCAGGAAAGGCTAGCGGAAGCACCTTGAACCCCATCTGAGAGATCACTCGGGTGGACTGCAGATAGGGGGGGACCTGTGCCATGAAAGGCTAGAGGAAGCACCTGAACCCCATCTGAGAGATCACTCGGGTGGACTGCAGATAGGGGGGACCTGTGCCACGAAAGGCTAGACGAAGCACCTGAACCCCATCTGAGAGATCACTCGGTGGGCTGCAGATAGGGGGGACTAGTGCCACGAAAGGCTAGAGGAAGCACCTTGAACCCGTCTGAGAGATCACTCGGGTGGGCTGCAGATGGGGGGGACCTGTGCCACGAAAGGCTAGAGGAAGCACCTTGAACCCCATCTGAGATATCACTCGGGTGGGCTGCAGGTAGGGGGCACCTGTACCACGAAAGGCTAGAGGAAGCACCTTGAACCCCATCTGAGAGATCACTCGGGTGGGCTGCAGATAGGGGGGATCTGTGCCACGAAAGGCTAGAGGAAGCACCTTGAACCCCATCTGAGAGATCACTCGAGTGGGCTGCAGATAGGTGGGACCTGTGCCACGAAAGGCTATAGGAAGCACCTTGTACCTGATCTGAGAGATCACTCGGGTGGACTGCAGATAGGGGGGTTCTGAGGCACGAAAGGCTATAGGAAGCACCTTGTACCTGATCTGAGAGATCACTCGGGTGGACTGCAGATAGGGGGGTTCTGAGGCACGAAAGGCTATAGGAAGCACCTTGAACCCCATCTGAGAGATCACTCAGGTGGACTGCAGATAGGGGGGTTCTGAGGCATGAAAGGCTAGAGGAAGCACCTTGAACCCCATCTGAGAGATCACTCAGGTGGACTGCAGATAGGGGGGACCTGTGCCATGAAAGGCTAGAGGAAGCACCTTGAACCCCATCTGAGAGATCACTCGGGTGGGCTGCAGATAGGGGGGACCTGTGCCATGAAAGGCTAGAGGAAGCACCTGAACCCCATCCGAGAGATCACTCGGGTGGACTGCAGACAGGGTGGACCTGTGCCATGAAAGGCTAGAGGAAGCACCTGAACCCCATCCGAGAGATCACTCGGGTGGGCTGCAGACAGGGGGCACCTGTGCCATGAAAGGCTAGAGGAAGCACCTTGAACCCCATCTGAGAGATCACTCGGGTGGACTGCAGATAGGGGGGGACCTGTGCCATGAAAGGCTAGAGGAAGCACCTTGAACCCCATCTGAGAGATCACTCGGGTGGGCTGCAGATAGGGGGGACCTGTGCCATGAAGGGCTAGAGGAAGCACCTTGAACCCCATCTGAGAGATCACTCGGGTGGGCTGCAGATAGGGGGGACCTGTGCCATGAAGGGCTAGAGGAAGCACCTTGAACCCATCTGAGAGATCACTCGGGTGGGCTGCAGATAGGGGGGACCTGTGCCACGAAAGGCTAGAGGAAGCACCTTGAACCCATCTGAGAGATCACACGGGTGGGCTGCAGATAGTGGGGACCTGTGCCACGAAAGGAAAAATTAAGCACCTTGAACCCATCTGAGAGATCACTCGGGTGGGTTGCAGATAGGGGGGACCTGTGCCACGAAAGGCTAGAGGAAGCACCTTGAACCCATCTGAGAGATCACACGGGTGGGCTGCAGATAGGGGGGACCTGTGCCACGAAAGGCTAGAGGAAGCACCTTGTACCCCATCTGAGAGATCACTCGGGTGGACTGCAGATAGGGGGGTTCTGAGGCATGAAAGGCTAGAGGAAGTACCTTGAACCCCATCTGAGAGATCACTCGGGTGGACTGCAGATAGGGGGGACCTGTGCCATGAAAGGCTAGAGGAAGCACGTGAACCCCATCTGAGAGATCACTCGGGTGGACTGCAGATAGGGGGGGACCTGTGCCATGAAAGGCTAGAGGAAGCACCTGAACCCATTCTGAGAGATCACTCGGGTGGGCTGCAGATAGGGGGCACCTGTGCCATGAAAGGCTAGAGGAAGCACCTTGAACCCCATCTGAGAGATCACTCGGGTGGACTGCAGATGGGGGGGACCTGTGCCATGAAAGGCTAGAGGAAGCACTTTGAACCCCATCTGAGAGATCACTCGGGTGGGCTGCAGATAGGGGGGGACCTGTGCCATGAAGGGCTAGAGGAAGCACCTTGAACCCCATCTGAGAGATCACTCGGGTGGGCTGCAGATAGGGGGCACCCGTGCCATGAAAGGCTAGTGGAAGCACCTTGAAACCCGTCTGAGAGATCACTCAGATGGACTGCAGACAGGGGGCACCTGTGCATTAAAGGCTAGAAGAAGCACCTTGAACCCCGTCTGAGAGATCACTTGGGTGGACTGCAGATAGGGGGGACCTGTGCCACGAAAGGCTAGAGGAAGCACCTTGAACCCCGTCTGAGAGATCACTCGGGTGGACTGCAGATAGGGGGGGACCTGTGCCACGAAAGACTAGAGGAAGCACCTTGAACCCCATCTGAGAGATCACTCGGGTGGGCTGCAGATAGGGGGGACCAGTGCCATGAAAGGCTAGAGGAAGCACCTTGAACCCCATCTGAGAGATCACTCGGGGGGACTGCAGATAGGGGGCCCCTGTGCCATGAAAGGCTAGAGGAAGCACCTTGAACCCCATCTGAGAGATCACTCGGGTGGACTGCAGATAGGGGGGACCAGTGCCACGAAGGCTAGAGGACGCAACTTGAACCCCATCTGATAGATCACTCGGGTGAACTGCAGATAGGGGGGGACCTGTGCCACGAAAGGCTGGAGGACGCACCTTGAACCCCATCCGAGAGATCACTCGGGTGGACTGCAGATAGGGGGGGACCTGTGCCATGAAAGGCTAGAGGAAGCACCTTGAACCCCATCTGAGCTCACTCATGTGGACTGCAGATAGGGAGGACCTGTGCCACAAAAGGCTAGAGGAAGCAACTTGAACCCCATCTGAGAGATCACTCGGGTGGACTGCAGGTAGGGGGGACCTGTGCCATGAAAGGCTAGAGGAAGCACCTTGAACCCCATCTGAGAGATCACTCGGCTGGACTGCAGATAGGGGGGACCTGTGCCATGAAAGGCTAGAGGAAGCACCTTGAACCCCATCTGAGCTCACTCATGTGGACTGCAGATAGTGGGGACCTGTGCCACGAAAGGCTAGAGGAAGCACCTTGAACCTCGTCTGAGAGATCACTCGGGTGGGCTGCAGATAGGGGGGACCTGTGCCACGAGAGGCTAGAGGAAGCTCCTTGAACCCCGTCTGAGAGATAACTCGGGTGGGCTGCAGATAGGGGGGACCTGTGCCATGAAAGGCTAGAGGAAGCACCTTGAACCCCGTCTGAGAGATCACTTGGGTGGACTTCAGACAGGGGCGACCTGTGCCATGAAAGTCTTGAGGGTGCACCTTGAACCTCGTCAGAGATCACTCGGGTGGGCTGCAGATAGGGGGGACCTGTGCCACGAAAGGCTAGAGGAAGCTCCTTGAACCCCGTCTGAGAGATCACTCGGGTGGGCTGCAGATAGGGGGGACCTGTGCCACGAAAGGCTAGAGGAAGCACCTTGAACCCCATCTGAGAGATCGTTCGGGTGGGCTGCAGATAGGGGGGACCTGTGCCATGAAAGGCTAGAGGAAGCACCTTGAACCCCATCTGAGAGATCACTCGGGGGGACTGTAGATAGGGGGCACCTGTGCCAGGAAAGGCTAGCGGAAGCACCTTGAACCCCATCTGAGAGATCACTCGGGTGGACTGCAGATAGGGGGGGACCTGTGCCATGAAAGGCTAGAGGAAGCACCTTGAACCCCACCTGAGAGATCAATCGGGTGGGCTGCAGACAGGGGGGACCTGTGCCACGAAAGGGTAGAGGAAGCACCTTGAACCCCATCTGAGAGATCACTCGGGTGGACTGCAGATAGGGGGGACCTGTGCCACGAAAGGCTAGAGGAAGCACCTGAACCCCATCTGAGAGATCACTCGGGTGGGCTGCAGATAGGGGGGACCTCTGCCACGAAAGGCTAGAGGAAGCACCTTAAATCCCATCTGAGAGATCACTCGGGTGGACTGCAGATAGGGGGGACCTGTGCCATGAAAGGCTAGAGGAAGCACCTGAACCCCCTCTGAGAGATCACTCGGGTGGGCTGCAGATAGGGGGGACCTGTGCCACGAAAGGCTAGAGGAAGCACCTTGAACCCCCTCTGAGAGATCACTCGGGTGGACTGCAGATGGGGGGGACCTGTGCCACGAAAGGCTAGAGGAAGCACTTTGAACCCCATCTGAGAGATCACTCGGGTGGGCTGCAGATAGGGGGGGGCCTGTGCCATGAAGGGCTAGAGGAAGCACCTTGAACCCCATCTGAGAGATCACTCGGGTGGGCTGCAGATAGGGGGCACCTGTGCCATGAAAGGCTAGTGGAAGCACCTTGAAACCCGTCTGAGAGATCACTCAGATGGACTGCAGACAGGGGGCACCTGTGCCATGAAAGGCTAGAAGAAGCACCTTGAACCCCGTCTGAGAGATCACTCGGGTGGACTGCAGATAGGGGGGACCTGTGCCACGAAAGGCTAGAGGAAGCACCTTGAACCCCGTCTGAGAGATCACTCGGGTGGACTGCAGATAGGGGGGGACCTGTGCCACGAAAGACTAGAGGAAGCACCTTGAACCCCATCTGAGAGATCACTCGGGTGGGCTGCAGATAGGGGGGACCAGTGCCACGAAAGGCTAGAGGAAGCACCTTGAACCCCATCTGAGAGATCACTCGGGGGGACTGCAGATAGGGGGCCCCTGTGCCATGAAAGGCTAGAGGAAGCACCTTGAACCCCATCTGAGAGATCACTCGGGTGGACTGCAGATAGGGGGGACCAGTGCCACTTAGGCTAGAGGACGCAACTTGAACCCCATCTGATAGATCACTCGGGTGAACTGCAGATAGGGGGGGACCTGTGCCACGAAAGGCTGGAGGACGCACCTTGAACCCCATCCGAGAGATCACTCGGGTGGACTGCAGATAGGGGGGGACCTGTGCCATGAAAGGCTAGAGGAAGCACCTTGAACCCCATCTGAGCTCACTCATGTGGACTGCAGATAGGGAGGACCTGTGCCACAAAAGGCTAGAGGAAGCAACTTGAACCCCATCTGAGAGATCACTCGGGTGGACTGCAGGTAGGGGGGACCTGTGCCATGAAAGGCTAGAGGAAGCACCTTGAACCCCATCTGAGAGATCACTCGGCTGGACTGCAGATAGGGGGGACCTGTGCCATGAAAGGCTAGAGGAAGCACCTTGAACCCCATCTGAGCTCACTCATGTGGACTGCAGATCGTGGGGACCTGTGCCACGAAAGGCTAGAGGAAGCACCTTGAACCTCGTCTGAGAGATCACTCGGGTGGGCTGCAGATAGGGGGGACCTGTGCCACGAGAGGCTAGAGGAAGCTCCTTGAACCCCGTCTGAGAGATCACTCGGGTGGGCTGCAGATAGGGGGGACCTGTGCCATGAAAGGCTAGAGGAAGCACCTTGAACCCCGTCTGAGAGATCACTTGGGTGGACTTCAGACAGGGGGGACCTGTGCCATGAAAGTCTTGAGGGTGCACCTTGAACCTCGTCAGAGATCACTCGGGTGGGCTGCAGATAGGGGGGACCTGTGCCACGAAAGGCTAGAGGAAGCTCCTTGAACCCCGTCTGAGAGATCACTCGGGTGGGCTGCAGATAGGGGGGACCTGTGCCATGAAAGGCTAGAGGAAGCACCTTGAACCCCATCTGAGAGATTGTTCGGGTGGGCTGCAGATAGGGGGGACCTGTGCCATGAAAGGCTAGAGGAAGCACCTTGAACCCCATCTGAGAGATCACTCGGGTGGACTGTAGATAGGGGGCACCTGTGCCAGGAAAGGCTAGCGGAAGCACCTTGAACCCCATCTGAGAGATCACTCGGGTGGACTGCAGATAGGGGGGGACCTGTGCCATGAAAGGCTAGAGGAAGCACCTTGAACCCCATCTGAGAGATCAATCGGGTGGGCTGCAGACAGGGGGGACCTGTGCCACGAAAGGGTAGAGGAAGCACCTTGAACCCCATCTGAGAGATCACTCGGGTGGGCTGCAGATAGGGGGGACCTGTGCCATGAAAGGCTAGAGGAAGCACCTGAACCCCATCTGAGAGATCACTCGGGTGGGCTGCAGATAGGGGGGACCTCTGCCACGAAAGGCTAGAGGAAGCACCTTAAATCCCATCTGAGAGATCACTCGGGTGGGCTGCAGATAGGGGGCACTTGTGCCATGAAAGGCTAGAGGAAGCACCTTGAACCCCATCTGAGAGATCACTCGGGTGGACTGCAGATAGGGGGGGACCTGTGCCATGAAAGGCTAGAGGAAGCACCTTGAACCCCATCTGAGAGATCACTCGGGTGGGCTGCAGATAGGGGGGGACCTGTGCCATGAAGGGCTAGAGGAAGCACCTTGAACCCCGTCTGAGAGATCACTCGGGTGGGCTGCAGATAGGGGGCACCTGTGCCATGAAAGGCTAGTGGAAGTACCTTGAAACCCGTCTGAGAGATCACTCAGATGGACTGCAGACAGGGGGCACCTGTGCCATGAAAGGCTAGACGAAGCACCTTGAACCCTGTCTGAGAGATCACTATGGTGGACTGCAGATAGGGGGGACCTGTGCCACGAAAGGCTAGAGGAAGCACCTTGAACCCCGTCTGAGAGATCACTCGGGTGGACTGCAGATAGGGGGGGACCTGTGCCACGAAAGACTAGAGGAAGCACCTTGAACCCCATCTGAGAGATCACTCGGGTGGGCTGCAGATAGGGGGGACCTGTGCCATGAAAGGCTAGAGGAAGCACCTTGAACCCCATCTGAGAGATCACTCGGGGGGACTGCAGATAGGGGGCCCCTGTGCCATGAAAGGCTAGAGGAAGCACCTTGAACCCCATCTGAGAGATCACTCGGGTGGACTGCAGATAGGGGGGACCTGTGCCACGAAGGCTAGAGGACGCAACTTGAACCCCATCTGATAGATCACTCGGGTGAACTGCAGATAGGGGGGGACCTGTGCCACGAAAGGCTGGAGGACGCACCTTGAACCCCATCCGAGAGATCACTCGGGTGGACTGCAGATAGGGGGGGACCTGTGCCATGAAAGGCTAGAGGAAGCACCTTGAACCCCATCTGAGCTCACTCATGTGGACTGCAGATAGGGAGGACCTGTGCCACAAAGGGCTAGAGGAAGCACCTTGAACCCCACCTGAGAGATCACTCGGGTGGACTGCAGGTAGGGGGGACCTGTGCCATGAAAGGCTAGAGGAAGCACCTTGAACCCCATCTGAGAGATCACTCGGCTGGACTGCAGATAGGGGGGACCTGTGCCATGAAAGCCTAGAGGAAGCACCTTGAACCCCATCTGAGCTCACTCATGTGGACTGCAGATAGTGGGGACCTGTGCCACGAAAGGCTAGAGGAAGCACCTTGAACCTCGTCTGAGAGATCACTCGGGTGGGCTGCAGATAGGGGGGACCTGTGCCACGAGAGGCTAGAGGAAGCTCCTTGAACCCCGTCTGAGAGATCACTCGGGTGGGCTGCAGATAGGGGGGACCTGTGCCATGAAAGGCTAGAGGAAGCACCTTGAACCCCGTCTGAGAGATCACTTGGGTGGACTTCAGACAGGGGGGACCTGTGCCATGAAAGTCTTGAGGGTGCACCTTGAACCTCGTCTGCGAGATCACTCGGGTGGGCTGCAGATAGGGGGGACCTGTGCCACGAAAGGCTAGAGGAAGCTCCTTGAACCCCGTCTGAGAGATCACTCGGGTGGGCTGCAGATAGGGGGGACCTGTGCCATGAAAGGCTAGAGGAAGCACCTTGAACCCCATCTGAGAGATCGTTCGGGTGGGCTGCAGATAGGGGGGACCTGTGCCATGAAAGGCTAGAGGAAGCACCTTGAACCCCATCTGAGAGATCACTCGGGTGGACTGTAGATAGGGGGCACCTGTGCCAGGAAAGGCTAGCGGAAGCACCTTGAACCCCATCTGAGAGATCACTCGGGTGGGCTGCAGATAGGGGGGACCTGTGCCACGAAAGGCTAGAGGAAGCACCTTGAACCCCATCTGAGCTCATTCATGTGGACTGCAGATAGGGGGGGACCTGTGCCACGAAAGGCTAGAGGAAGCACCTTGAACCCCATCTGAGAGATCACTCGGGTGGGCTGCAGATAGGGGGCACCTGTGCCATGAAAGGCTAGAGGAAGGACCTTGAACCCCATCTGAGAGATCACTCGGGTGGGCTGCACATAGGGGGGACCTGTGCCGTGAAACGCTAGAGGAAGCACCTTGAACCCCATCTGAGAGATCACTCCGGGGGACTGCAGATTGGGGGGACCTGTGCCATGAAAGGCTAGAGGAAGCACCTTGAACCCCATCTGAGAGATCACTCGGGTGGACTGCAGATAGGGGGTCCTGTGCCATGAAAGCTTGAGGAAGCACCTTGAACCCCATCTGAGAGATCACTCGGGTGGACTGCAGATAGGGGGGACCTGTGCCACGAAAGGCTAGAGGAAGCACCTGAACCCCATCTGAGAGATCACTCGGTGGGCTGCAGATATCGGGGACTAGTGCCACGAAAGGCTAGAGGAAGCACCTTGAACCCGTCTGAGAGATCACTCGGGTGGGCTGCAGATGGGGGGGACCTGTACCACGAAAGGCTAGAGGAAGCACCTTGAACCCCATCTGAGAGATCACTCGGGTGGGCTGCAGGTAGGGGGCACCTGTACCACGAAAGGCTAGAGGAAGCACCTTGAACCCCATCTGAGAGATCACTCGGGTGGGCTGCAGATAGGGGGCACCTGTGCCAGGAAAGGCTAGCGGAAGCACCTTGAACTCCATCTGAGAGATCACTCGGGTGGACTGCAGATAGGGGGGGACCTGTGCCATGAAAGGCTAGAGGAAGCACCTTGAACCCCATCTGAGAGATCACTCGGGTGGACTGCAGATAGGGGGGACCTGTGCCATGAAAGGCTAGAGGAAGCACCTGAACCCCCTCTGAGAGATCACTCGGGTGGGCTGCAGATAGGGGAGACCTGTGCCATGAAAGGCTAGAGGAAGCACCTTGAACCCCATCTGAGCTCACTCATGTGGACTGCAGATAGGGGGGGGCCTGTGCCACGAAAGGCTTGAGGAAGCACCTTGAACCCCATCTGAGAGATCACTCGGGTGGGCTACAGATAGGGGGCACCTGTGCCATGAAAGGCTAGAGGAAGGACCTTGAACCCCATCTGAGAGATCACTCGGGTGGGCTGCACATAGGGGGTACCTGTGCCATGAAACGCTAGAGGAAGCACCTTGAACCCCATCTGAGAGATCACTCGGGTGGACTGCAGATTGGGGGGACCTGTGCCATGAAAGGCTAGAGGAAGCACCTTGAACCCCATCTGAGAGATCACTCGGGTGGACTGCAGATTGGGGGGACCTGTGCCACTAAAGGCTAGAGGAAGCACCTTGACCCCATATGAGAGATCACTCGGGTGGACTGCAGATTGGGGGGACCTGTGCCATGAAAGGCTAGAGGAAGCACCTTGAACCCCATCTGAGAGATCACTCGGGTGGACTGCAGATAGGGGGTCCTGTGCCATGAAAGGCTAGAGGAAGCACCTGAACCCCATCTGAGAGATCACTCGGGTGGACTGCACATATGGGGGACCTGTGCCACGAAAGGCTAGAGGAAGCACCTGAACCCCATCTGAGAGATCACTCGGGTGGGCTGCACATATGGGGGACCTGTGCCACGAAAGGCTAGAGGAAGCACCTGAACCCCATCTGAGAGATCACTCGGTGGGCTGCAGATAGGGGGGACTAGTGCCACGAAAGGCTAGAGGGAGCACCTTGAACCCGTCTGAGAGATCACTCGGGTGGGCTGCAGATAGGGGGGACCTGTGCCACGAAAGGCTAGAGGAAGCACCTTGAACCCCATCTGAGAGATCGTTCGGGTGGGCTGCAGATAGGGGGGACCTGTGCCATGAAAGGCTAGAGGAAGCACCTTGAACCCCATCTGAGAGATCACTCGGGTGGACTGTAGATAGGGGGCACCTGTGCCAGGAAAGGCTAGCGGAAGCACCTTGAACCCCATCTGAGAGATCACTCGGGTGGACTGCAGATAGGGGGGGACCTGTGCCATGAAAGGCTAGAGGAAGCACCTTGAACCCCATCTGAGAGATCAATCGGGTGGGCTGCAGACAGGGGGGACCTGTGCCACGAAAGGCTAGAGGAAGCACCTTGAACCCCATCTGAGAGATCACTCGGGTGGACTGCAGATAGGGGGGACCTGTGCCATGAAAGGCTAGAGGAAGCACCTGAACCCCATCTGAGAGATCACTCGGGTGGGCTGCAGATAGGGGGGACCTCTGCCACGAAAGGCTAGAGGAAGCACCTTAAATCCCATCTGAGAGATCACTCGGGTGGACTGCTGATAGGGGGGACCTGTGCCATGAAAGGCTAGAGGAAGCACCTGAACCCCCTCTGAGAGATCACTCGGGTGGGCTGCAGATAGGGGGGACCTGTGCCACGAAAGGCTAGAGGAAGCACCTTGAACCCCATCTGAGCTCACTCATGTGGACTGCAGATAGGGGGGGACCTGTGCCACGAAAGGCTAGAGGAAGCACCTTGAACCCCATCTGAGAGATCACTCGGGTGGGCTGCAGATGGGGGGGACCTGTGCCACGAAAGGCTAGAGGAAGCACCTTGAACCCCATCTGAGAGATCACTCGGGTGGGCTGCAGATATCGGGGACTAGTGCCACGAAAGGCTAGAGGAAGCACCTTGAACCCGTCTGAGAGATCACTCGGGTGGGCTGCAGATGGGGGGGACCTGTGCCACGAAAGGCTAGAGGAAGCACCTTGAACCCCATCTGAGAGATCACTCGGGTGGGCTGCAGGTAGGGGGCACCTGTACCACGAAAGGCTAGAGGAAGCACCTTGAACCCCATCTGAGAGATCACTCGGGTGGGCTGCAGATAGGGGGCACCTGTGCCAGGAAAGGCTAGCGGAAGCACCTTGAACCCCATCTGAGAGATCACTCGGGTGGACTGCAGATAGGGGGGGACCTGTGCCATGAAAGGCTAGAGGAAGCACCTTGAACCCCATCTGAGAGATCACTCGGGTGGACTGCAGATAGGGGGGACCTGTGCCATGAAAGGCTAGAGGAAGCACCTGAACCCCCTCTGAGAGATCACTCGGGTGGGCTGCAGTTAGGGGAGACCTGTGCCATGAAAGGCTAGAGGAAGCACCTTGAACCCCATCTGAGCTCACTCATGTGGACTGCAGATAGGGGGGGACCTGTGCCACGAAAGGCTAGAGGAAGCACCTTGAACCCCATCTGAGAGATCACTCGGGTGGGCTACAGATAGGGGGCACCTGTGCCATGAAAGGCTAGAGGAAGGACCTTGAACCCCATCTGAGAGATCACTCGGGTGGGCTGCACATAGGGGGGACCTGTGCCATGAAACGCTAGAGGAAGCACCTTGAACCCCATCTGAGAGATCACTCGGGTGGACTGCAGATTGGGGGCACCTGTGCCATGAAAGGCTAGAGGAAGCACCTTGAACCCCATCTGAGAGATCACTCGGGTGGACTGCAGATTGGGGGGACCTGTGCCACTAAAGGCTAGAGGAAGCACCTTGACCCCATATGAGAGATCACTCGGGTGGACTGCAGATTGGGGGGACCTGTGCCACGAAAGGCTAGAGGAAGCACCTTGAACCCCATCTGAGAGATCACTCGGGTGGACTGCAGATAGGGGGTCCTGTGCCATGAAAGGCTAGAGGAAGCACCTGAACCCCATCTGAGAGATCACTCGGGTGGACTGCAGATAGGGGGGACCTGTGCCACGAAAGGCTAGAGGAAGCACCTGAACCCCATCTGAGAGATCACTCGGTGGGCTGCAGATAGGGGGGACCTGTGCCACGAAAGGCTATAGGAAGCACATTGAACCCGTCTGAGAGATCACACGGGTGGGCTGCAGATAGGGGGGACCTGTGCCACGAAAGGCTAGAGGAAGCACCTTGAACCCGTCTGAGAGATCACTCGGGTGGGCTGCAGATAGGGGGGACCTGTGCCATGAAAGGCTAGAGGAAGCACCTTGAACTCCACCTGAGAGATCACTCGGGTGGACTGCAGGTAGGGGGCACCTGTGCCATGAAAGGCTAGAGGAAGCACCTTGAACCCCATCTGAGAGATCACTCGGGTGGGCTGCAGATAGGGGGGACCTGTGCCACGAAAGGAAAAATTAAGCACCTTGAACCCATCTGAGAGATCACTCGGGTGGGCTGCAGATAGGGGGGACCTGTGCCACGAAAGGCTAGAGGAAGCACCTTGAACCCATCTGAGAGATCACACGGGTGGGCTGCAGATAGGGGGGACCTGTGCCACGAAAGGAAAAATTAAGCACCTTGAACCCCATCTGAGAGATCACTCGGGTGGACTGCAGATTGGGGGGACCTGTGCCATGAAAGGCTAGAGGAAGCACCTTGAACCCCATCTGAGAGCCACTCGGGTGGACTGCAGATAGGGGGTCCTGTGCCATGAAAGGCTAGAGGAAGCACCTGAACCCCATCTGAGAGATCACTCGGGTGGACTGCAGATAGGGGGGACCTGTGCCACGAAAGGCTAGAGGAAGCACCTGAACCCCATCTGAGAGATCACTCGGTGGGCTGCAGATAGGGGGGACTAGTGCCACGAAAGGCTAGAGGAAGCACCTTGAACCCGCCTGAGAGATCACTCGGGTGGGCTGCAGATGGGGGGGACCTGTGCCACGAAAGGCTAGAGGAAGCACCTTGAACCCCATCTGAGAGATCACTCGGGTGGGCTGCAGGTAGGGGGCACCTGTGCCACGAAAGGCTAGAGGAAGCACCTTGAACCCCATCTGAGAGATCACTCGGGTGGGCTGCAGATAGGGGGGATCTGTGCCACGAAAGGCTAGAGGAAGCACCTTGAACCCCATCTGAGAGATCACTCGGGTGGGCTGCAGATAGGTGGGACCTGTGCCACGAAAGGCTATAGGAAGCACATTGAACCCGTCTGAGAGATCACACGGGTGGGCTGCAGATAGGGGGGACCTGTGCCACGAAAGGCTAGAGGAAGCACCTTGAACCCGTCTGAGAGATCACTCGCGTGGGCTGCAGATAGGGGGGACCTGTGCCATGAAAGGCTAGAGGAAGCACCTTGAACTCCACCTGAGAGATCACTCGGGTGGACTGCAGGTAGGGGGCACCTGTGCCATGAAAGGCTAGAGGAAGCACCTTGAACCCCATCTGAGAGATCACTCGGGTGGGCTGCAGATAGGGGGGACCTGTGCCACGAAAGGAAAAATTAAGCACCTTGAACCCATCTGAGAGATCACTCGGGTGGGCTGCAGATAGGGGGGACATGTGCCACGAAAGGCTAGAGGAAGCACCTTGAACCCATCTGAGAGATCACACGGGTGGGCTGCAGATAGTGGGGACCTGTGCCACGAAAGGAAAAATTAAGCACCTTGAACCCATCTGAGAGATCACTCGGGTGGGCTGCAGATAGGGGGGACCTGTGCCACGAAAGGCTAGAGGAAGCACCTTGAACCCATCTGAGAGATCACACGGGTGGGCTGCAGATAGGGGGGACCTGTGCCACGAAAGGCTAGAGGAAGCACCTTGTACCCCATCTGAGAGATCACTCGGGTGGACTGCAGATAGGGGGGTTCTGAGGCATGAAAGGCTAGAGGAAGTACCTTGAACCCCATCTGAGAGATCACTCGGGTGGACTGAAGATAGGGGGGACCTGTGCCATGAAAGGCTAGAGGAAGCACGTGAACCCCATCTGAGAGATCACTCGGGTGGACTGCAGATAGGGGGGGGACCTGTGCCATGAAAGGCTAGAGGAAGCACCTGAACCCATTCTGAGAGATCACTCGGGTGGGCTGCAGATAGGGGGCACCTGTGCCATGAAAGGCTAGAGGAAGCACCTTGAACCCCATCTGAGAGATCACTCGGGTGGACTGCAGATGGGGGGGACCTGTGCCATGAAAGGCTAGAGGAAGCACTTTGAACCCCATCTGAGAGATCACTCGGGTGGGCTGCAGATAGGCGGGGACCTGTGCTATGAAGGGCTAGAGGAAGCACCTTGAACCCCATCTGAGAGATCACTCGGGTGGGCTGCAGATAGGGGGCACCTGTGCCATGAAAGGCTAGTGGAAGCACCTTGAAACCCATCTGAGAGATCACTCAGATGGACTGCAGACAGGGGGCACCTGTGCCATGAAAGGCTAGAAGAAGCACCTTGAACCCCGTCTGAGAGATCACTCGGGTGGACTGCAGATAGGGGGGACCTGTGCCACGAAAGGCTAGAGGAAGCACCTTGAACCCCGTCTGAGAGATCACTCGGGTGGACTGCAGATAGTGGGGGACCTGTGCCACGAAAGACTAGAGGAAGCACCTTGAACCCCATCTGAGAGATCACTCGGGTGGGCTGCAGATAGGGGGGACCAGTGCGATGAAAGGCTAGAGGAAGCACCTTGAACCCCATCTGAGAGATCACTCGGGGGGACTGCAGATAGGGGGCCCCTGTGCCATGAAAGGCTAGAGGAAGCACCTTGAACCCCATCTGAGAGATCACTCGGGTGGACTGCAGATAGGGGGGACCTGTGCCACGAAGGCTAGAGGACGCAACTTGAACCCCATCTGATAGATCACTCGGGTGAACTGCAGATAGGGGGGGACCTGTGCCACGAAAGGCTGGAGGACGCACCTTGAACCCCATCCGAGAGATCACTCGGGTGGACTGCAGATAGGGGGGGACCTGTGCCATGAAAGGCTAGAGGAAGCACCTTGAACCCCATCTGAGCTCACTCATGTGGACTGCAGATAGTGGGGACCTGTGCCACGAAAGGCTAGAGGAAGCTCCTTGAACCCCGTCTGAGAGATCACTCGGGTGGGCTGCAGATAGGGGGGACCTGTGCCATGAAAGGCTAGAGGAAGCACCTTGAACCCCATCTGAGAGATCGTTCGGGTGGGCTGCAGATAGGGGGGACCTGTGCCATGAAAGGCTAGAGGAAGCACCTTGAACCCCATCTGAGAGATCACTCGGGTGGACTGTAGATAGGGGGCACCTGTGCCAGGAAAGGCTAGCGGAAGCACCTTGAACCCCATCTGAGAGATCACTCGGGTGGACTGCAGATAGGGGGGGACCTGTGCCATGAAAGGCTAGAGGAAGCACCTTGAACCCCATCTGAGAGATCAATCGGGTGGGCTGCAGACAGGGGGGACCTGTGCCATGAAAGGGTAGAGGAAGCACCTTGAACCCCATCTGAGAGATCACTCGGGTGGACTGCAGATAGGGGGGACCTGTGCCATGAAAGGCTAGAGGAAGCACCTGAACCCCATCTGAGAGATCACTCGGGTGGGCTGCAGATAGGGGGGACCTGTGCCATGAAAGGCTAGAGGAAGCACCTTGAACCCCGTCTGAGAGATCACTTGGGTGGACTTCAGACAGGGGGGACCTGTGCCATGAAAGTCTTGAGGGTGCACCTTGAACCTCGTCTGCGAGATCACTCGGGTGGGCTGCAGATAGGGGGGACCTGTGCCACGAAAGGCTAGAGGAAGCTCCTTGAACCCCGTCTGAGAGATCACTCGGGTGGGCTGCAGATAGGGGGGACCTGTGCCATGAAAGGCTAGAGGAAGCACCTTGAACCCCATCTGAGAGATCGTTCGGGTGGGCTGCAGATAGGGGGGACCTGTGCCATGAAAGGCTAGAGGAAGCACCTTGAACCCCATCTGAGAGATCACTCGGGTGGACTGTAGATAGGGGGCACCTGTGCCAGGAAAGGCTAGCGGAAGAACCTTGAACCCCATCTGAGAGATCACTCGGGTGGACTGCAGATAGGGGGGGACCTGTGCCATGAAAGGCTAGAGGAAGCACCTTGAACCCCATCTGAGAGATCACTCGGGTGGACTGCAGATAGGGGGGACCTGTGCCACGAAAGGCTATAGGAAGCACATTGAACCCATCTTAGAGATCACACGGGTGGGCTGCAGATAGGGGGGACCTGTGCCACGAAAGGCTAGAGGAAGCACCTTGACCCCATATAAGAGATCACTCGGGTGGACTGCAGATTGGGGGGACCTGTGCCATGAAAGGCTAGAGGAAGCACCTTGAACCCCATCTGAGAGATCACTCGGGTGGACTGCAGATAGGAGGTCCTGTGCCATGAAAGGCTAGAGGAAGCACCTGAACCCCATCTGAGAGATCACTCGGGTGGACTGCAGATAGGGGGGACCTGTGCCACGAAAGGCTAGAGAAAGCACCTGAACCCCATCTGAGAGATCACTCAGTGGGCTGCAGATAGGGGGGACCTGTGCCACGAAAGGCTAGAGGAAGCACCTTGAACCCGTCTGAGAGATCACTCGGGTGGGCTGCAGATGGGGGGGACCTGTGCCACGAAAGGCTAGAGGAAGCACCTTGAACCCCATCTGAGAGATCACTCGGGTGGGCTGCAGGTAGGGGGCACCTGTGCCACGAAAGGCTAGAGGAAGCACCTTGAACCCCATCTGAGAGATCACTCGGGTGGGCTGCAGATAGGTGGGACCTGTGCCACGAAAGGCTAGAGGAAGCACATTGAACCCCATCTGGGAGATCACACGGGTGGGCTGCAGATAGGGGGGACCTGTGCCACGAAAGGCTAGAGGAAGCACCTTGAACCTGATCTGAGAGATCACTCAGGTGGACTGCAGATAGGGGGGTTCTGAGGCATGAAAGGCTAGAGGAAGCACATTGAACCCCATCTGAGAGATCACTCAGGTGGACTGCAGATAGGGGGGACCTGTGCCATGAAAGGCTAGAGGAAGCACCTTGAACCCCATCTGAGAGATCACTCGGGTGGGCTGCAGATAGGGGGGACCTGTGCCATGAAAGGCTAGAGGAAGCACCTGAAACCCATCCGAGAGATCACTCGGGTGGGCTGCAGACAGGGGGCACCTGTGCCATGAAAGGCTAGAGGAAGCACCTTGAACCCCATCTGAGAGATCACTCGGGTGGACTGCAGACAGGGGGGACCTGTGCCATGAAAGGCTAGAGGAAGCACCTTGAACCCCGTCTGAGAGATCACTCGGGTGGACTGCAGATAGGGGGGGACCTGTGCCATGAAAGGCTAGAGGAAGCACCTTGAACCCCGTCTGAGAGATCACTCGGGTGGGCTGCAGATAGGGGGACCTGTGCCATGAAGGGCTAGAGGAAGCACCTTGAACCCCGTCTGAGAGATCACTCGGGTGGGCTGCAGATAGGGGGGACCTGTGCCATGAAGGGCTAGAGGAAGCACCTTGAACCCCGTCTGAGAGATCACTCGGATGGACTGCAGACAGGGGGCACCTGTGCCATGAAAGGCTAGAGGAAGCACCTTGAACCCCGTCTGAGAGATCACTCGGGTGGACTGCAGATAGGGGGGCACCTGTGCCACGAAAGGCTAGAGGAAACACCTTGACCCCCATCTGAGAGATCACTCGGGTGGGCTGCAGATAGGGGGGACCTGTGCCACGAAAGGCTAGAGGAAGCACCTTGAACCCCATCTGAGAGATCACTCGGGTGGGCTGCAGATAGGGGGCACCTGTGCCACGAAAGGCTAGAGGAAGCACCTTGAACCCCATCTGAGAGATCACTCGGGTGGACTGCAGATAGGGGGGGACCTGTGCCACGAAAGGCTAGAGGACGCACCTTGAACCCCATCTGAGAGATCACTCGGGTGGACTGCAGATAGGGGGGACCTGTGCCACGAAAGGCTAGAGGACGCACCTTGAACCCCATCTGAGAGATCACTCGGGTGGACTGCAGATAGGGGGGACCTGTGCCACGAAAGGCTAGAGGACGCACCTTGAACCCCATCTGAGAGATCACTCATGTGGACTGCAGGTAGGGGGGACCTGTGCCACGAATGGCTAGAGGAAGCACCTTGAACCCCATCTGAGAGATCACTCGGGTGGACTGCAGGTAAGGGGGGCCTGTGCCACAAAAGGCTAGAGGAAGCACCTTGTACCCCATCTGAGAGATCACTCGGGTGGACTGCAGATAGGGGGGTTCTGAGGCACGAAAGGCTAGAGGAAGCACCTTGAACCCCATCTGAGAGATCACTCAGGTGGACTGCAGATAGGGGGGTTCTGAGGCACGAAAGTCTAGAGGAAGCACCTTGAACCCCATCTGAGAGATCACTCAGGTGGACTGCAGATAGGTGGGACCTGTGCCATTAAAGGCTAGAGGAAGCACCTTGAACCCGTCTGAGAGATCACTCGGGTGGGCTGCAGATAGGGGGGACCTGTGCCACAAAAGGCTAGAGGAAGCACCTTGAACCCCATCTGAGAGATCACTCGGGTGGGCTGCAGATAGGGGGGATCTGTGCCACGAAAGGCTAGAGGAAGCACCTGAACCCCATCTGAGAGATCACTCGGTGGGCTGCAGATAGGGGGGACTAGTGCCACGAAAGGCTAGAGGAAGCACCTTGAACCCGTCTGAGAGATCACTCGAGTGGGCTGCAGATAGGGGGGACCTGTGCCACGAAAGGCTAGAGGAAGCACCTTGAACTCCACCTGAGAGATCACTCGGGTGGACTGCAGGTAGGGGGCACCTGTGCCATGAAAGGCTAGAGGAAGCACCTTGAACCCCATCTGAGAGATCACTCGGGTGGGCTGCAGATAGGGGGGACCTGTGCCACGAAAGGAAAAATTAAGCACCTTGAACCCATCTGAGAGATCACTCGGGTGGGCTGCAGATAGGGGGGACCTGTGCCACGAAAGGCTAGAGGAAGCACCTTGAACCCATATGAGAGATCACACGGGTGGGCTGCAGATAGGGGGGACCTGTGCCACGAAAGGAAAAATTAAGCACCTTGAACCCATCTGAGAGATCACTCGGGTGGGCTGCAGATAGGGGGACCTGTGCCACGAAAGGCTAGCGGAAGCACCTTGAACCCATCTGAGAGATCACACGGGTGGGCTGCAGATAGGGGGGACCTGTGCCACGAAAGGCTAGAGGAAGCACCTTGTACCCCATCTGAGAGATCACTCGGGTGGACTGCAGATAGGGGGGTTCTGAGGCATGAAAGGCTAGAGGAAGTACCTTGAACCCCATCTGAGAGATCACTCGGGTGGACTGCAGATAGGGGGGACCTGTGCCATGAAAGGCTAGAGGAAGCACGTGAACCCCATCTGAGAGATCACTCGGGTGGACTGCAGATAGGGGGGGGACCTGTGCCATGAAAGGCTAGAGGAAGCACCTGAACCCATTCTGAGAGATCACTCGGGTGGGCTGCAGATAGGGGGCACTTGTGCCATGAAAGGCTAGAGGAAGCACCTTGAACCCCATCTGAGAGATCACTCGGGTGGACTGCAGATAGGGGGGGACCTGTGCCATGAAAGGCTAGAGGAAGCACCTTGAACCCCATCTGAGAGATCACTCGGGTGGGCTGCAGATAGGGGGGGACCTGTGCCATGAAGGGCTAGAGGAAGCACCTTGAACCCCGTCTGAGAGATCACTCGGGTGGGCTGCAGATAGGGGGCACCTGTGCCATGAAAGGCTAGTGGAAGTACCTTGAAACCCGTCTGAGAGATCACTCAGATGGACTGCAGACAGGGGGCACCTGTGCCATGAAAGGCTAGACGAAGCACCTTGAACCCTGTCTGAGAGATCACTATGGTGGACTGCAGATAGGGGGGACCTGTGCCACGAAAGGCTAGAGGAAGCACCTTGAACCCCGTCTGAGAGATCACTCGGGTGGACTGCAGATAGGGGGGGGACCTGTGCCACGAAAGACTAGAGGAAGCACCTTGAACCCCATCTGAGAGATCACTCGGGTGGGCTGCAGATAGGGGGGACCTGTGCCATGATAGGCTAGAGGAAGCACCTTGAACCCCATCTGAGAGATCACTCGGGGGGACTGCAGATAGGGGGCCCCTGTGCCATGAAAGGCTAGAGGAAGCACCTTGAACCCCATCTGAGAGATCACTCGGGTGGACTGCAGATAGGGGGGACCTGTGCCACTAAGGCTAGAGGACGCAACTTGAACCCCATCTGATAGATCACTCGGGTGAACTGCAGATAGGGGGGGACCTGTGCCACGAAAGGCTGGAGGACGCACCTTGAACCCCATCCGAGAGATCACTCGGGTGGACTGCAGATAGGGGGGGACCTGTGCCATTAAAGGCTAGAGGAAGCACCTTGAACCCCATCTGAGCTCACTCATGTGGACTGCAGATAGGGAGGACCTGTGCCACAAAGGGCTAGAGGAAGCACCTTGAACCCCACCTGAGAGATCACTCGGGTGGACTGCAGGTAGGGGGGACCTGTGCCATGAAAGGCTAGAGGAAGCACCTTGAACCCCATCTGAGAGATCACTCGGCTGGACTGCAGATAGGGGGGACCTGTGCCATGAAAGCCTAGAGGAAGCACCTTGAACCCCATCTGAGCTCACTCATGTGGACTGCAGATAGTGGGGACCTGTGCCACGAAAGGCTAGAGGAAGCACCTTGAACCTCGTCTGAGAGATCACTCGGGTGGGCTGCAGATAGGGGGGACCTGTGCCACGAGAGGCTAGAGGAAGCTCCTTGAACCCCGTCTGAGAGATCACTCGGGTGGGCTGCAGATAGGGGGGACCTGTGCCATGAAAGGCTAGAGGAAGCACCTTGAACCCCGTCTGAGAGATCACTTGGGTGGACTTCAGACAGGGGGGACCTGTGCCATGAAAGTCTTGAGGGTGCACCTTGAACCTCGTCTGCGAGATCACTCGGGTGGGCTGCAGATAGGGGGGACCTGTGCCACGAAAGGCTAGAGGAAGCTCCTTGAACCCCGTCTGAGAGATCACTCGGGTGGGCTGCAGATAGGGGGGACCTGTGCCATGAAAGGCTAGAGGAAGCACCTTGAACCCCATCTGAGAGATCGTTCGGGTGGGCTGCAGATAGGGGGGACCTGTGCCATGAAAGGCTAGAGGAAGCACCTTGAACCCCATCTGAGAGATCACTCGGGTGGACTGTAGATAGGGGGCACCTGTGCCAGGAAAGGCTAGCGGAAGCACCTTGAACCCCATCTGAGAGATCACTCGGGTGGACTGCAGATAGGGGGGGACCTGTGCCATGAAAGGCTAGAGGAAGCACCTTGAACCCCATCTGAGAGATCAATCGGGTGGGCTGCAGACAGGGGGGACCTGTGCCACGAAAGGCTAGAGGAAGCACCTTGAACCCCATCTGAGAGATCACTCGGGTGGGCTGCAGATAGGGGGGACCTCTGCCACGAAAGGCTAGAGGAAGCACCTTAAATCCCATCTGAGAGATCACTCGGGTGGACTGCTGATAGGGGGGACCTGTGCCATGAAAGGCTAGCGGAAGCACCTGAACCCCCTCTGAGAGATCACTCGGGTGGGCTGCAGATAGGGGGGACCTGTGCCACGAAAGGCTAGAGGAAGCACCTTGAACCCCATCTGAGCTCACCCATGTGGACTGCAGATAGGGGGGGACCTGTGCCACGAAAGGCTAGAGGAAGCACCTTGAACCCCATCTGAGAGATCACTCGGGTGGGCTGCAGATAGGGGGCACCTGTGCCATGAAAGGCTAGAGGAAGGACCTTGAACCCCATCTGAGAGATCACTCGGGTGGGCTGCACATAGGGGGGACCTGTGCCATGAAACGCTAGAGGAAGCACCTTGAACCCCATCTGAGAGATCACTCCGGGGGATTGCAGATTGGGGGGACCTGTGCCATGAAAGGCTAGAGGAAGCACCTTGAACCCCATCTGAGAGATCACTCGGGTGGACTTCAGATTGGGGGGACCTGTGCCACGAAAGGCTAGAGGAAGCACCTTGACCCCATATGAGAGATCACTCGGGTGGACTGCAGATTGGGGGGACCTGTGCCATGAAAAGCTAGAGGAAGCACCTTGAACCCCATCTGAGAGATCACTCGGGTGGACTGCAGATAGGGGGTCCTGTGCCATGAAAGCTTGAGGAAGCACCTTGAACCCCATCTGAGAGATCACTCGGGTGGACTGCAGATAGGGGGGACCTGTGCCACGAAAGGCTAGAGGAAGCACCTGAACCCCATCTGAGAGATCACTCGGTGGGCTGCAGATATCGGGGACTAGTGCCACGAAAGGCTAGAGGAAGCACCTTGAACCCGTCTGAGAGATCACTCGGGTGGGCTGCAGATGGGGGGGACCTGTACCACGAAAGGCTAGAGGAAGCACCTTGAACCCCATCTGAGAGATCACTCGGGTGGGCTGCAGGTAGGGGGCACCTGTACCACGAAAGGCTAGAGGAAGCACCTTGAACCCCATCTGAGAGATCACTCGGGTGGGCTGCAGATAGGGGGCACCTGTGCCAGGAAAGGCTAGCGGAAGCACCTTGAACCCCATCTGAGAGATCACTCGGGTGGACTGCAGATAGGGGGGGACCTGTGCCATGAAAGGCTAGAGGAAGCACCTTGAACCCCATCTGAGAGATCACTCGGGTGGACTGCAGATAGGGGGGACCTGTGCCATGAAAGGCTAGAGGAAGCACCTGAACCCCCTCTGAGAGATCACTCGGGTGGGCTGCAGATAGGGGAGACCTGTGCCATGAAAGGCTAGAGGAAGCACCTTGAACCCCATCTGAGCTCACTCATGTGGACTGCAGATAGGGGGGGACCTGTGCCACGAAAGGCTTGAGGAAGCACCTTGAACCCCATCTGAGAGATCACTCGGGTGGGCTACAGATAGGGGGCACCTGTGCCATGAAAGGCTAGAGGAAGGACCTTGAACCCCATCTGAGAGATCACTCGGGTGGGCTGCACATAGGGGGTACCTGTGCCATGAAACGCTAGAGGAAGCACCTTGAACCCCATCTGAAAGATCACTCGGGTGGACTGCAGATTGGGGGGACCTGTGCCATGAAAGGCTAGAGGAAGCACCTTGAACCCCATCTGAGAGATCACTCGGGTGGACTGCAGATTGGGGGGACCTGTGCCACTAAAGGCTAGAGGAAGCACCTTGACCCCATATGAGAGATCACTCGGGTGGACTGCAGATTGGGGGGACCTGTGCCATGAAAGGCTAGAGGAAGCACCTTGAACCCCATCTGAGAGATCACTCGGGTGGACTGCAGATAGGGGGTCCTGTGCCATGAAAGGCTAGAGGAAGCACCTGAACCCCATCTGAGAGATCACTCGGGTGGACTGCACATATGGGGGACCTGTGCCACGAAAGGCTAGAGGAAGCACCTGAACCCCATCTGAGAGATCACTCGGTGGGCTGCAGATAGGGGGGACTAGTGCCACGAAAGGCTAGAGGGAGCACCTTGAACCCGTCTGAGAGATCACTCGGGTGGGCTGCAGATAGGGGGGACCTGTGCCACGAAAGGCTAGAGGAAGCACCTTGAACCCCATCTGAGAGATCGTTCGGGTGGGCTGCAGATAGGGGGGACCTGTGCCATGAAAGGCTCGAGGAAGCACCTTGAACCCCATCTGAGAGATCACTCGGGTGGACTGTAGATAGGGGGCACCTGTGCCAGGAAAGGCTAGCGGAAGCACCTTGAACCCCATCTGAGAGATCACTCGGGTGGACTGCAGATAGGGGGGGACCTGTGCCATGAAAGGCTAGAGGAAGCACCTTGAACCCCATCTGAGAGATCAATCGGGTGGGCTGCAGACAGGGGGGACCTGTGCCACGAAAGGCTAGAGGAAGCACCTTGAACCCCATCTGAGAGATCACTCGGGTGGACTGCAGATAGGGGGGACCTGTGCCATGAAAGGCTAGAGGAAGCACCTGAACCCCATCTGAGAGATCACTCGGGTGGGCTGCAGATAGGGGGGACCTCTGCCACGAAAGGCTAGAGGAAGCACCTTAAATCCCATCTGAGAGATCACTCGGGTGGACTGCTGATAGGGGGGACCTGTGCCATGAAAGGCTAGAGGAAGCACCTGAACCCCCTCTGAGAGATCACTCGGGTGGGCTGCAGATAGGGGGGACCTGTGCCACGAAAGGCTAGAGGAAGCACCTTGAACCCCATCTGAGCTCACTCATGTGGACTGCAGATAGGGGGGGACCTGTGCCACGAAAGGCTAGAGGAAGCACCTTGAACCCCATCTGAGAGATCACTCGGGTGGGCTGCAGATAGGGGGCACCTGTGCCATGAAAGGCTAGAGGAAGGACCTTGAACCCCATCTGAGAGATCACTCGGGTGGGCTGCAGATAGGGGGCACCTGTGCCATGAAAGGCTAGAGGAAGCACCTGAACCCCATCTGAGAGATCACTCGGTGGGCTGCAGATATCGGGGACTAGTGCCACGAAAGGCTAGAGGAAGCACCTTGAACCCGTCTGAGATATCACTCGGGTGGGCTGCAGATGGGGGGGACCTGTGCCACGAAAGGCTAGAGGAAGCACCTTGAACCCCATCTGAGAGATCACTCGGGTGGGCTGCAGGTAGGGGGCACCTGTACCACGAAAGGCTAGAGGAAGCACCTTGAACCCCATCTGAGAGATCACTCGGGTGGGCTGCAGATAGGGGGCACCTGTGCCAGGAAAGGCTAGCGGAAGCACCTTGAACCCCATCTGAGAGATCACTCGGGTGGACTGCAGATAGGGGGGGACCTGTGCCATGAAAGGCTAGAGGAAGCACCTTGAACCCCATCTGAGAGATCACTCGGGTGGACTGCAGATAGGGGGGACCTGTGCCATGAAAGGCTAGAGGAAGCACCTGAACCCCCTCTGAGAGATCACTCGGGTGGGCTGCAGATAGGGGAGACCTGTGCCATGAAAGGCTAGAGGAAGCACCTTGAACCCCATCTGAGCTCACTCATGTGGACTGCAGATAGGGGGGGACCTGTGCCACGAAAGGCTAGAGGAAGCAACTTGAACCCCATCTGAGAGATCACTCGGGTGGGCTACAGATAGGGGGCACGTGTGCCATGAAAGGCTAGAGGAAGGACCTTGAACCCCATCTGAGAGATCACTCGGGTGGGCTGCACATAGGGGGGACCTGTGCCATGAAACGCTAGAGGAAGCACCTTGAACCCCATCTGAGAGATCACTCGGGTGGACTGCAGATTGGGGGCACCTGTGCCATGAAAGGCTAGAGGAAGCACCTTGAACCCCATCTGAGAGATCACTCGGGTGGACTGCAGATTGGGGGGACCTGTGCCACTAAAGGCTAGAGGAAGCACCTTGACCCCATATGAGAGATCACTCGGGTGGACTGCAGATTGGGGGGACCTGTGCCATGAAAGGCTAGAGGAAGCACCTTGAACCCCATCTGAGAGATCACTCGGGTGGACTGCAGATAGGGGGTCCTGTGCCATGAAAGGCTAGAGGAAGCACCTGAACCCCATCTGAGAGATCACTCGGGTGGACTGCAGATTTGGGGGACCTGTGCCACGAAAGGCTAGAGGAAGCACCTGAACCCCATCTGAGAGATCACTCGGTGGGCTGCAGATAGGGGGGACTAGTGCCACGAAAGGCTAGAGGAAGCACCTTGAACCCGTCTGAGAGATCACTCGGGTGGGCTGCAGATGGGGGGGACCTGTGCCACGAAAGGCTAGAGGAAGCACCTTGAACCCCATCTGAGAGATCACTCGGGTGGGCTGCAGGTAGGGGGCACCTGTGCCACGAAAGGCTAGAGGAAGCACCTTGAACCCCATCTGAGAGATCACTCGGGTGGGCTGCAGATAGGGGGGATCTATGCCACGAAAGGCTAGAGGAAGCACCTTGAACCCCATCTGAGAGATAACTCGGGTGGGCTGCAGATAGGGGGGACCTGTGCCACGAAAGGCTATAGGAAGCACATTGAACCCATCTGAGAGATCACACGGGTGGGCTGCAGATAGGGGGGACCTGTGCCACGAAAGGCTAGAGGAAGCACCTTGAACCCGTCTGAGAGATCACTCGGGTGGGCTGCAGATAGGGGGGACCTGTGCCATGAAAGGCTAGAGGAAGCACCTTGAACTCCACCTGAGAGATCACTCGGGTGGACTGCAGGTAGGGGGCACCTGTGCCATGAAAGGCTAGAGGAAGCACCTTGAACCCCATCTGAGAGATCACTCGGGTGGGCTGCAGATAGGGGGGACCTGTGCCACGAAAGGAAAAATTAAGCACCTTGAACCCATCTGAGAGATCACTCGGGTGGGCTGCAGATAGGGGGGACCTGTGCCACGAAAGGCTAGAGGAAGCACCTTGAACCCATCTGAGAGATCACACGGGTGGGCTGCAGATAGGGGGGACCTGTGCCACGAAAGGAAAAATTAAGCACCTTGAACCCCATCTGAGAGATCACTCGGGTGGACTGCAGATTGGGGGGACCTGTGCCATGAAAGGCTAGAGGAAGCACCTTGAACCCCATCTGAGAGCCACTCGGGTGGACTGCAGATAGGGGGTCCTGTGCCATGAAAGGCTAGAGGAAGCACCTGAACCCCATCTGAGAGATCACTCGGGTGGACTGCAGATAGGGGGGACCTGTGCCACGAAAGGCTAGAGGAAGCACCTGAACCCCATCTGAGAGATCACTCGGTGGGCTGCAGATAGGGGGGACTAGTGCCACGAAAGGCTAGAGGAAGCACCTTGAACCCGCCTGAGAGATCACTCGGGTGGGCTGCAGATGGGGGGGACCTGTGCCACGAAAGGCTAGAGGAAGCACCTTGAACCCCATCTGAGAGATCACTCGGGTGGGCTGCAGGTAGGGGGCACCTGTGCCACGAAAGGCTAGAGGAAGCACCTTGAACCCCATCTGAGAGATCACTCGGGTGGGCTGCAGATAGGGGGGATCTGTGCCACGAAAGGCTAGAGGAAGCACCTTGAACCCCATCTGAGAGATCACTCGGGTGGGCTGCAGATAGGTGGGACCTGTGCCACGAAAGGCTATAGGAAGCACATTGAACCCGTCTGAGAGATCACACGGGTGGGCTGCAGATAGGGGGGACCTGTGCCACGAAAGGCTAGAGGAAGCACCTTGAACCCGTCTGAGAGATCACTCGCGTGGGCTGCAGATAGGGGGGACCTGTGCCATGAAAGGCTAGAGGAAGCACCTTGAACTCCACCTGAGAGATCACTCGGGTGGACTGCAGGTAGGGGGCACCTGTGCCATGAAAGGCTAGAGGAAGCACCTTGAACCCCATCTGAGAGATCACTCGGGTGGGCTGCAGATAGGGGGGACCTGTGCCACGAAAGGAAAAATTAAGCACCTTGAACCCATCTGAGAGATCACTCGGGTGGGCTGCAGATAGGGGGGACCTGTGCCACGAAAGGCTAGAGGAAGCACCTTGAACCCATCTGAGAGATCACACGGGTGGGCTGCAGATAGGGGGGACCTGTGCCACGAAAGGCTAGAGGAAGCACCTTGTACCCCATCTGAGAGATCACTCGGGTGGACTGCAGATAGGGGGGTTCTGAGGCATGAAAGGCTAGAGGAAGTACCTTGAACCCCATCTGAGAGATCACTCGGGTGGACTGCAGATAGGGGGGACCTGTGCCATGAAAGGCTAGAGGAAGCACGTGAACCCCATCTGAGAGATCACTCGGGTGGACTGCAGATAGGGGGGGACCTGTGCCATGAAAGGCTAGAGGAAGCACCTGAACCCATTCTGAGAGATCACTCGGGTGGGCTGCAGATAGGGGGCACCTGTGCCATGAAAGGCTAGAGGAAGCACCTTGAACCCCATCTGAGAGATCACTCGGGTGGACTGCAGATGGGGGGGACCTGTGCCATGAAAGGCTAGAGGAAGCACTTTGAACCCCTTCTGAGAGATCACTCGGGTGGGCTGCAGATAGGCGGGCACCTGTGCTATGAAGGGCTAGAGGAAGCACCTTGAACCCCATCTGAGAGATCACTCGGGTGGGCTGCAGACAGGGGGCACCTGTGCCACGAAAGGCTAGAGGAAGCACCTTGAACCCCGTCTGAGAGATCACTCGGGTGGACTGCAGATAGGGGGGGACCTGTGCCACGAAAGACTAGAGGAAGCACCTTGAACCCCATCTGAGAGATCACTCGGGTGGGCTGCAGATAGGGGGGACCAGTGCCATGAAAGGCTAGAGGAAGCACCTTGAACCCCATCTGAGAGATCACTCGGGGGGACTGCAGATAGGGGGCCCCTGTGCCATGAAAGGCTAGAGGAAGCACCTTGAACCCCATCTGAGAGATCACTCGGGTGGACTGCAGATAGGGGGGACCTGTGCCACGAAGGCTAGAGGACGCAACTTGAACCCCATCTGATAGATCACTCGGGTGAACTGCAGATAGGGGGGGACCTGTGCCACGAAAGGCTGGAGGACGCACCTTGAACCCCATCCGAGAGATCACTCGGGTGGACTGCAGATAGGGGGGGACCTGTGCCATGAAAGGCTAGAGGAAGCACCTTGAACCCCATCTGAGCTCACTCATGTGGACTGCAGATAGGGAGGACCTGTGCCACAAAAGGCTAGAGGAAGCAACTTGAACCCCATCTGAGAGATCACTCGGGTGGACTGCAGGTAGGGGGGACCTGTGCCATGAAAGGCTAGAGGAAGCACCTTGAACCCCATCTGAGAGATCACTCGGCTGGACTGCAGATAGGGGGGACCTGTGCCATGAAAGGCTAGAGGAAGCACCTTGAACCCCATCTGAGCTCACTCATGTGGACTGCAGATAGTGGGGACCTGTGCCACGAAAGGCTAGAGGAAGCACCTTGAACCTCGTCTGAGAGATCACTCGGGTGGGCTGCAGATAGGGGGGACCTGTGCCACGAGAGGCTAGAGGAAGCTCCTTGAACCCCGTCTGAGAGATCACTCGGGTGGGCTGCAGATAGGGGGGACCTGTGCCATGAAAGGCTAGAGGAAGCACCTTGAACCCCGTCTGAGAGATCACTTGGGTGGACTTCAGACAGGGGGGACCTGTGCCATGAAAGTCTTGAGGGTGCACCTTGAACCTCGTCAGAGATCACTCGGGTGGGCTGCAGATAGGGGGGACCTGTGCCACGAAAGGCTAGAGGAAGCACCTTGAACCCCGTCTGAGAGATCACTTGGGTGGACTTCAGACAGGGGGGACCTGTGCCATGAAAGTCTTGAGGGTGCACCTTGAACCTCGTCAGAGATCACTCGGGTGGGCTGCAGATAGGGGGGACCTGTGCCACGAAAGGCTAGAGGAAGCACCTGAACCCCATCTGAGAGATCACTCGGTGGGCTGCAGATAGGGGGGACTAGTGCCACGAAAGGCTAGAGGAAGCACCTTGAACCCGCCTGAGAGATCACTCGGGTGGGCTGCAGATGGGGGGGACCTGTGCCACGAAAGGCTAGAGGAAGCACCTTGAACCCCATCTGAGAGATCACTCGGGTGGGCTGCAGGTAGGGGGCACCTGTGCCACGAAAGGCTAGAGGAAGCACCTTGAACCCCATCTGAGAGATCACTCGGGTGGGCTGCAGATAGGGGGGATCTATGCCACGAAAGGCTAGAGGAAGCACCTTGAACCCCATCTGAGAGATAACTCGGGTGGGCTGCAGATAGGGGGGACCTGTGCCACGAAAGGCTATAGGAAGCACATTGAACCCATCTGAGAGATCACACGGGTGGGCTGCAGATAGGGGGGACCTGTGCCACGAAAGGCTAGAGGAAGCACCTTGAACCCGTCTGAGAGATCACTCGGGTGGGCTGCAGATAGGGGGGACCTGTGCCATGAAAGGCTAGAGGAAGCACCTTGAACTCCACCTGAGAGATCACTCGGGTGGACTGCAGGTAGGGGGCACCTGTGCCATGAAAGGCTAGAGGAAGCACCTTGAACCCCATCTGAGAGATCACTCGGGTGGGCTGCAGATAGGGGGGACCTGTGCCACGAAAGGAAAAATTAAGCACCTTGAACCCATCTGAGAGATCACTCGGGTGGGCTGCAGATAGGGGGGACCTGTGCCACGAAAGGCTAGAGGAAGCACCTTGAACCCATCTGAGAGATCACACGGGTGGGCTGCAGATAGGGGGGACCTGTGCCACGAAAGGAAAAATTAAGCACCTTGAACCCCATCTGAGAGATCACTCGGGTGGACTGCAGATTGGGGGGACCTGTGCCATGAAAGGCTAGAGGAAGCACCTTGAACCCCATCTGAGAGCCACTCGGGTGGACTGCAGATAGGGGGTCCTGTGCCATGAAAGGCTAGAGGAAGCACCTGAACCCCATCTGAGAGATCACTCGGGTGGACTGCAGATAGGGGGGACCTGTGCCACGAAAGGCTAGAGGAAGCACCTGAACCCCATCTGAGAGATCACTCGGTGGGCTGCAGATAGGGGGGACTAGTGCCACGAAAGGCTAGAGGAAGCACCTTGAACCCGCCTGAGAGATCACTCGGGTGGGCTGCAGATGGGGGGGACCTGTGCCACGAAAGGCTAGAGGAAGCACCTTGAACCCCATCTGAGAGATCACTCGGGTGGGCTGCAGGTAGGGGGCACCTGTGCCACGAAAGGCTAGAGGAAGCACCTTGAACCCCATCTGAGAGATCACTCGGGTGGGCTGCAGATAGGGGGGATCTGTCCCACGAAAGGCTAGAGGAAGCACCTTGAACCCCATCTGAGAGATCACTCGGGTGGGCTGCAGATAGGTGGGACCTGTGCCACGAAAGGCTATAGGAAGCACATTGAACCCGTCTGAGAGATCACACGGGTGGGCTGCAGATAGGGGGGACCTGTGCCACGAAAGGCTAGAGGAAGCACCTTGAACCCGTCTGAGAGATCACTCGCGTGGGCTGCAGATAGGGGGGACCTGTGCCATGAAAGGCTAGAGGAAGCACCTTGAACTCCACCTGAGAGATCACTCGGGTGGACTGCAGGTAGGGGGCACCTGTGCCATGAAAGGCTAGAGGAAGCACCTTGAACCCCATCTGAGAGATCACTCGGGTGGGCTGCAGATAGGGGGGACCTGTGCCACGAAAGGAAAAATTAAGCACCTTGAACCCATCTGAGAGATCACTCGGGTGGGCTGCAGATAGGGGGGACCTGTGCCACGAAAGGCTAGAGGAAGCACCTTGAACCCATCTGAGAGATCACACGGGTGGGCTGCAGATAGGGGGGACCTGTGCCACGAAAGGCTAGAGGAAGCACCTTGTACCCCATCTGAGAGATCACTCGGGTGGACTGCAGATAGGGGGGTTCTGAGGCATGAAAGGCTAGAGGAAGTACCTTGAACCCCATCTGAGAGATCACTCGGGTGGACTGCAGATAGGGGGGACCTGTGCCATGAAAGGCTAGAGGAAGCACGTGAACCCCATCTGAGAGATCACTCGGGTGGACTGCAGATAGGGGGGGACCTGTGCCATGAAAGGCTAGAGGAAGCACCTGAACCCATTCTGAGAGATCACTCGGGTGGGCTGCAGATAGGGGGCACCTGTGCCATGAAAGGCTAGAGGAAGCACCTTGAACCCCATCTGAGAGATCACTCGGGTGGACTGCAGATGGGGGGGACCTGTGCCATGAAAGGCTAGAGGAAGCACTTTGAACCCCTTCTGAGAGATCACTCGGGTGGGCTGCAGATAGGCGGGGACCTGTGCTATGAAGGGCTAGAGGAAGCACCTTGAACCCCATCTGAGAGATCACTCGGGTGGGCTGCAGATAGGGGGCACCTGTGCCATGAAAGGCTAGTGGAAGCACCTTGAAACCCATCTGAGAGATCACTCAGATGGACTGCAGACAGGGGGCACCTGTGCCATGAAAGGCTAGAAGAAGCACCTTGAACCCCGTCTGAGAGATCACTCGGGTGGACTGCAGATAGGGGAGACCTGTGCCACGAAAGGCTAGAGGAAGCACCTTGAACCCCGTCTGAGAGATCACTCGGGTGGACTGCAGATAGGGGGGGACCTGTGCCACGAAAGACTAGAGGAAGCACCTTGAACCCCATCTGAGAGATCACTCGGGTGGGCTGCAGATAGGGGGGACCAGTGCCATGAAAGGCTAGAGGAAGCACCTTGAACCCCATCTGAGAGATCACTCGGGGGGACTGCAGATAGGGGGCCCCTGTGCCATGAAAGGCTAGAGGAAGCACCTTGAACCCCATCTGAGAGATCACTCGGGTGGACTGCAGATAGGGGGGACCTGTGCCACGAAGGCTAGAGGACGCAACTTGAACCCCATCTGATAGATCACTCGGGTGAACTGCAGATAGGGGGGGACCTGTGCCACGAAAGGCTGGAGGACGCACCTTGAACCCCATCCGAGAGATCACTCGGGTGGACTGCAGATAGGGGGGGACCTGTGCCATGAAAGGCTAGAGGAAGCACCTTGAACCCCATCTGAGCTCACTCATGTGGACTGCAGATAGGGAGGACCTGTGCCACAAAAGGCTAGAGGAAGCAACTTGAACCCCATCTGAGAGATCACTCGGGTGGACTGCAGGTAGGGGGGACCTGTGCCATGAAAGGCTAGAGGAAGCACCTTGAACCCCATCTGAGAGATCACTCGGCTGGACTGCAGATAGGGGGGACCTGTGCCATGAAAGGCTAGAGGAAGCACCTTGAACCCCATCTGAGCTCACTCATGTGGACTGCAGATAGTGGGGACCTGTGCCACGAAAGGCTAGAGGAAGCACCTTGAACCTCGTCTGAGAGATCACTCGGGTGGGCTGCAGATAGGGGGGACCTGTGCCACGAGAGGCTAGAGGAAGCTCCTTGAACCCCGTCTGAGAGATCACTCGGGTGGGCTGCAGATACGGGGGACCTGTGCCATGAAAGGCTAGAGGAAGCACCTTGAACCCCGTCTGAGAGATCACTTGGGTGGACTTCAGACAGGGGGGACCTGTGCCATGAAAGTCTTGAGGGTGCACCTTGAACCTCGTCAGAGATCACTCGGGTGGGCTGCAGATAGGGGGGACCTGTGCCACGAAAGGCTAGAGGAAGCACCTTGAACCCCGTCTGAGAGATCACTTGGGTGGACTTCAGACAGGGGGGACCTGTGCCATGAAAGTCTTGAGGGTGCACCTTGAACCTCGTCAGAGATCACTCGGGTGGGCTGCAGATAGGGGGGACCTGTGCCACGAAAGGCTAGAGGAAGCACCTGAACCCCATCTGAGAGATCACTCGGGTGGACTGCAGATAGGGGGGACCTGTGCCACGAAAGGCTAGAGGAAGCACCTGAACCCCATCTGAGAGATCACTCGGTGGGCTGCAGATAGGGGGGACTAGTGCCACGAAAGGCTAGAGGAAGCACCTTGAACCCGCCTGAGAGATCACTCGGGTGGGCTGCAGATGGGGGGGACCTGTGCCACGAAAGGCTAGAGGAAGCACCTTGAACCCCATCTGAGAGATCACTCGGGTGGGCTGCAGGTAGGGGGCACCTGTGCCACGAAAGGCTAGAGGAAGCACCTTGAACCCCATCTGAGAGATCACTCGGGTGGGCTGCAGATAGGGGGGATCTGTGCCACGAAAGGCTAGAGGAAGCACCTTGAACCCCATCTGAGAGATCACTCGGGTGGGCTGCAGATAGGTGGGACCTGTGCCACGAAAGGCTATAGGAAGCACATTGAACCCGTCTGAGAGATCACACGGGTGGGCTGCAGATAGGGGGGACCTGTGCCACGAAAGGCTAGAGGAAGCACCTTGAACCCGTCTGAGAGATCACTCGCGTGGGCTGCAGATAGGGGGGACCTGTGCCATGAAAGGCTAGAGGAAGCACCTTGAACTCCACCTGAGAGATCACTCGGGTGGACTGCAGGTAGGGGGCACCTGTGCCATGAAAGGCTAGAGGAAGCACCTTGAACCCCATCTGAGAGATCACTCGGGTGGGCTGCAGATAGGGGGGACCTGTGCCACGAAAGGAAAAATTAAGCACCTTGAACCCATCTGAGAGATCACTCGGGTGGGCTGCAGATAGGGGGGACCTGTGCCACGAAAGGCTAGAGGAAGCACCTTGAACCCATCTGAGAGATCACACGGGTGGGCTGCAGATAGGGGGGACCTGTGCCACGAAAGGCTAGAGGAAGCACCTTGTACCCCATCTGAGAGATCACTCGGGTGGACTGCAGATAGGGGGGTTCTGAGGCATGAAAGGCTAGAGGAAGTACCTTGAACCCCATCTGAGAGATCACTCGGGTGGACTGCAGATAGGGGGGACCTGTGCCATGAAAGGCTAGAGGAAGCACGTGAACCCCATCTGAGAGATCACTCGGGTGGACTGCAGATAGGGGGGGACCTGTGCCATGAAAGGCTAGAGGAAGCACCTGAACCCATTCTGAGAGATCACTCGGGTGGGCTGCAGATAGGGGGCACCTGTGCCATGAAAGGCTAGAGGAAGCACCTTGAACCCCATCTGAGAGATCACTCGGGTGGACTGCAGATGGGGGGGACCTGCGCCATGAAAGGCTAGAGGAAGCACTTTGAACCCCTTCTGAGAGATCACTCGGGTGGGCTGCAGATAGGCGGGGACCTGTGCTATGAAGGGCTAGAGGAAGCACCTTGAACCCCATCTGAGAGATCACTCGGGTGGGCTGCAGATAGGGGGCACCTGTGCCATGAAAGGCTAGTGGAAGCACCTTGAAACCCATCTGAGAGATCACTCAGATGGACTGCAGACAGGGGGCACCTGTGCCATGAAAGGCTAGAAGAAGCACCTTGAACCCCGTCTGAGAGATCACTCGGGTGGACTGCAGATAGGGGGGACCTGTGCCACGAAAGGCTAGAGGAAGCACCTTGAACCCCGTCTGAGAGATCACTCGGGTGGACTGCAGATAGGGGGGGACCTGTGCCACGAAAGACTAGAGGAAGCACCTTGAACCCCATCTGAGAGATCACTCGGGTGGGCTGCAGATAGGGGGGACCAGTGCCATGAAAGGCTAGAGGAAGCACCTTGAACCCCATCTGAGAGATCACTCGGGGGGACTGCAGATAGGGGGCCCCTGTGCCATGAAAGGCTAGAGGAAGCACCTTGAACCCCATCTGAGAGATCACTCGGGTGGACTGCAGATAGGGGGGACCTGTGCCACGAAGGCTAGAGGACGCAACTTGAACCCCATCTGATAGATCACTCGGGTGAACTGCAGATAGGGGGGGACCTGTGCCACGAAAGGCTGGAGGACGCACCTTGAACCCCATCCGAGAGATCACTCGGGTGGACTGCAGATAGGGGGGGACCTGTGCCATGAAAGGCTAGAGGAAGCACCTTGAACCCCATCTGAGCTCACTCATGTGGACTGCAGATAGGGAGGACCTGTGCCACAAAAGGCTAGAGGAAGCAACTTGAACCCCATCTGAGAGATCACTCGGGTGGACTGCAGGTAGGGGGGACCTGTGCCATGAAAGGCTAGAGGAAGCACCTTGAACCCCATCTGAGAGATCACTCGGCTGGACTGCAGATAGGGGGGACCTGTGCCATGAAAGGCTAGAGGAAGCACCTTGAACCCCATCTGAGCTCACTCATGTGGACTGCAGATAGTGGGGACCTGTGCCACGAAAGGCTAGAGGAAGCACCTTGAACCTCGTCTGAGAGATCACTCGGGTGGGCTGCAGATAGGGGGGACCTGTGCCACGAGAGGCTAGAGGAAGCTCCTTGAACCCCGTCTGAGAGATCACTCGGGTGGGCTGCAGATAGGGGGGACCTGTGCCATGAAAGGCTAGAGGAAGCACCTTGAACCCCGTCTGAGAGATCACTTGGGTGGACTTCAGACAGGGGGGACCTGTGCCATGAAAGTCTTGAGGGTGCACCTTGAACCTCGTCAGAGATCACTCGGGTGGGCTGCAGATAGGGGGGACCTGTGCCACGAAAGGCTAGAGGAAGCTCCTTGAACCCCGTCTGAGAGATCACTCGGGTGGGCTGCAGATAGGGGGGACCTGTGCCATGAAAGGCTAGAGGAAGCACCTTGAACCCCATCTGAGAGATCGTTCGGGTGGGCTGCAGATAGGGGGGACCTGTGCCATGAAAGGCTAGAGGAAGCACCTTGAACCCCATCTGAGAGATCACTCGGGTGGACTGTAGATAGGGGGCACCTGTGCCAGGAAAGGCTAGCGGAAGCACCTTGAACCCCATCTGAGAGATCACTCGGGTGGACTGCAGATAGGGGGGGACCTGTGCCATGAAAGGCTAGAGGAAGCACCTGAACCCCATCTGAGAGATCACTCGGGTGGGCTGCAG